>NC_079318.1:91587029-91924113 GCF_029931775.1 Euleptes europaea | reverse complement strand
CTGTTGTTGCGGAGGGGGGAGGCGCGCTTTTTTATCTCTCCGTGCCCTCGGAGGGCCGGGCTTCGGGGCTGGCATTTGTAAACATCCACCCGCTAGGCCCTGCCTTGGCACCCGGCCCACCCCTGGGCAACGTGACAAGGGCATGAATCAGGTTTTGCTGGGAAATCGGGCCAGGCCAACAAAGAGACCCCCCCCCTTTATCCTCTTTCTCCCTTCTCTGCTAGGTGGCATCGCGCGGCGGGGGGGACATGGTGCCCTGGCAGGAGACAGGGGAGGGCGAGGGTTGGCAGGCGTGCCCTGCCGACTCGGGAATCCAGTTTGCATCGTCTCAGATTGGGACAGGACGGCTTTTGTTAGCTGTGGAAGGTGGCGCTTGGCGGAGAAGCGGAGGGGGGGGAAGAGACCAACCCCTGCCCCCAAGGAGAATACAATTAACTTTGTGTACAGGCTGCAAAGAACCCCTTGGGGATCAGTGGTGATTCTGGGAGATCTCCAGGCCCCACCTGGAGGATGGCATCCCACCCCAAAGAAGGAGTATGTCACAAGGGCCTATGGAAGGCACGGAGCTCTGTGCAATCCCGGCTGCAATATTGGGTAGGGGTCTCCCACCATACACCCACCAGGGCCCAAGCCAACCTAGCGTGGTGCAGTGGTTAAGAGTGGTGGTTTGGAGTGGTGGACTCTGATCTGGAGAACCGGGTTTGATTCTCCCCACTCCTCTGCAGGAGCGGCGGACGCTAATCTGGTGAACTGGGTTTGTTTCCCCGCTCCTCTGCATGAAGCCAGCTGGGTCACCTCGGGCTAGTCACAGCTCTTTCAGCCCCACCTGCCTCACAGGGTGTCTGTTGTGGGGAGGGGAGGGAAGGGGATTGTAAGCCGGTTTGAGTCTCCCTTAAGTGGTAGAGAAAGTCGGCATTTAAAAAACAACTCGTCTTCTTCTTCTTCAACCTGGACCCGAATCCGATGGTTGCTGTTGGGAGGCTGGGGGTGCCTTTCAGAAACCCGCTGCCCAGCAGGCCGAAATTCAACTGGTGTGCGCCGCACGGGCTTCGCCTGTTAAACATCTGCCCGGTCACGCAGCACATTAAAAGGGCAGGGAAGCCGGCCAGAGTGTTTCCGGGGATCTAAGAGTTAATCTCCAGGAGAGGATTGTTTTCAAGCTGAAAAGCAAGGTGTGTGTGTGGGGAGGGAGGGAGGGAGGGGGGCTGGCTCCTTTGTTCCTTTGGTTGTATCAGGAGCGCAGCCAGCTGTGTCCTGTTGTGGAAACCCCAAGGCCAGGGACTCTGGTGTGCCCTTTCCAGGTGGCCTCCCTCCCTCCCTCCCTCCCTGGCTTGGTCTCGGCCCATCCCCCTGGCGTTTGATGTTACCTTTCATTACTGGGGCAGGGAGACCCCCAGGCTCAAATCTGGGTGGGAGCCCCGGACTGCCGCCATTTAGAAGTCTACGACTGCAATAAATCATTGTTATTATTGTTGCTGCTGCTGCGTTTGTCACAAGCAGTAGGAAAGCGCAAGAGTCCAGTAGCGCCGTAAAGACTAGCAAGATTTCTGGCAGGGTGTCAGCTTTCGTGAGCCACCGCTCACAGCATCTGAAGAAGTGAGTTGAGGATCACGAAAGCTCGCATCCTGCCAGAATGATCTTTTCTTTTTTAAATTTTACATTTATTTATTTAACTTAAAGCGGTCACATCAAAACATCATAAAATACAAGTGGATAACAAGAACCCCCATAAGCTCCCATCTAGGCTGCAAAACCAACTCTCAAAAAGGGCAAAACGGGCAACGAAAGGACCAATGCCCCCCATTAATGCTGTCGAAACCATCGTAAAACTTTGCTAGATGGTTCAAGTGTCTTTGACAAAAGAAAAACCTACAAACGGAAATATAACACACGGATACCAAGGTGATTTCAAACGGGAAATCACCTCCATCACTAAACACTCTACAGGCCCCGTACTCCATAGTCAAAGTAAAGCTCCCCAGTCCTGCCGATCTGCCAAAATTTTTGTTAGTCTTTAAGGTGCTTTAAGGTGGACTCTTTTCTGTTGTTGTTGTTATGGGGAGGGGCGGTGGCTCAGTGGTAGAGCATCTGCTTGGCATGCAGAAGGTCCCAGCTTCAATCCCCGGCATCTCCAGTTAAAGGGGCCAGGCAAGCAGGTGATGTGAAAGACCCCTGCCTGAGACCCTGGAGAGCCGCTGAGGGTCTGATTCAATAGAAGAAAGCTTCATGTGTTACGAACATAAGAAAGGCCCTGCTGGATCAGACCATGGCCCATCGAGTCCAGCAGTCTGAGCACACAGCAGCCAACCAGGGGCCGCTAGGAAGCCCACAAACAAGACGACTGCATTATTATTATTATTATTATTATTATTATTATTATTATTATTATTATCCTTCTTGGAATCCTGGAAGTGCAGGCATTCTCGCTCTGTTCAAAGGTTACCTCTCATACATTCCCATGTTACCTGGAACGCTCATGTGCGCACCTCAGTTTGTGAGCAAGGGCCGATGTGTGTTCCCTTTCCCAAATGAAACTAGGGATCGGCCCCTGGATAGAATTGGGGTTTAAATCCCACGTTCAGCTGCACATGGCTGGAACGTCACGGGAGAATTGCTCGACCCGCGTCGAAAGGGAAATCAGGTGGACGCTGCACCCGGATTGTACGTGTGTGCCCACATTGTACATGTATGCAGTGTAACTTGCGAACAGGGCAGCTCTGCAGCTGTGTAATGGGGAGGGAGAGGTGCGGTAGAGTGGTTAGAGTCCCTGGGAGCCCCAGGTTCAAATCCCCACTGCGTAACTCACTAGGTGATGTTGGGTCAGACAGCCTAACCTACTTAGCAGGGTCGTTGTGAGGACAAAACAGGGGGAAAGATAACCACGTACCACCACTGTGAAAGAAAGGCAGGGTGAAATACCCGAGATCAGCAGAAAGGCACTCTGCACGTGCACGGAGACGCTGTCATCTCTTTGTAGGTTTCAGGCTCTGGTCTGACATGGAGAGAGGAGGCTAGGGTTGAGCCTTGGGAGCCCTTGGCACCAGCTAAATCCTGGGAGGGATTTGGAAAGCAGTTGAGCAGGAGCCTGCAGAACTTCATCTAGGACGGGGTAGACCGCGGTGGGGTGGGAGGGGAAAATTCACCAGAGGTTTGTTTCCAGATTTTCCCTTACCCTCCCCTTACTGTCGATCTCCCTGTTTGTCCACGCTTACTCTTCCAAGCAGAACTAAATTGGCACGTTGGCGCTGCCAAAGGGGTGACGCTCAGCAGTGGCCCGGAGCCAGGTGGTGGCTCTTGGCATGGCCGAGTTGGAAAGTGGAGGAGAGAGTGTGTGTGTGTGTGAGTCTGTGGCCGGCCAGCCCTTCTTTTCCCAGGGTCAGTTTCCCCACTGGCCGCGGGCCTCTTCCTTCCTGGCAGGGGCCGGCAAGCTGCCAGAGGAAGGCGCCGGGGCACGGAGGACAGGAAACTTTCTTTTTTCCGGACAGACGTGTTGTTAGGGTGTTTTTAAAAACAGGTTTTCAGCCAAGGGTGAAGGTGCTTCGACCAAAAAGTTGCTTGTAACCACGCTTCCCCCGGCCAACTGGGCTTTACAACCACTGTAGGACAGGGGTGTGCGCATGTGGTTTTTCCCCTTGGGCCCGCAGCGGTTGCCCTGGTCAGCCAAAGTTGAAGCAGGATAAGTGTGGGACAGATGTGGCAATTCTGGCCCCGGAGAACCGAGAACAGCTGTGTAACGCCTGTATAGTGTGCATCAGCCAAGCCGCCCGTCCCGGTCTAGTTCCTTTGCGATGAAATGCCCCGACGTTGCCAAAACCTCCGACAAATGAGTCTCAGCCTTCGAAGTGTACGTACAAGTAAAAATGGATGCTAGTCATGATGCATGCCTATTCTCTCCAGGATCAGAGGAGCAGGCCTATTTTACTGGGGACTGTGGGACACAGGCAGGAGGATGCTGCTGCGGTCGTCTTGCTTGCGGGCTTCCTAGAGGCCCCTGGTTGGCCACTGTGTGAACTGACTGCTGGACTCGATGGGCCTTGGCCTGATCCAGCGGGGCTTTTCTTACGTTCTTATGAGTGGACATGTTCATGGAGGAGAGGGCTAGCCATGGCTACTGGTCAAAGTGGATACTAGTCATGATGCAACCCTATTCTCTCCAGCATCAGAGGAGCATGCCTATTATTTTGGGCGCGGTGGAACACAGGCAGGATGGTGCTGCTGCAGTTGTCTTGTTCGTGGGCTTCCTGGAGGCCCCTGGTTGGCCACTGTGTGAACAGACTGCTGGACTCGATGGGCCTTGGTCTGATCCAGCCGGGCCTTTCTTATGTTCTTATGACCTTGCAGAACCTCAAAAACCCCTGCATCAGCACATATCCATAACAGCTTGCATGGTGTAGCGGTGAGAGTGTTGCCCGAGGATCTGGAAGACCCAGGTTCGAATCCCCAGTCTGCTTTGGAACGTTGCCGGGCGACCTTGGGCAAGTCGCACGTGCTTGCAGTGGTCAGGGAAATTTGAACTCCCGACCAAGGGAGTCCTGCGGCCCAATCCACACCAAATAGATTCAAAGTCTTTATTTTAGTTATTTCCCTGCCACAGCCTAACCTACCTCGCAGGGCTTTCGGGGGATAACATAGAGGCGAGGAGAACTGTGTCACCTACTTTGGGTCCCCGTTGGGGAGAAAGGCGGGGCATAAATGAAGTCAATAGATAAATGCTTCTGTTAGATGCTTGGTTTCACAGGAACTGTTTTTGACCCCCGCCCCTCCCAAAAAAAGATAGGCGTCTATGAGGGTCTCGGTTTCAAAACAAACGCCAACAGATCTTGTCGCTTTTAAACTTGGCCAGGGGGCGTTTCAGGATTCCTTCTTGCAGATTGCTGTCTGCTGAAGGCCTTTGATGGGTCAGGAGCCGCCACAGGTGTGTGTGCGTGTGTGCGCCCTAGGGTGATGAGGCAGTCTGGGGGGGGGTGCCCAGCAGTGCCTGTGCTCCCCTGTGCTCCCCACTTTGCAGTAAGGTTTCCTCCTTTCTTTTCTTCATGCCTTTGCCTCCTGCCAGAGAGCCGTCAGCCTCCCCGGGCAGCCGAACCGGTTTGGGGAGAGCCCCAGCGGCCGTGCCGCGTTCCCAGCCCTTCCCACAATCCCAAGGGCCCCGGGTGGAGCCGCTTCCCAGATGGCGTGGTTAATCTTTAATAAGCACCCTGTCCTGATGTTGGGAATGTCAGCAGAAACCACCCTGCCCTGCTCAGGAGCCTGGGAAGCGGCTACCCCAAAGGGGTGTTTTTGGAACGCCCCCTCTGCTGCCGTCCCCCCAAATACCTCTAGTGTCAGAGGAGCATGCCTATTACATTAGGTGCTGTGGAGCACAGATAGGATGGTGCTGCTGCAGTCGTCTTGTTTGGGGGCTTCCTAGAGGCCCCTGGTTGGCCACGGTGTGAACAGACTGCTGGACTTGATGGACCTACGTCTGATCCAGCAGGGCCTTTCTTATGTTCTTATGTACCTGCCAGGACAGGAAAATCTGGGTACATCTGAGCCAGATGGGAATAGAAACCCGAGTCTGTTTGACTGTTAGGTTACACCCTTCTAAGCCCCGTTGACTTCTATGGATACACATGAACACATGAAGCTGCCTTCGATTGAATCAGACCCTTGGTCCATCAAAGTCAGTATTGTCTACTCAGACCGGCAGCGGCTCTCCAGGGTCTCAGGCAGAGGTCTTTCCCATCGCCTACTTGCCTAATCCCTTTAACTGGAGATGCCGGGGATTGAACCTGAAACCTTCTGCATGTCGAGCAGATGCTCTACCACTGAGCCCAATAGGATAGGCTTGCGCTGTTAATCAACCAGAGCTCAAGTTGATTAATCTGTTGGGGGGCTGATTTGAGCTGGCGAGAAAAGTGGTAATCGACGGGGTCCGGAGTTACGCACACTTTTAAAAGTTTTAATTCCCCCGCCGCCCTGTATATTTTGACTGCAGTGGTTAAGCAGATTTCTGAGAGGCATTTTCCAGGCCATTGCCTGCCTCTGTGTAGCAACCCTGGAATTCTTCAGTGGCCCCCGATCCAAATACTAACCAGGGTTGACCCTGCTTAGCTTCCGAGATCTGATGAGATCGAGCTTACCTGGGCCATTCAGGTAAGGGCAGAGTGCTAGCATAGCTAGCCGATAACAAACTGAGCTGAACGGAATACCTATCTATGGTGAAACTTGCAAATTACATTAAAAGGAAACCATCTGAAGAATTTCAAGAAAAATGGAAATTATATTATTTGTATTATTCTCAGGATAAAATAAATAAATACATATACTGTTATTCTGGTTAAATACAGGGGGAAAGAGAGAATAAAAAATTTTAAATGGGGGGAGGATTTTTTTCTCTCCTCAGAAGTATTTAGCAACTAGTAATATTGTAAGTGATGTTTATTTTACATGTTGTATTTGATCCAGTAATTGGATTTAATTTTTAAATGATGTTTTATAAATACGATGTAGAAAACTTGATTTATTATAAGATGGATGGTAGGACTATTGGGAACTATTCGATCTTTCACTGATGTACAATGTTGTGATACTGTGTATCGCATAGAAGATAAGTTTTCTAGCTGTTGTTTATTGTTTGTTAAACTATTAGATGATGTCTTGAACGTTAAGATTTGAAGATTGGACTTCACTAATCTATTTTTCCTTTCTGTATTCTTATCTTTCTACATTTTGTTTTTATACTTATATACTTAATAATATATATATATATTAAAAGAACTGAGTAGATCCTGGTTTGGATCAAGTGTGTGAACTCACCAGCGGCCTGGTATAAATACATAAGCAACTGATCTACCTTACAGGATTGTCGTAAGGATTTGCAACCGGGCGAGGACATTTTTTTGACGGGCGGTTATTACCTCTAACGATGACAATCCCTTCCTTCCGGTGCAGGTTTCTATGGGATGACTACGCCGTTCAGGTACATCTCAACGATTACCTGGATATCATCTGTCCACACTACGAGGACGGCAGCGTCCCCCTGCACTCCATGGAGCGCTACACCCTCTACCTGGTGGAGCAGGAGGAGTACGAAACATGCAAGCCGCGCTCAAAGGACCAGATCCGCTGGGAGTGTGACCGGCCGGACGCCCTGCATGGGCCAGAACGCTTCTCCGAGAAATTCCAGCGGTTCACACCGTTCACACTCGGCAAAGAGTTTCGGGAGGGTCACGCATACTATTACATCTGTAAGTATCCCCGGAACGGAAGCGACTGTTTTCTTTTTGAAGTTCATTGTAATCAAACGGATTAAAGGAAGTATTTCTTCACACAATGCATAGTTGAATTGTGGAACTCCCTGCCCCAGTATGTGTTGATGGCTGTCAACTTGGAAGGTTTTAAGAGGGGAGCGGACATGTTCGTGGAGGAGAGGGCTATCCATGGTTACTAGTCAAAATGGATACTAGCCATGATGCACACCTACTCTCTCTAGGATCAGAGGAGCATGGCTGTGATATTAGGTGCATTGGAACACAGACAGGATAAATGCTGCTGCAGTCATCTTGCTTGTGGGCTTCCTAGAGGCACCTGGTTGGCCACTGTGTGAACAGACTGCTGGACTCGATGGGCCTTGGTCTGATCCAGCCTGGCCTTTCTTATATTCTTACAGAGGAGAGGGCTGTACATGGCTACTAGTCAATATGGATGCTAGTCTTGATGCATACCTATACTCTCCAGGACGTGAGGAGCAAGCCTGTTATATTAGGTGCTGTGGAGCACAGGCAGGATAAATGCTGCTGCAGTCGTCTTGCTTGGGGGCTTCCTAGAGGCCCCTGGTTGGCCACTGTGTGAACAGACTGCTGGACTCGATGGGCCTTGCTCTGATCCAGCACAGCCCTTTTAATGTTCTTATGTTAATATATTGTCCTGATGAGAGGGGTGGTTACCATTTGACCCATTTTACGGACACGGGAAACAGACTCCGAGCGGCTGGTCGGAGATGGGTGGGATTCGAACCTAGCCCAACTGGGCCCTTCTTATAATCCCGTTCATACGAATGGTGTGATTTTGGATTATAACAAACTGAGTTCAATGGCGTTTGGGGACCAGTTGGGTTCTGAGAGGGGGAGCTTTGAAGGAACCATGCACATATGCGGTTGTGCTGCTGACTCCATGTTATTTTAATCTGCACAGCCAATCAAACCTCTTGTGGCCTATCAGAAGCCCTGCTAGGCAAGAGCCCCGTGTGGCCACACCCACTTTCTAAAAACACTTGGTGGGCACCTGGAAAGGTGTTGGGCCCCTGGTGCCCATGGCCGACATGTTGGGGACCCCTACGCTAGTTGGAAGAGTGGCCGTTCCTCCGTTTGTTCTAACCAACCTGGTGTTTTTTCCCCTGCCTGTTTCCCCCTGCTAGCAAAGCCAATCCATCGCCACGGAGATACCTGCCTCAAGCTGAAGGTGATGGTGGCTGGAAAAAGCAGTAAGTATCCTAGCTGCCGACCCCGCCTGCCCTCTTTTTGAGACCTCTGGCTTTAAAGGCCGGGAATGGGGCAGGTTTCCTTAAGGGCCACTCGCAGACTAATCTTTGCGGTGAGGGAAACACCTTCTCATCTTTGGGGAAGGGGGGAGGGGTTCATCTGAATTGGCCCATAGAAAAGTTCTCAATTTCTATGGAACTGGAGGAGGAGAATATCTAAAGATTCCCCCCCCCCCAGTTATTACTCACTTGTTCCTGAGCCTGGAAGAGTTTAAGTTCTGTCTGCTGAATGAGAGCCCTGACATTTGGACTATGCAAAGTCCCAAGGTTTTTCTGAATTACTACTGAGAACAGGCCATGTTTGCGTTTCTTTCCCAAATGGGAATTTTATGTGTGTGTGTAAAGTGCTGTCAAGTCACAGCCGACTTATGGCGACCCCATCGGGTTTTTCAACGCAAGAGGTGGTTTGCCATTGCCTACCTCTGTGTGGGCTGAGAGAGTTTGGAGAGAACGGTGACCGGTCCAAAGGTCGCCCTGCAGGCTTCATGTGGAGGAGCAGGGAATCGAACCTGGTTCTCCAGAATAGAGTCTGCCGCTCTTAACCACTGCACCACGCTGGCCTTCTATATCCATGTGGTTAAACTGAATTTGAGGGAGAGGCTCACCCATACGCTTCTTCTGAGAGCCAGCGTGGTGTAGTGGTTAAGAGCAGTGGTTTGGAGCGGTGGAGTCTGATCTGGAGAACCGGGTTTGATTCCCCACTCCTCTACATGAGTGGCGGAGGCTAATTTGATGAACTGGGTTGGTTTCCCCACTCCTACCCGTGAAGCCAGCTGGGTGACCTTGGGCTAGTCACAGCTCTCTTAGAGCTCTCTCAGCCCCACCTACCTCACAGGGTGCCTGTTGAGGGGAGGCGAAGGGAAGGTGATTTCAAGCCAGTTTGATTCTCCCTTAAGTGGTGGAGAAAGTCGGCTTATAAAGACCAACTCTTCTTCTTCTTCTTGGCTCGGTTGTAACCCAGAACCCTGGGGGGCGGGGAAGAACTAGTCCTTTGGGTAAATACAGTAGTTGGAGCAGTGGACTCTGATCTGGAGAACCGGGTTTGGTTCCCCCCCCTCATGAGCAGTGGACACTAATCTGGTGAACTGGATTTGTTTCCCCATTCCTCCACCTGAAGCCAGCTGGGTGACCTTGAGCTAGTCACAGCTCTCTCAGCCCCACCTACCCCACAGGGTGTCTGTTGTGGGGAGGGGAAGGTGATTGTAAGCCGGTTTGATTCTTCCTTAAGTGGTAAAGAAAGTTGGCATGTAAAAATTTACTCTTCTTCTCATGGCAACTAGAACAGGGTAGTCTTTGCTTACTAGTAGCAACGACACTTGACCTATTCTGAGTACGTTCTCTCGGCAATCCTTGCAACAACCCAGCAAGGTAGACCAGGAACATCGTCCCCGTGCTGAGAGGGGCTGAGAATCCGCACAGCGAGTTTACAGTCAACATTTCAATAGGGGATTAAGACACAAAAACAAAAGTCATGGGGGGAATTTTTCTGTGGGTCCGGCCTTCACTGTGCGTCTCCGTTCACTTCTAGCTCGGACACCGCCTGGCCGCGCTCCCACCCAGAAGGGGAGACTCCAGTCAGGTAGGTCCCTGTGGGGGGGTAATGAGTTTAGCGGGAGAGACCTGGGAGAGGGTCGATGTGACTGGGAGGGAGAAATGGTGGGTTGTATGGGGGGCGCGTCTAGTTGTACCCTTTCTGCCACAAATGCTGCAGAAGGTTTCCCACAGAATTATTAGCTCTTACCTTTATTCTCTTTTCTTGTTTCCCCCCCCCCCAGATGACCCCGATGCCCCGATGTTGCGGAGCGTGGGCCAGAACTCCGCGCCCCGGCCCTGCAGCCCTTTCACGTTCATCGGCCTCTTGGTCCCGCTACTGCTGTGGCACGGACTCTGACCCCCCTCGTCCCAGCCGAGTCGTGAAGCCGGAGGGCGATCCTCGTGTTCGCGGGTCCACCGTGCGCTCGCAACTCCTCCGCGAACAGCTACAGGCCTGTCAGTGTTAGGGGGCTGAGCGCTGGGATTAAACGGAGGGCGGCCGTTCGTGCTGCGAGGGAGGCGGCGGGGCAGGGAGCAGCAATGGATCGTGGCCATGGAATGGAGACGTCGAGCACTTTGGAAAGTTAAGCTATGGACAGGGTGGCCCAGGTGGGCTGGCAACCAGGTGTGGACTACTTGGGGGAATCTGGAACTTGTCTCCTCCATTGAGGAACTGGACTCACTGGACGGGCCCCATCAGACTCAACTTCCCTGTCCCGAAGGACACTTCGCTGAGTATCCCGCCGGCGGCGATGCTCGGATTGCCACAGGTGTGCCATGGGACATGCCACATTGTTCGGATCTGTGGACTCTGGGATGGAGCTAGGCGCACTGCGATGCCGCATCTACCAGCTGCCCACTGTGGGCTCTGTACAGAGCAAATAATTTATAGGGCAATAAACAGGCCGGGCCTGGACTTTGGGGGAGCCCCTCTCTTACACCCTCCTGATGAACCCGCCTTCTTCCTGCTTACGACGCAAATGAACTCTGTCCCATAACCCCAAAAGACCAAAGTGGAGCCCAGTTGGTTTCAAATGTAAGAAAACCCTATTGGATCAGACTGTGGGGCCTCCTCTGGTATTTAGGGGTCTGCTGCCTCTGCATATGGAGGCTCTGTTTCCTTGTCAAACTGAATAAGTTCCTCAAATCATTTAGAAAATGTACAGAAGTCCCAGTTCTGCCTCTCACCCTGTTTGTTCTGATCCAGTTTTGATTCCGGGGTGTGCGACTTCCTGCCTCGTTCTGCCGCATCTCACAGGATCTTACAAGTTTGGGGAAGGGGCCAATTGAGGAAGAAGATAACAGGTGATGGACCGCCAGGTCATTTGACGACGTTATGAAATCATGGGGACAGTGGATGAATTGAGGGTGAAAACAACGTTTTTTTTGAGGGGCTAAAAGTGGAGGGCAGCACCTCGATGTAAATCTTTTTCTACCACTGGATTTTTTTTATACAGAATAAAGAACTTCGAAAGAAACATGCTGTGTTAGCGTCTGTGGCTTGCAGGCATCCATGTGGTATCTGATAGCGGTTCCTGTTTGTCTGATGCTTGTGGGTGGAGCCTAGAAGCCAAAGGGTGGCGCTTAGCGGGCCAGGGGTAGAGACTGGAACAGGGGCAGGGTCTGGCACGTGGTTGGACCATTCATGGCTCAGGGGCGGAGTCTAATGGACATGGGGCGGAGCAGATAGCAAAAGCTTTCAGACTGGGTACAGAATTGTCTTCCCATTAATTTTGCCCCCCTCTCCCCCTAAAATTTTACTTCTCTAGGAGATCCTGAGGAGGAGGTTTCTTAAAATGCTACCATGTCAAGTTCAACCCAATTGGTTTTATGAATTAGGGTGTGGTTTGGGGGCAGTCTATTGGGGAGCGCAACAGTGTTCGATAAAACCCCACTCTTTTATCCATTTGTCTTGATAACTGCTGCTGTGTTTTAGTATTTCTACAGCTCCTGAAAATATATATAAAAAGCCTTTTCACTCGGTTATTTCCAAGATAACTTGGCACTGTTCCCAAAAGTGAGCCTACTAGTCATCTTGGGGATAGAGGGCCAGCGAGGTGTAGTAGTTAAGAATGGCGGACTCTAATCTGGTGAAGCTAGTTCGATTCCCCACTCTTCCACATGAAGCCAACTGAGTGACCTTGGGCTAGTCTCGGTTCTCTCTGAACTCTCAGCCTCACCTACCTCATAAAGTGTCTGTTGTGGAGAGAGGAAGGGAAGGAGATTGCAAGCTGGTTAAAAAGGTATTGAAAATTGGCATATAAAAACCCTCTCCTCCTCCTCCTCCTTCTTCCTCTTTAGAACCCAAGCCCTTGTCCAATCTGTTCCATCTGCTGGACTCAGCTGGCAGGGTTGTGTATTCCATGAAGATGTAGAAAAGACACCAAATGGAGCATATAGATCAGGGAATTGAAACCTGGAGGAATCCTGGCTTTCATTAAAGTATCTAGTCCTCATGGCTGCAAAGTTGTATTTTTCCTCAGTGTGCACGGTGCTGCACACAATAACAGAATGAGTCCCTCCCCTACGGAATTTGCAACCTAAAATTTAGTGGATTAAAGTCCATAGAAGGAGGAGAGAGGGAGGCAAAGATAAACAGTGGACCAATGATTCAGGCGGGTAGCCGTGTTGGTCTGGAGTAGAAGAGCGAAGATTCGAGTCCAGTAGCACCTTCGAGATCAACAAGATTTTCAGGTGTAAGTTTTTGAGAGTCAAAGCTCCCTTCGTCAGATAGCGGACAGGTGTAAGTTTGGTTGGGTTACACACATGTCGACTGGGGGCACTTTCACACATGCCGAATAATGCACTTTCAATCCACTTTCAGTGCATTTTAACGATTGTTTGCAAGTGGATTTTGCCATTTCACACTGAAATCCAGTTTCAAAGTGTATTATTCGGCATGTGTGAAAGCACCCTTAGTTTTCCATACAGGATGAAGACGGGTGTGTGTGAGTTTGGGGTTGGTAAAATTGGGGCATCGCTCTCCTGACAAGAAGGTGAGTTCTCCCTACATGCACTGTAGAGGACTTTGGGGCGAGCTCTCATTTCAGATTGGGGCTGTCTTCCACTTCCACATTGGGAGAAGTGTCTGTAGATAGCACAGCCCCACTCTTCAGCCTTACCGGTGCCAGTGGGGCTTAAAAGATTATGAAGGGGTGGCGCTCCGCTCCCTCTTCCAAGAAGGTTTGGGCATGCATTGTGAGGGAAGCACATTTAGTGGCGGATCCTCTGGAGTACGTCCTGCCCAAAGATTCCTGGAACCCTGGAGATGTTCCTCATGGTGCCCAAGTAGGGTTGCCAACTCCGGGTTGGGAAATTCCTGGAGATTTGAGGGTAGAGCCTGGGTTTGGGGAAGGGAGGGACCTTGGTAGACTATAATGCCATAGATTCCACCTTCCAAAACATCCATTTTCTCCTGGAGAACTGATAACCTGTAGTCTGGAGATCAGTTCTAATTCTTGGAGGCTCTACCTGGAGTTCGGCAACCCCACGCCCAAGACTGTATAGAAAAGCTGACTTTTGAGGAGGAATGTGAAAGGAGAAAGGGGATCGATTGCGCACCGGTGCTCTGCCATGCGCTTTCAGTACCTGAAGGTCCAAGAACCTCAATGGTTTGTTGTGGTGTGGAGCCTTCCAGGCTGTGGTGCATCATGGGAGCGTATCGGATGAGAGCCGGTCATGGGAATGATTGGTGCGGTTGTGTGGACTTGTCTGCCTTTGCCGTTGTGGTGTGTTCGGGGCGTGGGGGAAGAAGAGGTCCCGCCAGACGATTCTTGTTACTCAGCACAACCTCATTGTCGGCTTCTGCGGCCGCTGTGTCAAAAGTTGGTTTGAGGTTAAGCTCTTGTTTTGGTGTGTGCTTTTGTTGGAGGGGAATTTGCTCCTTCCTGTGTCGGGGTTGAGGCCGGGGAAGGTGCAGCAAAGGGCAACTGAAAGATTAGAGAACCTTCTCTCTGAAGAAATGCTAAAAGCATTTCGGCCTTTTTGAGGTAGTTGAGGGGCAGCAAAGGGTGTGAAGCTTATAACATTAAACAGATTAGAAAAAAATGGCTACAATGGGGGGAAATTATCTTCCCCTTGACAGCATTTCCCCTAACTTGGAGGGCTCAGGCTAGCCCAGTCTTGTCAGATCTCGGAAGCTAAGCAGGGTCGGCCCTGGTTAGTACTTGGATGGAAGACCACCAAGGAAGTCCAGGGTTGCTACGCAGAGGAATTCAATGGCAAACCGCCTCCGCTCAGCTCTTTGCCTTGAAAACCCAACAGGGTCACTATAAGTCAGCTGCACAACTTGTTGGCACATTTCACCACCACCAGCTACCCTGGCTAAGGTAGAACCTCCATGTTCAGAGGCAGTCTACCTCAACACCAGTTGGGTTGCTTTCACACGTGTTGCCTTCATGCCCAGTTTGTGGGGGCTGCCAACTTGGAAGGCTTGAAGAGGGGAGTGGACAGGTTCATGGAGGAGAGGGCTATCCACGGCTACTAGTCAAAATGGACACTAGTCATGATGCATACCTATTTAGGACCAGAGAAGCAGGCCTATTATCTTAGGTGCTGTGGAACCCAGGCAGGATAATGCTGCTGTGGTCATCTTGTTTGTGGGCTTCCTGGAGGCCCCTGGTTGGCCACTGTGTGAACAGACTGCAGGATTCGATGGACGGTCCTATCCAGCATGGCCTTTCTTAAGTCCTTATGCTCTTATGGCTTCCTGGCACAATCCAGTGGAAACAGGATGCTGGAATTGGGGTCTGATTGTTTTGTGTTTGGAGGTCAGGCCTGTTATGTATAAAGCTACCTTGGATGGGCTGAGCCCCGTTTGGGCATCCAAGGGTAATAGGATGCACAGTCTTGGGCCCTGCTATTGGCAGATGCTATTAATTCTCTGGATTGGTGAGACCTGGTATGAATTCCTGGAGGCTGCCCTGCCCTTGAGCTGAGACATCACTTTTCCAATTCGGAGACTCTCTTATGTCTGCTGACTCATCTCTAGCTACACATGAAGCAGCCTTCTGCTGACTCCGAACATTGTTCTATCAAGGTTATTATTGTCTACTCAGACTAGCAGCGGCTCTCCAAGGTCTCAGGCAGGGGACTTTCACATCACCTACTGTCTGGTCCTTTCAACGGGAGATGCTGGGGATTGCACCTGGGACATTCCACATGCCAAGCAAATGCTCTACCACTGAGCCATGGCCCCACCCCAAAACACATGTTGATTACATCAGACTATTGGTCCATCAAAGGTCATCCTTGTCTACTGAGATTAGCAGTGGCTCTCCAGGGTCTCAGGTGGAGGTCTTTCACATCACCTACTGCCTGGTCCTTTTAAATGGAGATGCTGGGTATTGAACCTGGGACCTTCTGCATGCCAAGCAGATGCTCTGAGCCACAGCCCCTACTCAGACTGGCTGTGGCTCTCCAGGGTCTCAGGCGTAGGTCTTTCCCATCATCTACTTCCTGGTCCTTTTAAGTGGAGATGCTGAAGATGAAACCTGGGACCTTCTGCATGCCAAGCAGATGCTCTGCCGCTGAGCCACAGCCCTTCCCATGGCTCTCCAGGGTCTCGGGCAGGGGTCTTTCCCATCACCTTCTGCCTGATCCTTTGGACTGGAAATGCTGAGGATTGAACTGGGGACCTTCTGCATGCCAAGCAGAAGCCCTACCACTGAGCCACAGAACTATTCCGTTTCCCTTCTATGCCTGGAAAGGGGCTCAGAGTATCCTTTCTTCCCATACTAAGGAACCATAGCCTGAGCTGAACTCCCCGCTCTATTTTGCCGCATGCTGTACTTAAGGCCGAGACAGACGTAATGTTTTCCTCGTGGCGAGAGCGGTTGGCCCTGAAAATACATTGTTTTCAGGGCAGTCATTCCACTCAAATGTTACCTTCTGCTCCCCAGCCGGCTCTGAAACCGGGCGTGTTTGGGAACTGACCTCAGCCGTTTTCGCTTGTATTTATTTTGGTTTGAAATGTGTGCCCTGTGTTTCAGCCCTCCGGGGCTTAAAGTCTTGGGAAACTTGAGATTGTTTTAAACTCATGCTGGATCGGTTTGCAGCAGTTGTGGAATAGCTGGCATTTAAACACATGCAACTGTCATAAAAAAGGAAGGTAAAACAATCATGGGGAAGGGCTGTGGCTCAACGGTAGAGCATCTACTCGGTGTGCGGAAGGCCCCAAGTTCATGTCCCCAGCATTTAAAAAAAGACCAGGTAGTTGGTGATGTGAAAGACCCCTGCCTGAGACCCTGGAGAGCCGCTGCCAGTCAGAGTAGACAATACTGACCTTGGTAGACCAGTGCTCCAACTCGGTAGAAGGCATCTTAGGAAGATGATGAGAGGGAGGGCATCTTGGCCATCTTCTGGACATGGAGTGGGGGTCACTGGGGGGGGTAGGAAGGAGGTGGTTGTGGGTTTCCTGCATTGTGCAGGGGGTTGGACTAGATGACCCTGGTGGTCCCTTCCAACTCTATGATTCTATGAAGGCTCCTTCATGTGTTCATGTATTCCCTTATGAACCTACCCAACCACTAAGGTCATCTTTGGAAGCTCTGCTTTGTGTGCCACTATCTTCAGAGATTAGGTGGGTGGCAACCCAAGATGGAGCCTTCTTGGTGGTGGCACCAAAACTGGAACTCTGTCCCTAGGGAGATTTGCCTGTCTGTTTTGGTTCAGCAGGCAAAGACTTTGTTTGGTGTTCCCTCGCTGATCCCGACTTCCTGCCCAATGTTTTAATTGTTTTCATGTGTATGTTTTTGTATGTATTTATCTCTGATTTTAATTGTTTTAATGATGTGGTTTTTGTTGGTTCTAATGGTTTTTTCCAGATGTGATTTTTAGTATGTATGTTTTAATTTGGTTTATGTATGTTTTAATTTGGTGGACCTTACAAGGGCAGAAAGACGGGCTAAATTTTGTCTAATAAAACAAAGAAAGGTAAAGGTAGTCCCCTGTGCAAGCACTGGGTCATTCGTGACCCATGGGTTGACGTCACATCCCAACATTTACTAGGCAGACTATGTTTACGGGGTGGTTTGCCATCGCCTTCCCCAGTCATCTACCCTTTCCCCCAGCAAGCTGGGTACTCATTTCACCGACCTCGGAAGGACGGAAGGCTGAGTCAACCTTGAGCCGGCGACCTGAAACCGACTTCCGTCGGGATCGAACTCAGGTTGTGAGCAGAGCTGTTGACTGCAGTACTGCAGCTTGCCACCCTGCGCCACGGGGCTCCTTTTAATAAAACAACAAATACATAAATTCTTGTCCGCGTGGAGGAGGCTAAAATCGCCCACTGACAGCTAGCCGGCTGACCGAGAATGACAACATTTATGCCCCGCCATTCTGCCCAACTAAAACAGGCGCAATGAAAATACATCTGTAAAGGCAATTAAAAAACCAGACCGAAAAATAATGTACATCAGTAATAATAATAATTAAGCACCATCAACTCGCAAAAAACAACCCCCCATGGGGTTTTCAAGGCTGGAGACGAACAGGGGTGGTTTGCTACTGCCTGCCTCTGCGTAGCAACCATGGAGTTCCTCGGTGGCCTCCCATTTGAGTACTAACCGGGGCTGACCCTGCTTAGCTGCTGAGATCTGACGGGACCAGGCAAGTCGGGGCTATTCAGGCAGCAAACAGAGCTACTCCACTAAATGTTATTTAGAGACTAATAATAATGCTGGCAAGCGTTCCCATGCACTTCAGGTGTTGAGTTGACTTCAAGGCCCTCCTACAAAGTTCGGCTTGTCTTTTTTTCTGCCTCGCCCTGCCCTGCCACCCCAGTTTCCCGGTGGCATTAGCTGCCCCTCCCATCAGGTTCCTGCAACAATAATATCTCAAGCAAAGATGCCAGGCCCGCAGAAGGAAGGGGATTGAGAAGAAGTTGGTTGTTAGACGCCGATTTTCTCTACCTTTTAAGGAGAATCAAACCGACTTACAACCGCCTTCCCTTCCTCTCCCCACAGCAGACATCTTGTGAGGTAGGTGGGGCCGAGAGAGTTCAGAGAGAACGGTGACTAGCCCAAGGTCACCTAGCAGTAGGGATGCCAACCTCCAGGTAGTTAGCTAGAGAAGGTAAACACCAATACTATAGGGCTAGGCTGTATAAGCAGGAAAAGAGGAAGACCCAACAAGAGATGGATTGACTCAATAAAGGAAGCCACAGCCTTCAATTTGCAAGATCTGAGCAAGGCTGTCAAAGATAGGACATTTTTGGAGGACTTTCATTCATAGGGTCGCCATGAGTCGGAAGCGACTTGACGGCACTTAACACACACACACACAGACTGTATAAAGTAATAGTATGAGGCTCTCAATGCTTATCAAAATGCTATATTATACTTGTTGAGATACAGCAACAAACAGATTAGCAGCCAACCGGGCGCACTGAGAACCTGAACCACTGAATAATTCTATACCTTAATTGATTGCAAATAAGGAACCACAATATGTGTGAAGCCATTGGCTGAAGAAGCTGCCTTTGGTCGTGAAAGCGCGATTGTTCATCTGGACAACGTTTCCATTTTTTTCAATATCCTTCCTTCCATGTTCCCTTGAAGAAGTTGATGATTGAAACAAAATTTATAAAAAGAAAAGAAAAAGTTATTAACTGAACTGAAATATAATTAATTTTGGTACTATTGTAGCAAAGAGATAGAGCTACTTTGTTTCTCTGTCTTTGTTTTGTATTGTCTTAGTTGTTACACTGTATCGAATTGTATAATTTTGGACACTCTGTACGTATTCACCACATGTTTGTAACAAGTATAATATAGCATTTTGATAAGTATTGAGAGCCTCATACTATTACTTTATACAACCTCCAGGTAGTAGCTGGAGATCTCCTGCTATTACCCCTGATCTCCAGCCGACAGAGATCGGTTCCCCTGGAGAAAACGGCCGCTTCGGCAATTGGACTCTATGGCATTGAAGTCCTTCCCATCCCCAAACCCCCGCCCTCCTCAGGCTCCATCCCAAAAACCTCCCACCGGTGGCAAAGAGGGACCTGGCAACTCTACCCGGCAGGCTTCATGTGGAGGAGTGAGGAAACAAACCCGGTTCACCAGATTAGAGTCTGCCATTCATGTGGAAAAGTGGGGAATCCAACCCGGTTCTCCAGATTAGAGGACACCGCTCTTAACCACTACCCCAAGCAGTCACTTAGGTCTGATACAAGCCTCTCCTTGGGACACTTCCTTTACAGCAGCTACCAGGCCGAGCTGCCGGTACAGGAAGGCTTCCAAAAACTGTGCTGCAGGTTCTGGGAAGCCGGAGATAAGAATAGGATGAGAAGTAGTTAGAGTGCTTGCTAGGGTTGCCAACCTCCAGGTAATAGCTGGACATCTTCTGCTATTACAACAGATCTCCAACCAATAGAGATCAGATCACTTGGAGAAAATGGCTGCTTTGGCAATTGGACTCTACGGCATTGAAGTCCCTCCCCTCCCCAAACCCTGCCCTCATCAGGCTCTGCCCTAAAAACCTCCTGCCGGTGGCGATTAGGGACCTTGTTTGTGGGCTTCCTTTAGGCACCCGGTTGGCCACTGTGTGGACAGACTGCTGGACTTGATGGGCCTTGGTCTGATCCAGCAGGGCCTTTCTTATGGAAGAAGGAGAAGGAGGAGGAGGTTTTTATATGCCGACTTTCTCTACCACTTAAGGGAAAATCAAACCGGCTTACAATCACCTTCCCTCCCCCTCCCCACAACAGACACCCTGTGAGGTAGGTGGGGCTGAGAGAGCTCTGTGACTAGCCCAAGGTCACCCAGCTGGCTTCATGTGTAGGAGTGGGGAAGCAAATCCAGTTCACCAGATTAGCCTCCGCTGCTCATGTGGAGGAGTGGGGAATCGAACCCGGTTCTCCAGATCAGAGTTCACCGCTCTTAACCACTACGCCACGCTGGCTCTTCTTATGTCCTTAAGAATGGTTGCAGAGCTCTCCCTTTTGAAAGCCGAGGGTTGCCCCCTGCGACCTGCATCCCATTTCTATTTCCATGGCTGCCCCTTGCCATTCCACCACATCCCCCCATGACATCTGCACATGGTGAGCATTGAAGCTTCTCTGCCCTTGGGCTTCATTTGATTACTGGATTAATTAACTGGTGTCACGCGGCAGATGAGTAGGGGCAGGGAACTCTAGGCTATGGTGGAGGAGGGGTAAGCTATGGAGAGATGGAAAGCCCCCCAAGCTGTGCTTGACCTCAACAGGGGCATCTATGAAGGGATGAAGCAGGACAGCGGCGGGTGCATGGAAAATAATGGATTGGCCTCAGCATCTGGTCTGCAGAGGCTGACTGCCTCTAACCATGGAGGTTCCACTGAGTTCTCTGTGTGCGCGCATGCGCTAAAATGCCTCGGTGGCCCTTTTGAGAGCAGAACGGTGGGGTGTAAAAGTCATATAAATAAAAGTGTATCGTTTAGCAACGGAGAATTTGGATGGGGAAAACGTGCACCTACAGAGCGGCAAATCCAAGGCAATATCTCCCATGCATAAATGGCCAATGGCACTGAAGTCCCTCCCCTCCCCAAACCTCGCCCTCCTCAGGCTCCACCCCCAAGTCACCAGGAATTTCCCAGCCTGGAGCGGGCAACCCTAATCCTGGGAACAGCCAAGGAAGCTGTTGCGGAATGTGTTTGGTGTAAACAGGCGTTCTTGGATACAACTGTGGTGTGCACCCTTGCAACATGTGTGGATCACGAGCATCGCTCAGCCTTGGTATTTTTCCAGGCTACAGATAGGGATGCCAGACCCAGGTTGGGAAAGTCCTGGAGATTTGGGGGGAGGGGAGCCTGGGGAGGACCTCAGTGGGGCACAATGCCATAGATTCCATAAGAACATAAGAAAGGACATGCGGGATCAGATCCAGGCACATCGAGTCCAGCAGTCTGTTCACACAGTGGCCAACCAGGTGCCTCCAGGAAGCCCACAAGCAAGACGACTACAGCAGCAGCATCCTGCCTGTGTCCCACGGCACCTAATAGGCATGCTCCTCTGGATCCTGGAAGGAATAGGTATGCATCATGACTAGTATCCATTTTGACTAGTAGCCTTGGATAGCCTTCTCCTCCATGAACCTGTCCACTCTCCTCTTCAGGCCTTCCAAGTTGGCAGCCATCACCACATCCTGGGGCAGGGAGTTCCACCATTTGCCATTGCCTTCCTCCGTGTGGCAATCCCCGTCTTCCTCGGCAGTCTCCCGTCCAAGCACTGACCTTGCTTAGCTGACAAGTTCCAGCTAAGCTGAGCTATTGAGTCTGTTCACCTGCAACCGAAGAGTCCCGAGCCTTTGGCGCCGTTCCTGCTAGGCAAGGCTTGGACATGAGGGCTTCTCCCACTAGCACTTCCCAGGTGAGGCCGGCTCCAAGTCTCCACACCCTGCAGCAGCTTGCCAAACCGGCAGGCCAAGTCCAACGTGGCCCATCCGTAGCCTGTCGCCTGCCTCAGCGTGACAGATGGGGAGGGGAGGGGCTGTGGCTCAGAGGTAGAGCCTCTGCTTGGCATGCAGAAGGTCCCAGGTTCAGTCCCCGGCATCTCCAGTTAAAGGGACTAGGCAAGTAGGTGATGGGAAAGACCCTATGAATCAATGGCGACCCTATGGATCAATGTCCTCCAAATGTCCTATCCTTAACAGCCTTGCTCAGGTCTTGCAAACTGAAGGCCGTGGCTAGGGTTGCTAGGTCCTGCTTCACCACCAGCGGGAGATTTTAGGGGTGGAGCCCGAGGAGGGCAGAGTTCGGGGAGGGAAGGGACTTCAGTGCCATAGAGTCCAATTGCCAAAGCGGCCATTTTCTCCAGGGGAACTGATCTCTATCGGCTGGAGATCAGTCGTAATAGCAGGAGATCTCCAGCTAGTACCGGCCAACTACATTCAATCTGAATAATAAGCCGACACCCTAGAATTCCTGCCACACATTGAGCTGATGAAGCCACCGAAACATGTGATGACCAGTTACACGTCCTTGTGTTCCTGGATCTTTTTGGACACCTATTATTAAATGGACTTTCACTCACTTCAATAAGGAACTTTAGTAAAGAAATTTATTTTTCCGCAGGGTCCTATTGCTATCATTGTTGCTATTGCAGCCATTTCTGTAACATTTATGTTCCCCTTGAAAGATGTACCTTATTTGAATATTTGTTAATTTTTGATAGATGATACATGTTGGAACTTGATTATTATCCTACAACTTTTTTTGGTACTAATTTTTCCTGTTACAAGTCTTTATAAGTAGATATTTATATTAAGACTGTGAATTCAACAGTTGCATGCAATGGGATGTCTATGGTTAATTATATAAAAAACTCTTTATTCACTCATGTTATTAACAGTGTCATTACTACATGCAAGCAAATAATATTCTTGTTTACTAAATCAGCCGAGTTGTTTTCTGTTGCTCCAGAAGGTCGGACCAGAACCAACGGGTTGAAATTAAATCAAAAGAGTTTCTGTGTAGACATTAGGAAGAATTTTCTAACAGTTACAGCGGTTCCTTGGTGGAACAGGCTTCCTCGGGAGGTGGTAAGCTCTCCTTCCCTGGAGGTTTTTAAGAAGAGGTTAGATGACCATCTGTCAGCAATGCTGATTCTGTGACCTTAGGCAGATGATGAGAGGGAGGGCATCTTGGCCATCTTCTGGTCACTAGGGGTGTGGAGGGGGGAGGTAGTTGTAAATTTCCTGCATTGTGCAGGGGGTTGGACTTGATGGCCCTGGTGGTCCTTTCCAACTCTATGATTCTATTCTATGATTTTTTATTCTATATGATTGGCTAATCACAGCAATAAAATTGTAATCCCACGTGCCGCTATTTCTCCCAGTACCTGGAGGTTGGCAACCCTAGCCGTGGCTTCCTTTATAGAGGCAATCCATCTCATATTGGATCTTCCTCTATGCCTGTTACCTTCAACTTCCTAGCTTTAACTTCTAGGGGCAGTTTGCAAGTAGTGGCAGCAAACGTCATAATTACAAAGTGCATGGAAACTGCTGTTCTTCTTGGATCTGAGTGAGCCCTGCATTCTGTTTCCAAGGGAGAATCTCTCCTCTCCCCCCTCCCCGGCATTTATAATTGTATAAACTGCTACCATGTAAACCCCCCCTGCCCCCACCACCCCATCTTATTAGTATCTGACTTAACTGAGAAATGAATCTCACAGTCTTACAGATGTGCTAATGAATTCTGACAATCACAAAGAATATTTTGGAAGAAGAGGGTGGGGTGGGTTAAGACCGTTCAAACTTCTGAAATTATGTATTTTAAGGTGGAAGTATCTATTACGAAGGGAATACCTTTGGACATGTTTGTATGGGGAGAAGCCAGCACCAACCACCCTGATGAGACGAGGTTTAAGAACTGTTGCATGACTCAAAGGACCTGTGATGGTCCATATTTGGACTCCCAGTAAAACTGCGTCGTAATTTTTGACTTCTGCGTCATAATTTTTGAGTCCTGAAAAAGGCAGTGAGTTAGTTTAAGCAGAGGCTAGATGGCCATCTGTCAGCAATGCTGATTCTATGACCTTAGGCAGATGATGAGAGGGAGGGCACCTTGGCCATCTTCTGGGCATGGAGTAGGGGTCACTGGGTGTGTGTGTGTGTGGGAGGTAGTTGTGAATTTCCTGCATTGTGCAGGGGGTTGGACTAGATGACCCTGATGGTCCCTTCCAACTCGATGATTCTGTGATTCTATAGTTGTGCTTATTCATGGTTGAGACCTCTCCCCAGGATAACAGCCCCCTCTCAACAGGGGGAAGCAGACCCATCGGGTCGTTAATGTGCATCCGCCTCTCCTGGTATACCCCCCCCCCGAAGATCTTTACGGTCATCTGATAACAACTTACTGGTGGTCCCTGGCCCGAAGAGTATGCGGCTGTCCCCTGCGAGAGCCAGAGCCTGGTGGAATGCTGTGTCTGGTGACATCAGGGCCCTGCGGTCACCAGGGGCACCTGCACAATGCAGGAAATTCACAGTTACCTCCCCCCCCCCAGCCCAGTGACCCCTACTTAAGGTTGCCAACTGCCAGGTAGTAGCAGGAGATCTCCTGCTAATTCAGCTGATCTCCAGCCGATAGAGATCAGATCACCTGGAGAAAAATGGCCACTTTGGCCATTGAACTCTATGGCCTTGAAGTCCCTCCCCTCCCCAAACCCTGCCCTCCTCAGGCTCTGCCCCAAAAATCTCCTGCCGGTGGCGAAGAGGGACCTGTCAACCCTACTCCATGCCTAGAAGATGGCCAAGATGCCCTCCCTCTCATCATCTGCTTAAGGCCATAGAATCAGCATTGCTGGCAGATGGCCATCTAGCCTCTTGTTAAAACCTTCAGGGAAGGAGAGCTCACCACCTCCCGAGGAAGCCTGTTCCACTGAGGAACCACTGATCTCCAGCCTACAATGATCAGATCAGATCCCCTGGAGATAGGGATGTGTATTACCCATGGTTCGGTAAAGAAATGATTCCAATAGGCAAGTGTTGGGGGAAACAAAGTATGCAGTTTTATTAAACAAAAAATACACCCTTTTACCCAAGCTAAGTAAACTTTTAACAAAAATACCCTTTTATCCAGGCTGAATATGGAGATGGGAAGTTGTCTCCTGGGAGGCAAGCAAGCCGCTTCTTCTCTGGCAGCCGTCCTGATGCTCCAGATGCCCTCCTGCTGGCTGGCTGGCTGGCTCCTTATCTGAAGCCCTCCCCTTCTTTTAAGAGTGAACACTAACCTTCTCCCCCATCACCAGGTGCTCATCATTTACAGTGCTGTGTGAAAGTTAACTCCCTAATGACCTGAGATTGCTCTCACATGGGGAAGGGCTGCATTGACCACCATCTACCTCCTCGTAGTACAATGGTCTTCCGCAGTTTCCACTACAGGATGCCATCCTCCAGGTGGGACCTGGGGATCCCCCGGAATTACAGCTCATCTCCAGACTACGGAGATCAGTTCCTCTGGAGAAAATGACGTAGCCCCAAAGGCATATGGATATGCTCTCACAATCTTTACATATACACTCAACCCAAAGGCTTTTATCCGGAGGCCTTTGGATATCCTCCCAGAAGCCTTTAGATGTACACCCAGAGATATATTCCCACAGGCCTTTGGACTAATAGCCTGAGGCCTCTGCATATTCATCAAGACACCTTTGGACATATGCCCAAAGGATATGAGTTCCTTGCAAAAAGAAAAATCACATTTAACCTTTGATCTCTGGTCATTATATCCTGTGATTTAAGTCCAAACTCTCACAGTGAAGCCTACCGCTGTTAGTACATAAGAAAAGCCTTGCCGGGTCAGACATTAAGTCCATATAGTCCAGCATCTTGTCAACAGTGGCCAGGCATGGCACTAGGGTTGCTAACCTCCAGGTTGTGGCTGGAGATCTCCCGCTATTACATCTGATCTCCAGGCGACAGAGATCAGTTCCCCTGCTGCTGGAGGTTCCCCTGCTACCTGGAGGTTGGCAACCCTAGCTCTAATAGCAGGAGATCTCCAGTTAGTACCTGGAGGTTGGCAACCCTACTCTGAACATGGATGTTTCGCTTAACTAACAGACACAGAACGATGCAAAGATAACGTACCAGTGGAAACACGCCTGGGCCGATAATATTAATCTGGGCAAGATTGCGAATGATGGAGAAAGTGAGAAGGAGGCATTTATTTTCCTCTTTCATCATCCTTCCAGCACTGGGGCACACCCAACTCCGAGGAAAGCAGCTAGTTTAAACAGCAAAGCAGGAAGGGGAGGGGGACAGCTGACTTCAGAAGTTTGGTGCTTTTCACTTTGAAAATAATTTCCCCAGGCGATCGGGAAGAGGGTGGTGCTTGTACTTCCTGAAGGAAGAAGAAGAAAATACCATCAGTGGTTAATAGGGTTGCCAGCTCCGTGTTTGGAAATGCCTGGAGATTTTGGGGCAGAGCCTGAGGTGGGCGGGGTTTGGGGGCGGGGAGGGACGTTGGTGCCATAGAGTCCAATGGCCAAAGCGGCCATTTTCTCCAGGGGAACTGATGGCTATCGGCTGGAGATCAGTTGTAATTGCGGGAGATCTCCAGCCACCACCTGGAGGTTGGCAAGCCTAGTGGTTAAACATTTGGTAAAATATTGGTTGTGTCAAGTCGCAGCCGACTTATGGCGACCCCTTTTGGGGTTTTCATGGCAAGAGACTAACAGAGGTGGTTTGCCAGTGCCTTCCTCTGCACAGCAACCCTGGTATTCCTTGGTGGTCTCCCATCCCAATACTAATCAGGGCTGACCCTGCTTAGCTTCTGAGATCTGATGAGATCACGCTAGCCTGGGCTATCCAGGTTAGGGCTAAAATATTGGTTAGACTACCCCCCCCCCCAAAAAAACCCCCAGAAATGAAAGGTTGCTATTTAACACCTACTTTACAGGGGCGGGGGGTAGGGTTGCCATCCTCCAGGTAGTAGCAGGAGATCTGCTATTACAACTGATCTCCAGCTGATAGAGATCAGATCACCTGGAGAAAATGGCCGCTTTGGCAATTGGTCCCTATGGCATTGAATTTCCTCCCCAAACCCCTCTGTCCACAGGCTCCACCCCAAAAACCTCCCACCGGTGGTGAAGAGGGACATGGCACACCCTAGTGTGTGTGTGGGGGGGAACCCAGATGAATTTGTATGCCAGCAGGGAAGAGGTGGGGAGGGGGCAATCAAGGTTGCCAGCTGCAGGTTGGAAAATACCTGGAGATTTGGGGGGGTGGAGCTGAGGAGAGAGGGTTTTGGAAAAGGGGAGGACTTCAAAGGGGTATAATTAGGGTTGCCAGGTCCCTCTTTGCAACCGGCGGGAGGTTTTTGGGGCGGAGCCTGAGGAAGGCGGGGTTTGGGGAGGGGAGGGACTTCAATGCCATAGAGTTCAATTGCCAAAGTGACCATTTTTCTCCAGGTGATCTGATCTCTATTGGCTGGAGATCAGCTGAATTAGCAGGAGATCTCCTGCTACTACCTGGCAGTTGGCAACTCTAGGTATAATGCTATAGAGTCTACCTTCCAAAGTGGCCATTTTCTCCAGATAAACTGATCTCTGTCACCTGGAGATCAGTTGTAATCCCAGGACATCTCCAACTATCATCTGCAGGTTGGCAACCGTAGGGGCAAAGATGGTACAAACCCCGGATAGAAGTAGGTAGGTATCCAGTAAATGGATGAAAATGGCTATCGCGTGGGCACTCGTGGGGTTAAATTCCTGGCTGATCTTCAGAAGAATCCAATCTGTTTTGTTTTGTTTTACGTTTTAAATTATTGTTCATCTAAAAAACACATTTTATTTATTTTATTAAAAACCTTTTGAAGCAGCCTTTCCATCCCACTTAGGGTCCCTGAGGTGGCGAACAATCAAAACATTCAAACGAGATGAGAAATACATAAATATATAACGACAATTAAAAGAAAAACACATAAACACACAAATGGGAGGAAGAATCCGAATCAGTGAGAATCGGCGAGGGAACGTCAGCTAAAACAAAAAGGACTTCGCTTGCTGGCAGAAGCCGACGACAGAATGTTATTAAATGTTGTTTTTCATTTTTCAAAGGTTTTCAAGTTTGCCACCGTGGAGACCCTGATCAGGTGGAAAGGTGGCATAAAAATGTTTAAAATAAATAAAACTAGAACATAAGAAAGGCCCTGCTGGATCATACCAAGGCCAGCAGTCTGTTCACACAGTGGCCAAGCAGGTGTCTCTAGGAAGCCCCCAAACAAGACGACTGCAGCAACATTGTCCTGCCTGTGTTCCCCAGCACCTAATATGATAGGCCTGCTCCTCTGATCCTGGAGAGAATAGGTATGCATCAAGACTAGTATTCATTTTGACTCGTAGCCATGGATAGCCCTCTTCTGCATGAACATGTCCACTCCCCTCTTAAAGCCTTCCAAGTTGGCAGCAGGGAGTTCCACAAATTGCCTGTGTTCCCCAGCACCTAATATGATAGGCATGCTCCTCTGATCCTGGAGAGAATAGGTATGCGTCAAGACTAGTATTCATTTTGACTCGTAGCCATGGTTAGCCCTCTTCTGCATGAACATGTCCACTCCCCTCTTAAAGCCTTCCAGGTTGGCAGCAGGGAGTTCCACAAATTGAACTGAAGAATCTCCTTGAGAAGGAACCGCATAGTTTTGGTGCCACACATGAAGACACACGAAGCTGCCTTCTTCTGAATCAGACCCTTGGTCCATCAAAGTCAGTATTATCTACTCAGACCGGCAGCGGCTCTCCAGGGTCTCAGGCAGAGGTCTTCCACGTCGCCTACTTGCCTAGTCCCTTTAACTGGAGATGCCGGGGATTGAACCTGGGACCTTCTGCATGCCAAGCAGATGCTCTGCCACTGAGTCACAGCCCGTCCCCTACCAATGAACCACAACCAACCAGGCTCAAGTTGTCACGCGTCTCGCCTCAGACGGCGGGTGCACCCAAAGCAGGGTGCAAAATAAGAGCATGCCTGTTTAAAACTCACCTAAAAATTACACCAAATAACTTATTAACTGATTAATTGCACCACCAGTACCTTTATACAGTCTAAGAAACCTAAATCTACACAAATCCTACAGGAGTCCAGTGGGACTTTGAAGGCTTTAAAAAAATGTAGTCAGAACTCCAACAATTCCACCAGACCAATGTATAGACACAACAGAAAAAGCCTAGTTCAAAACAATATCGGTTCACTCAGTGTGGGTGTGAGAATTCCCAGCTGTTGTCAGATACTTGGCAAAGTAGGATGAATATACAATCTACTGCAAGATAAGCAAATACAAGAGGCAGTTACAGAGGTACCGGTGAACCAACTGACATCTGTAAGAGGCGGGATATGCAAGATATCAGCGGCTGCAGTGAGTGAAGAATCCCAGGTCCCTGTTAAGATCTGAGCCAGGGCGAGGGGAATAACTAGTCTTGAACTTGTTGCTGAAGTCTAGTTCGGCAGTTTCACACTGGATTCTCCCTTTGAAGTTCCTTTGTTGAAGAACAGGAGAACTTCGACAAGGGAATCTTGTTTTATTTGGCTGCTACAGACTAACACAACCACCCATCTTGAGTTACCATCCACTTATACATGCATCTGTCTTCATCCAGTTCTCCGTAATAAAGTAATAGTGTTATATTTTGCCCTCTTTGTTGGCTCTCTGGGCAGCTGCTTGCCCACTATGTGAGTCAGGATGCTGGATAAGAGGGACTAGAAGTAGGATGGTCTAATCCTGACAGATATTTCATATGCTTTTAACACAAGACTCTAGGCACTGTCTTACTAGACCAAACCAGGTTTCTGGAAAACTCCAGGCATGATGGAGAGAGCCCTCCACATAATTGGCTATTCAAAGATACACTGCTTCAGAATGTGGAAGCTCCATTTTTAAACTGTTGCAGCCTCCAGCCATTGATAAGCCTATCCTGCTCCATGAATAGCGTTTTGGGTGGGTAGTAGTATTGCCAGCCTCCAGGTGGTGGCTGGAGATTTCCCGCTATTACAACTGATCTCCAGGCAATAGAAATCAGTTCCCCCTGGAGAAAATGGCTGCTTTGGCATTGGACTCTATGGCATTGAAGTCCCTCCCCTCTCCATACTCCACCCCTCAAATCTCCAGGTATTTCCCAACCCGGAGCTGGCAACCCGAGTGGGTAGCCATGTTGGTCTTCAGTAGAAGAGCAAGACACGAGTCCAGTGGCACCTTAAAGACCAAGAAGATTTCCAGGGTAGAAACTTTTGAGAATCAAGATCCAAGTAGGAACAGAGATCTCTCATATCCCAGTCAGAAGGTGGGAGGGGTGTTGCAAAGAAGGGAGTCAGGAGGTACGATGCAGAATGTGATCGGCTTGATTAGAGGCAGGGGAGAAAATGCTTCGGGGACAGAAAATTAGCATCTGTAGGGAGATAAGAATCCAATGTCCCAGATTCTGTATCTCAGGACCTGTTGGTGGCCCCGTTCCCTTGAGCATTGCACAATGGATCTTGGCAAGCGAGGTGCGTGACACAGAATCACAGAGTTGGAAGGGGCCATACAGGCCATCTAGTCCAACCCCTTGCTCAATACAGGATCAGAGGAGCGTGACTACTATATTAGGTGCTTTGGGACACAGGCAGGAGAATGCTGCGGCAGTCGTCTTGTTTGTGGGCTTCCAAGAGGCACCTGGTTGGCCACTGTGTGAACAGACTGCTGGACTTGATGGGCCCTTGGTTTGATCCAGCAGGGCTTTTCCCATGTCCTCTCCAGTCTCGGCGGAACATGCCTATTATATGAGGTGCTGTGGAACACAGGCAGGATGGTGCTGCTGCAGCCATCTTGTTTGGGGGCTTCCTAGAGGCCCCTGGTTGGCTGCTGTGTGAACAGACTGCTGGACTTGATGGACCTTGGTTTGATCCACATGGCCTTTCTTATGTTCTTAAGTTCTTCTGCAGGATAACATGGGGACACAGATCGGGACCAGATATATCTCCCTAAACATTCAGTAACACAACTCAAATATGCAGTTCTTCGGTGCAAATTCAAAGGCATTCTCCAGTTTGAAGCTATTGAGTCACAATTCTTATGCAAATCTGGGTCTCCAAAGCTTGGCCTGAATAAAGACTAGGAGCCTCAGTTCTCTAGGGAAAGTCATCTTCCCTCTCTAGAGGTTTTTGTATGCTATTCCTTTTGTTTTGCCCATTCATTACCAGCCAGAGGCAATTCACTCCACTCTGATGATGAGATCCTTTATTCTTTGGAATATATCTTATCTTTGTTAGCAGACTCATATACTAGGATTGCCTCCAGGTAGTACCTGGCGATCTCCTGCTATTACAATTGATCTCCAGGCTACCAAGATCAGTTTCCCTGGTGTAAATGCCAGTTTTGGAGTGTGGAAACTACGCCATTGAACCCATGAACACATGAAGCTGCCTTATACTGAATCAGACCCTTGGTCCATCTAAGTCAGTATTGTCTACTCAGTGGCTCGCCAGTGTCTCAGTCAGAGGTCTTTCCCATCACCTACTTGCCTAGTCCCTTTAACTGGAGATGCCGGGGATTGAACCTGGGACCTTCTGCATGCCAAGCGGATGCTTTACCACTGAGCCACAGCCCCTGCTGAGGTCTCTCCCCCTCCCACAAACCTGCCCTCCTCAGGCTCCACCCCCCAAATCTCCACATATTTCCAAACCCAGAGCTGGCAATCCTATTACATACCTATCTTCATGAATGCTTGATCTTTGAGCCTCACAATATCTTATCTCTTCATTACCCCTCCTTATTTTAAGGCCAGGGAAATCTTATGTTAAAAACTGCACAACCACAATTTGAATCCAGTAGCACCTGGAAGACCAATGAGATTTTAGGGTGCTACTCGACTCTTGCGTTTTTCTACTGCTAAAGACAGACAATTGAGAAGACAAGAATAACTGGAAAAGACAATCATGCTAGGAAAAGTTGAAGGCAGCAGGAAAAGAGGGAGACCCAACATGAGATGGATTGACTCAATAAAGGAAGCCACGGCCCTCAGTTTGCAAGACCTGAGCAAGGCTGTTAAAGATAAGACGATTTGGAGGACATTGATTCATAGGGTCACCATGAGTCGGGAGCGATTTGACAGCACTTAACACACACACAAACAGTGACAGACTAACATGGCTATCCATCAAGATTTTAGGGGTATGAGCCTGCGAGAGTCAAAGCTCCCTTCCTCAGATACAAGCAGGAATGGAGATCTAGGAGTCTTTCTATCCTAGTCTGAAGGGGGGAGGGGTGTCCAAAGAAGGAAGTAAGGCGCAGAGGTACAATTGCAGGATTTAATCAGCTTGATTAGAACAGGGGAGAAATGCTTAGTGAGATAGGAATTTGCAGGGAGATAAGCTGGACAATGAAGAAAGCTGATCGGAAGAAAGTAGATTCCTTTGAAATGTGGTGTTGGAAGAGAGACGTATTATTATTAATAGTAATAATAGTGGGTTATAGATCAATCAAGCCTGAACTGACCCTAGAAGCCAAAATGACTAAACTGAGGCTATCGTACTTTGGTCACATTATAAGAAGACAAGAGTCACAGGAAAAGACAATCATAGAATCATACGGTTGGAAGGGACCAGCAAGGTCATCTAGTCCAGCCCCCTGTACAATGCAGCAAATTCACAACTACCTCCCCCCCCACACACACACCCAGTGACCCCTACTCCATGGCCAGAAGACGACATGGAATCATGCTAGGAAAAGTGGAAGGCAGCAGGAAAAAAGGAAGACCCAACATGAGATGAATTGATTCGACAAAGGAAGCCACGGCCCTCAGTTGTCAAGACCTGAGGTTTTGGAGGACATCTCCTGCTATTACAACTGATCTCCAGCCGATAGAGATGAGTTCCCCTGGAGAAAATGGCCGCTTTGGCCATCAGACTCTATGGCGTTGAAGTCCCTCCCCTCCCCAAACCCTGCCCCCCCTTAGGCTACACCCCAAAAACCTCCCGCCGGTGGCAAAGAGGGACCTGGCAACCCTAAACGCAATTATACTTTTTAAAAATATATATTTTTATTATTTTTATAATAAAACATAAACACCAAAAAAAGAAAGAAAAAAATACATTAATAAAAAAACAAAAACAGAAAAATACATGTTCAGCGCACAATACAATACATGTTCAACATACTAATACAATATTCAGTTCACTAAATTCCATCGTGCCCTGAATCCAAATCCCACCCCCCCACCACAGTGCCCTTCACCATTGGACTTCCGATGGAGTGTTATGACATTACCAAATAGAATATCTATAATTGTATCATATTTAAAATCTTATTATACTATAGTTCGTTAACTATACTTTTAAAATCCGTTTTTGCCACTTTGTCCCAATATGCGGTAGCCTTTGACCATGTAAATTTAAATTTACATTTACAATTATACTTTTTGAATAGCCTCGAAGCTAAGGCAACACAGTCGACTTTTCCTCTGCTCAAGGGAACTGCTACATTCCCAGGGAAGGCTTCCAAAGAAATGAATCACGAAATTTCCTCGTAATCAACAGAAAATTCTATCACCTCCCAAGCCAAACCAGCATCAATCACCAGGCCCGGTTATTAGTGTCGAAAATATTCCAGTTGACTAAGAACAGTTATTTTTAAGCCAGGAGGGTTGTTTTTTTGGGTTCTTTGCTGATTATGATAAACACCTTCCTTAAGTAAATAATAACTTCCTTAAATTCCTCAAGCCGTCGGTGGTTTAAAGTTTCAGGTCCCAAAGGGTGATGGGTTTCGGGATCACGGGTAGGGTTGCCAACCTCCAGGTGGTGCCTGGAGATCTCCCACTATTACAACTGATCTTGTCGTCTTGTTAGTGGCTTCCTAGAGACACCTGGTTGGCCACGGTGTGAACAGACTGCTGGACTTGATGGGCCTGGGTCTGATCCAGCAGGGCCTTTCTTATGTTCTTATGATCTCCAGCCAACAGAGATCAGTTCACCTGGAGAAAATGGCCACTTTGGCAATTGGACTCAACGGCACTGAAGTCCCTCCCCTCCCCAAACCCTGCCCTCCTCGGGCTCCGCCCCCAAAATCTCCAGGTATTTCTCAATCCAGAGCTGGCAACCCTATCCGGGGGCCAGCCTATGGAGGGAGACAATACTCCTTCTCTCTAGGGTTGCCAACCTCCAGGTGGTGGCTGGAGATCTCCTGCTATTACAGTTGATTTCCAGGTGACTGAGATGAGTGCTACTGGAGAAAATGGCTGCTTTGTCCATTGGACTCTATGGCATTGAAATCCCTCCCCTCTCAAAATCCGGCCCTCCTCAGGCTCCACCCCCAAAATCTCCAGGTAATTCCCAACCCGGAGCTGGCACCCCTACTTCTCTCCCTCCCTCTGTCAGGGGGGCAGGATGAGGGTGGCCCCTCTTCCTTCTCCCCCTCTTCCATTGGGAGGCCAGTCTCGTGTGTATGATGACCCCCTGCACATTGTATGGTGTGGTGTAGTGGTTAAGAGCGGCAGACTCTAATCTGGGGAACCGGGTTCGATTCCCCACTCCTCCACATGAAGCCAGCTGGGTGACCTTGGGCCAGTCACAGTTCTCTCTGAACACTCTCAGCCTTAGCTACCCCACAAGGTGTCTGCTGTGGGGAGAGGAAGGGAAGGCAGTTGTAAGCCGGTTTGATTCTCCTTAAAAAGAAGAGAAAATCAGCATATAAAAGCCAACTCTTCTTCTTCTGATTATTATTCCTGTATACACATCTACATGCTTTATGGATATGCACTGGGGACAAGATACATCAACACTCCTAGTAATGTTAACTTCTAGAGATCTTGGTAGGGTTGCCAGTTCCATGTTGGGAAATATCTGGAGATTCTAGGGGTGGAGCCTCAGGAGGGAGGGGTTTGGAGAGGGGGGACTTCGGTGCCATAGAGTCCAATTGCCAAAGCGGCCATTTTCTTCAGGTTAACTGATCTTTGTCACCTGGAGATCAGTTGTAATAGTGGGAGATTTCTATCTGCCACCTGGAGGTTGGCAACCCTAGATCCTGGGGAACCTCGATGAATAGCCGGGGGGGGGGCAATTCACCCTTTAAAAAAAAACAGGTTTCCCCAGAAGGCAAAAATGAAGATATAAGAGGGATAGCGATACCCCTGAGACAGGCACCGGAAATGAGGGGCTATCCTTGGTAAAAGGGGGGAATATATGTACCTCCCTTTCTAACTCCCTGTTTAAGCAAGGGGATAACATTTTTTGCAAGGAAAAAAAAATACCCTGAACAGCAGGGGATGAAACCGATGCTAAAAAATACCGACCAGGGAGTTTCCTTTTTCACCAAGTATATACTTAAATCAAGAAACTTTGGGCTATGGGGTTATGTGGAGGGTAAATCATAGCCAGTGTTTTGAACAAAGGAGAGGCAGGGACGAAAAGCGCTTGGGAAAGCGAGAGAGATACGAATGGCTGGCAGGGTCTCTGCCAACACTGCTGCTTTGGAACTGATTTAGAGCTGTGGGTGTTCCAAAGACAGGCATTTTTAAGGGCGCATTTAAATCGGCAGCGTCGAGACCTGCGGGCATTTCTCTTAGTCGTTCTTGTGGGCCCGTTCGTTGTGACAGCGAATCAAAATTAATCCGACCGCGGCGAGTTTAGCAATCCTCATTTCTGCAGAACGAGTCTTTCATTTGCCTGAAGTGGCGCTCGATGGGTGGTCTGGGACAGAGAGAAGGGCTCTCGATGTCTCTGGATCAACGCGCAACTCACCTGAGATCAGTTCCAGAGGGGCGAGTCTATGACGGCCCTTCCCCGATGCAAGAAGTTCCTTGTGACAGGAGAAGCCCACCGTTGGTGGAATAGATCTGCAAAATCCAATTGAGTGGGGCTATAAATGCATCACATACAGCCTAGGAAAGACTTAAATGTGTCCAACGCAAACACAGCAGCTGTTCCCACTAGCCGTAATGGGCGATAAGACACTCTATCTAAACATGCTAAGCTAATTTAATACCGGTAGTAGCAAACAAGAGAAACTTCATCTTGATTCAAGCCAACATAAATGCAATCAGCGCTCTGCAAATAGCAGGACTGAGAAAGGCAGCAATTTGGATTTTGGCAGGAGGAGCAAAAGAAGAAGAGTTGGTTTTTATATGCCGACTTTTCTCTGCTACTTAAGGAAGAATCAAACCAGCTTGAAAGTTGAGCTCGAATGAACTCAACCTGGGCGCAGCGTTACTGGGGACCTGGGGCAGAGTGGTCCGGTATGCCGCCTGCTATCGGAGTGTCTCCTTGCTGCCGGGGTGCTCTGCTTGTATATTTCAAAATATTATACAAATAATGGAAGCCTCTGTTGTTCTGTCAAACAAAGGAAATTATATCTGGTGGCACCAACCCTAGTATTTTCTTTGTTCAGAGGGTTTTTTGAGAATCACTGTATCTTAAGAGAGACAGACAGAGAGAGAGAGAAATGGAGCACTGGCTGTAGAGCGTATACGATATGCTTAGGATTTTGTCGAAGGCTTTCACGGTCAGAGTTCATTGGTTCTTGTAGGTTATCCGGGCTGTGTAACCGTGGTCTTGGTATCTTCTTTCCTGACGTTTCGCCCGCAGCTGTGGCAGGCATCTTCAGCTGCGGGTGAAACGTCAGGAAAGAAAATACCAAGACCACAGTTACACAGCCCGGATAACCTACGAGAACCGATATGCTTAGGGTTGCCAGGTCCCTCTTTGCCACCAGTGGGAGGTTTCTGGGGCGGAGCCTGAGGAGGGCAGGGTTTGGGGAGGGGAGGGACTTAAATCCCATAGAGTCCAATTGCCAAAGCGGCCATTTTCTCCGGGTGAACTGATCTCTATCGGCTGGAGATCAGTTGTAATAGCAGGAGATCTCCAGCTAGTACCTGGGGGTTGGTTAAGCAGATGAGACATGTCTAGGCCCGCTTCTGGTTCAAACCAATGGTCTATTCAGTGCTATATCTCTGAGTGGTCCTAGAAGGCCTGCAAGCAGACACAGAGGGCAAGGCCTCTCCCTGTTTATACTTTCTAGCAAATCAGTATTCAAAGGTAGACTGTTTCTGAATACAGAGGCTCCGTTTAGCCATTGTGGCTAATAGCCATTGATGGGCCTGCCTTCTGTGAGGTTGCTGGTTCCTTATTGAAAGCCGATTAAACTAGTGGGTATGGCCAGTCTTCTTTCCAAAGTGGAACGGGTCCAGAGGAGGGCAACAACGATGGTGAGGGGTCTGGAGACCAAGTCCTATGAGGGAAGGTTGAAGGAGCTGGGTATATTTAGTAGCCTGAAAAGGAGAAGACAGAGAGGGGATATGATAACCATCTTCAAGTACCTGAAGGGCTGCCATAGAGAGGAGGGTGCCAAGTTGTTTTCAGTTGCCCCAGAAGGTCGGACCAGAACCAACGGGTTGAAATTAAATCAAAAGAGTTTCCGTCTAGACATTAGGAAGAATTTTCTAACAGTTAAGAGCGGTTCCTCAGTGGAACAGGCTTCCTCGGGAGGTGGTGAGCTCTCCTTCCCTGGAGGTTTTTAAGAAGAGGCTAGGTGGCCACCTGTCAGCAATGCTGATTCTACAACCTTAGTCAGATCATGAGAGGGAGGGCACCTTGGCCATCTTCTGGGCATGGAGTAGGGGTCACTTGGGTGGGTTGGTGGGGGAGGTGTGAATTTCCTGCATTGTACAGGGGGTTGGACTAGATGACCCTGGTGGTCCCTTCCAACTTTATGATTCTATGAAAGGATGCATCAGGAATCCACCCTGTGTTCCCTTCTTTAAATGTTGGATGACACATGGGCAGTTGGCCTCATCCTCCTGCACATTCCCCGATTCATCACTGCATGTGGCGTATGGAACAACACAGTTCCTGCCCCGATACATATGATTGCCTCAAGAATCTTGCTGTGCCGTGTTTTGTTGTCACACTGTGGGCATCAAAGTTCGATCAAAATTTATTTGGGGAAGGGTTCTTTTAAAAGAATGCACAGGAGCACGCATGCACATCAGGAGAGGACTGCACACGGCATCGCAATGCAGTCATGTGCATGAGCATATCAAGATTGCTTCTGGGGGTTTTTGCAGATCAGAGCTCTCATGTGGGTTGGTTACAGTGAGTGGAGGAAAGGTACCAGTTAGCTGAAGAAGAAAAAGAAGAAGAAGAGTTGATTTTTATATTCCGTTTTTCTCTATCTTTAAGGAGTCTCAAAGCAGTTTACAATCGCCCACATCAGATACCCTGTGAGGGAGGTGAGGCTGAGAGAGCTTGAAGAGAACCGTGACTCGCCCAAGGTCACCCAGCAGACTTCCTGTGGAGGAGTCCACCACTCTTAACCACTATACCACGCTGGCTGAAGAAGAAGATGCCACTGACTCGTGGCAACCCCTTCTACAGGGCATCCCAGGCCTAAGATGAGCAGATGTGGTTTTAGGGTTGCCGGGTCTCTCTTTGCCACCGGCGGAGGTTTTGGGGCCGGAGCCTGAGGAGGGTGTGGTTTGGGGAGGGACTTCAATGCCATAAACTCCAATTGCCAAAGCGGCCATTTTCTCCAGGGGAACTATCGGCTGGAGATCAGTTGTAATAGCAGGAGATCTCCAGCTACTACCTGGAGGTTGGGAACCCTACTCCTGAGCCACTGACTATCACTGTCTTAGAGGATCCTGGAGAGGGAGATTTTGGGGGCAGTGGAGGTGGAATTGCCAGTTGGTGTCCCTAGGGATGCCAGCCTCCAGGAGGGGCCTGGGGATCTCCCGGAATTACAGCTCATCTCCAGACTACAGAGATCAGTTTCCCTGGAGAAAATGGCTGCTTTGCGGGGTAGGCTCTATGGCATTATACCCCATTGAGGTTCCTGCGCTTCCCAGGCTCACATGAACACATGAAGCTGCCTTATACTGAATCAGACCCTCGGTCCATCGAAGTCAGTATTGTCTACTCAGACCGGCAGCTGCTCTCCAGGGTCTCAGGCAGAGGTCTTTCACATCACCTACTTGCCTAGTCCCTTTCACTGGAGATGTCAGGGATTGAAACTGGGACCTTCTGCATGCCAAGCAGATGCTCTACAAACTGAGCCACAGCTCCACCCCCAAATCTCCAGGAATTCCCCAACCTGGAGATGGCAACCCTACATGTCCCCCTCCCAAATTCCTCACAGGCCCCTTGCTTCTACCTAACGTCTCAGGACGTCCCTTGCATCTGTGGATGTACATTTATTTTAACAGAACAGTTTCCCAAACCAATTAATGTGTTAATAGATTAAACAAATAATAATAAAAAAAACACCTCGACAGTGAAGGATAACAGAAAGGAGATGTATTTTTCGGTCCAGTCCTTTCCTGTCCGACAGTGGGAGTGATTGGCAGGAAAGGGGTGGTGGTCCACCCCACCCCTTCCTAATTGCTCTCTTTCGGGATTGCTTTTCACTGAAGCATCTCCTAATGGGCACTTTTATAGACAGGAAGCCAAACTGGAACGGCCAGGGATTTTGCCAGCCTGGAAGTGACTCTCCTGGGTAATTAGGTACAGTATCAATCAAAAGACATGCAATGTGACCCTAGTGCAGGGGTGGGGAACGTCAGGCCCGGGGGCCGTTTAAGGCCTGCGAAGTCATTTGGTCTGGCCCTTCGAGGGTCCTGGCAGATCTCTAGCTCAGAAGGATCTAAGACTGGCGATCCGCCCCCTCCCGCTGACAGGAATAGCCTCTATTCAAGGCGGATGTGAGTTTGTTTTGCTGAGAAAAGGAACCTTTTTCCCCCCTTGCAGAAGAGTCATTAGCTATGAAGCTGCTAGGACCGCCCAAGAAACTGTGTTAACCCTTTCTCACCTGGGCCGTGGAGAAACGTATTCCCTCTGTACTACAAGAAGGCTGGGGCCGGAAGTGGCGACAATGGAGGGGTTAAAGGGTTCAGGGCCAGAATGCGCGTGGGGGGTGAGTTCTTAGCCAGTGCATCCTCATTTTACCCCTAATTTTTAAGTTGATAATTTTGTATGGCCCGCGAATGATGTTATAAATTTCCAAATGGCCCTTGGTGGAAAAAAGGTTCCCCACCCTTGCCCTAGTGGCTTGTGTGTTAGAAACAATTCTCAGGTTTCCACTGGGACGAGTGACTTTTTCCTCTCTGCCTCAGTTTCTCCCCTATAGAATCGGAAGGGCCGCATACGCAACCACGGAAAGCATCCACGGGGTCTCTAGAAGTGGTGGTGGAACAGGGTTGCCAACCTCCAGGTACTAGCTGGAGACCTGCTATTACAACTGATCTCCAGCTAGGGTTGCCAGGTCGCTTAGATTGCCCGCCATTCTAGTGCCTAACTTGGAAGCGGGGAGGGATGAGGGGCTGTGGCTCAGTGGAAGAGCCTCTGCTTTGCATGCAGTAGGTCCCAGGTTCGATCCCCGGCATCTCCAGTTAAAAGGACCAAGCAGTACGTGATGTGAAAGACCTCTGCCTGAGACCCTGGAGAGCTGCTGCCGGTCTGAGTAGACAATACTGATTTTGATGGACCAAGGGTCTGATTCAGTATAAGGCAGCTTCATGTGTTCATGTGTTCATGTGATTGTGTGTTGCGTGCACGGCCACGCCGAGGCGATCACTTCCGGTTTACACCCGGAAGCGCTGCATCGCAATGGGCCTCTTACCACTCAAATGCCCAGTCACCCAGCAAGATAGAAGTTCAGATTGGTTGGCATTGTGTGAACAGGTCTTTATCCTGTTGGTTCATCCTGTTGGTTGGTTCATCGGGACGGCGATGGACGGAAATATGGTTTGTCACTGCACTAAATCATGGGCAGGTGGTTGTTGTTTTTTAGACACCACCATGCTTTTCCAAATAACGCCAGTTAACTAAGGCCATAACCTGGATGGCCACAGGCCATCCCAATCTCATCAGATCTCAGAAGCTAAGCAGGGTCGCTCCTGGTTTGAACTTGGATGGGAGACCACCAAGGAAGTCCAGGGTCGCTATGCAGAGGCAGGCAATGGCAAACCACCTCTCTTGCCTTAAAAATCCCATGGGGTTGCTATATGTCAGTTGCAACTTGTCTTCCCTGTTAGAAAGTAATTATTGACTTAAGAACATAAGAACACAAGAAAAGCCATGCTGGATCAGACCAAGGCCCATCAAGTCCAGCAGTCTGTTCACACAGTGGCCAACCAGGTGCCTCTAGGAAGCCCCCAAACAAGATGACTGCAGCAGCACCATCCTGCTTGTGTTCCCCAGCACCTAATATATTCAGCATGCTCCTCTGATCCTGGAGAGAATAGGTATGCATCATAACTAGTGTCCATGTTAACTAGTAGCCATGAATACCCCTCTCCTCCATGAACGCGTCCGCTCCCCTCTTCAAGCCTTCCAAGTTGGCAGCCATCACCGCATCCTGGGGCAGGGAGTTCCACAAATGCGTTGTGTGAAGGAATACTTCCTTTTCTCTGTTTAGACTCTCTCACCCTCCAGCTTCAGCAGATGACCTAGCATTCTAGTATTATGAAAGCTTCTCCCTGTCCACTCTTTCCAAACCATGCATAATTTTATAGACCTCTATCATGTCTCCCCTTGGCCGCCTTCTTTCCAAGCTAAACAGCCCTAAGCGTTTTAACCGCTCCTCCTAGAGCAGTTGCTCTAGTCCCCTAATCGTTTTGGTTGCTCTTTTCTGCACCTCCTTTTGAGCATGCACAGAGTTTCTTTTCAGACAACCCCCTCCCTCATTCCCACACAGATCTGCAACAAAAGAACAGAAATTTGTCCAGTGAGATCTTTTGGAAGGACCGAACTTGCCCATTATTATTAATGGTGATGCTCTTCTTGTTATTACAGTGATTAACCAAAAGGTATTATTAAAAAGTTGTCGTGTTTACAGAAAGAATACAGTGCAATGTTGCAGAAGTAAGAGAAGTTCATAATAACATAGATCAGGATAAATTGAATGCATAGTTCTTCTCTGTGGGTGTCAGGGCCTTATTTAACAAAAGCCATCCAATTTTTGCACCAAATAATTGCAGGTTTGTCTTCCTACCTTTTCCCTCCGACATCTTCAGATCATTTTGACATAACTGCATCTTCAAATAATTTATTTTCCTACTCAGATGCTGACAGAGCCGAACGGCATCTCTCATGTTTAGTGTTGCTTATCCGAACGGCCGTTATTATATACAAAGTACCTTCTCAAGGATTCTTTCCTGCATTTTTCATACAATTTAACGGTAATATCAATTCGTCCAAAGGTAGAGTTAATAGCTCTATTTATTCTATTCCAAATTTCCTTCGTGCTGATCAAGTCCATAGTTTAATATTGCAGCTAGTGATTTTAGGATTATTATTATCATTCTTGTTGAAACAACTCTTCCGCCTGAGAGAGCTAAGAGAAAGGGGTGTCGATTCCTTAAACTTTATTTATTTACTTTATTTATATCCCACCTTTCTCCCTGCCCCCTTCTCCATTTTATCCTGTGGGGTACGTTAGGCTGAGAGAGTGTGACAGGGCCAAGGTCACCCAGCCAGCTCTGCGGCAAAGTCGGGATTCAAACCTGGATCTCCCAGATCCTAGTCTAACCCTCTAACCACTACAGCACTCTTTGGGTTAGTATACCCCCATCATAAACTTGAAACACCGTTGTTGATCTGTTGTAAAAAGTTGCTATTGTGACAACATGTATAATTTGAAATATCAGAATAAATAGTCCTGCTAATACCTATCTAATGGATTTTTATCATATTCTTCTTCTAAGGAACTCGGGGTGTCTGAACGTCTCCCTTCTAAGTTTTATCCCTCACAATGTCGGGCTGCGTGACTGGCCCAAGATTACCCAGCAAGCGTTATGTCAGAGTTGGGGATTGGAACCCTGATCTCCCCAAACCTAATCTGATCTAACCACTACACCACACTGACTTTCAATCATAGTGCTAACATCTTGTTCCAGGATATATTTAAATCAAAACAACAACCAATAAATACCCTCTGAGCATATGCAGAGTATTTTCCAGAAAGCACAACATCAGGCATATGGGATTTAGAAGAAAAGAATCCTCCAGATTAAAATTTCTAGCAAGCAGGTCTATATAGTGTTTGATTGGGTGGTGGGCTGGTTCCCTTGTCGTTTGTATTGCCCCTGACACTAATATTTTTATATACATTTTATGGGGCTCAGATAGAATTTGTGGATGTAATTAGCCCCTCCACACCCTTTTCTGCATTAAGAACATAAGAAAAGGCCATGCTGGATCAGACCGAGGTCAATCAAATCCAGCAGTCTGTTCACTGCCCTAGAGCTGCACCAGAAACTAAGGCAGTACATGGTAATCCATTCCCTTGAACATTCATAAATAGAAAACAGGGACACACTAATCAATGTATCTAATGCTCAGCATGGCCAAATCTGCGGATCCAGAGACTGGAGCCATAAACAGACAAGACCGATCTTTTTGCGAACCTGAAAAATGCCCCTGTTTTGCAGAAAAATCTAAAAAATAAAGAAGATACATGGGGTTAAAAAACCACCATCAATATTTTAAAAAGCACCCGTAGCTTTAAGATATGAATGCCCTTAGTGGCTGTTTCTAGGCAATCACAACAGTATTGCCAGTCTTCAAGTCTTGGTTTCTGTCTGTAAAAGGCAGGGGTCGGGGAGAGGCAGAGCTCTTTCCAGGCCTGTTTGGGCCTTTAAGGGAGGACTCATCAGGGCCAGGCCTGTCAGCACCCGCCTAGAGACTTGCTAATACCTGACTTGCATGACTCACCCAAGCCTGGCTGCTTGCTACTGTTCAACAGCAGCCATCCCATGAAAGCCAGTGTGGTGTAGTAACTAAAAGTTTCAGACTAGTATCTAGGAGATCCAGGTCTGAATCACTACTCTGTCGTGGAAGCTCACGGGATGACCTTGGGCCAGTCACACACACTCAGCCTAGCCTACTTCACAAAGTTGTTGAGACGATAAAGGGGAGGAGAGGAGAATGCTTTGAATCCCCATAGTGGAGAAAGGCAGGGTATAAATAAAGGAAATAAATAATCAATATAGCTACAGTTGGGGGGCAGATAAAGATAGGCTGGGCTGGTGGGTGAGAAGGAAAGAAGGAAGCAGGAAATGTGGGAGGGGTCTACAAGGGCTGCCAGGGTAGAGAATAGGGTTGCCAACCTCCAGGTACTAGCTGGAGATCTCCTGCTTTTACAACTGATCTCCAGCCGATAGAGATCAGTTCACCTGCAAAAAAGGACAGCTTTGGCCATCAGACTGTATGGCATTGTCGTCCCACCCCTCCCCAAACCCCGCCCTCCTCAGGCTCCGCCCCCAAAACCTCCCACCGGTGGTGAAGAGGGACCTGGCAACCTGCTTAAAGACTGCTAGTGAGGAGCAGCTCACCACCTCCCTAGGTAGCCGATTCCACTGTTGAACAACTCTTACTGTAAAAAATTTCCCCCTAATATCCAGCCGGTACCTTTCCGCTTGCAATTTAAACCCATTATTGCGAGTCCTATCCTCTGCTGTCAACAGGAACAACTCCCTACCCTCCTTTAAGAGGTTATTGTGAGGCTAACGTGGGGAAAGGGGGGAAACCATGCACCCCACCGAAGCTGCTTGGAGAGCATAAAATAAAAACCACAGTGCCCAGGGGCTCAGCTGTCAATATTTACAGCCTATTTTGCAGAGGTGAGCCACCAAGCCTTGAAAACGTTTGACGGATTAAGCCCTGTTTGTAACTCATGATTCACATCTCCGAATGTTTTGGGGATACCAACCATTATTTCATTTTTAATTTTTTTAATGTTTGCTGTTATTACACTAATTACATCTCATTCCATTTCCCTTTTGTTTTTGTTTTTTTAAAAAATTTAGGATTGTTTGGATTCATCTGTTTGGTAAATAGGCATTAATTGTTGCTAATTTTCTTTCCTTCGGGTGTTAATTATCGCTGTTGGCGCTTCTTTCACTGGGCCGGGTCCCTTTTTTCTCTTCTTTTTGCTTGGGTGGCCACCTCCAGATTAGCGGGTTCAATGAATCAATTAAAATCCAGCTGAACAGCCAACCCCATTTAATTGGTTGATGCTTTATTGTTTTTTAAGTTAACTGTATTTTAATGGAAGTCCTTATGCAAAGTGCATACAGAACATATTCCCATGATTCCCCTCTTTAATTGGGACTCTCTTTGATTTCTGCTTCTTGGTAGACTGCTGTTCATATTTTGTCTGATTTTTGCCTCTGGCAGACAGATGCCTTGTTCAGATTTTGCTGTTGTTAGTGTCTAACACTGACGCTCTTCACTGTTCACCTCCCTCTCCAGATCTCAAGAAATGGGGTCTCCAAAGTGATGGCTATGAACTGGGAAATACCTGGAGATTTTTGGGGCGGAGCCAGAGGAGGGCGGGGTTTGGGGAGGGGAGGGACTTCAATGACATAGAGTCCAATTGCCAAAGCAGCCATTTTCCCCAGGTGAACTGATCTCTATCAGATGGAGATCAGTTGTAATAGCAGGAGATCTCCAGCCAATAGCTGGAGGTTGGAAAAGCTATTGAAGTCCCTCCCCTCCTCAAAACCTGCCCTCCTCAGGCTCCGCCCTATAAATCTCCAGGTATTTCCCAATCCGGAGCTGGCAACCCAATCTCCAGACTACATAAATCATGTATTACTTCTTTATTGGTATCTGAAGAAGTGAGCTGAGGCTCACGAAAGCTCATACCCTGCCAGAAATCTTGCTAGTCTTTAAGGTGCTGCTAGACTCTTGATCTTTTCTACTGCTGCAGACAGACAAACACGGCTCCCCAGCGTGACCTACGTAGGTATTTATTGACAATATTTATTCCACCTGTCCTGGAGAAAATGGTTGCTTTGCATGGTGCACTGCATGGCATTATACCCCACCAAGGCCCTTCCTCAAAACATTGTCGAAGGCTTTTATGGTCAGAGTTCATTGGTTCTTGTAGGTTATCCGGGCTGTGTGACCGTGGTCTTGGTATTTTCTTTCCTGACGTTTCGCCAGCAGCTGTGGCAGGCATCTTCAGAGGAGTAACACTGCAGGACAGTGTCTCTCAGTGTCAAGTGTGTAGGAAGAGTAATATACAGTCAGAAAGGGGTTGGGTTTGAGCTGAATCATTGTCCTGCAAAAAGTATCAAAGGTAATGTGCTAACCATTGTCCTGTAAGTATCCAGATAATGTGCTAATGAGGGTGTGGTATGTTAATATGGAACCATTGTATCCTGAAGTGATCTGTTAATGTGTGAAATCCAAAACTAATCTGCATGGCTATTGTGAACTGTAGTCTTTGTTAGTCTGGAAGTTTTCAGGACAGGAAGCCAAGCCTTATTCATTCTTAAACTCTCTTCTTTTCTGTTAAAGTTGTGCTGATGTTTATGAATTTCACTGGCTTCTCTGTGCAATCTGACAAAATAGTTGGTAGAATTGTCCAGTCTTTCAGTGTCTTGGACGTGTTACTTTGAATATGCAAATCTGAAGTTTTAAAGTTAGACATCAGTTATGCAATAGCAGTGATTAGATTTTGGAAAGCAAGATTGTAAAAACTGGAATTGTAAAGAGCTTAAAGATTATGTTAAGAAATCATAGTCTATAACAGAAAAGATAGATAGTCACTATATCGATTGATAGGATTTTAGAAATATTAAACATTAATGTATAACAAGTAAAATGATTGGTGATGGTAACAATGTTAAATATTAATCCTGGAAAGAGCCCAAGCGGTATGTAAATGGGAATGTATGTAGTTTATTAATCCTGGATTATTATTATTATTGTTATTATTATTAATGATGATAATGATAATGATAATAATAATACTGGAAAGAGCTCAAGCGGTATGTGAATGGGAATGCTTGTAGTTTATTAATCCTGGATTATTATTATTATTATTGTTATTATTATTATTATTAATGATGATGATAATGATAATAATAATAATACTGGAAAGAGCCCAAGCGGTTTGTGAATGGGAATGTATGTAGTTGATTAATCCTGGATTATTGTTATTATTGTTATTATTATTATTATTAATAATAATAATCATCCTGGAAAGAGCCCAAGCGGTATGTGAATGGGAATGTATGTAGTTTATTAATCCGGGAGTATTATTATTATTATTATTATTATTATTAATAATAATAATAATAATAATAATAATCCTGGAAAGAGCCCAAGCGGTATGTGATGGGAATGTATGTAGTTTATGTTCTGTTAAAAAACAATAACCTATATTTAAAAAAAACTGAGAGAGAGAGAGAGAGAGAGAGAGAAGCCTCCATCAAATGCTTTGCATTCTTTTTCTTCCTTTGAATAGTGACGCTGGGCGCAATCTCCCGGAACTGCCCGACCGGGAGCTGGCAACCCGAGCCCAGGCGGGGCAGCCGGCGGGTGCGGGGGGCCGGGCTCCGGAGCCGCGGCGCCTGCTTGGCCGGGCGAGCGCCTCCCCATCCGGCCTGCCTGGCCGGGCGAAGGCGGAGCCGCTGCCTCCGTCGGCGGCGCGAGGCGGCGGGGTCTGGCTGGAGGCTGCGGCTGGCTGGCTGGCTGGCTGGCCGGTGGGGTCTGGCCGCGGCGCCGTCGGAGGGTCTCCCCGCGGCGGCGGGAGGGGGCGGCCGCCATGGGGCCGGCGGCGGTGCTGCAGCTGCTCTCGGTCGCCTGCTTGGCCTTCACCCTGGGCATGTTCGGGACGGGCCTGTGAGCGCAAGGCGGGGGAGGGTCGGCCAGCTGGGGGGCAGGAGGAGCGGGGGAGGCCGTGCTAGGGCGGGGGGCAGCGGGTCTGCGAGCATGCTGCCCCACTGCGATGGGCGTCACGTGTGAACCATGCGTTGTGGGGGCAGACCCAGGGGTGCATCGACAAAGGCACCGCTATGGGGCAGGACTAGGGGTGCATCGACACAGCTATGGGGCAGGACTAGGGGTGCATCAAAGGCACCGCTATGGGGCAGGACTAGGGGTGCATCGACACAGCTGTGGGGCAGGACTAGGGGTGCATCAATGGAACAGCTATGGACTAAGGGTGCATCGACACAGCTATGGGGCAGGACTAGGGGTGCATCAAAGGCACAGCTATGGGGCAGGACTAGGGGTGCATCGACAAAGGCACAGCTATGGGGCAGGACTAGGGGTGCATCAACAAAGGCACAGCTATGGGGCAGGACTAGGGGTGCATCAACAAAGGCACAGCTATGGGGCAGGACTAGGGGTGCATCGACAATTGCACAGCTATGGGGCAGGACTAGGGGTGCATCGAAGGCACAGCTATGGGGCAGGACTACAGGTGGATCAACGAAGATCGACGAAGGCACAGCTATGGGGCAGGCCTAGGGGTGCATCGACAAAGGCACAGCTGTGGGACAGGCCTAGGGGCACTCTGTGCAAAGGGTGCAGAGCCAAGGGTTGGGGTTACTGTCTGGGACACGGCACCCCATGGCACCAAGCATGCCACTGGGGGGCCGGACCTGGATGTCAGAAATTAAGGCCATTTACACACAGCAGGTTTTGCCGTGGATTGGCCGCTCTCTAGATGCACATTTTTCTGACCCGAATTCTCAAAACTCTGCATAGGGGCTTATTTTTGACTTGAGAATCCGGATGGGGAAAATGTGCATCTAGGGCGGCAAATCCAAGGCCAAACCTCCCAGGCGTAAATGGCCTAAGAAAACAAACCAGGGCGGAGCGAAGAGATATTGATCTGTAGGTCAAGGGGAATGCATTTATGGAGCTGTGGGGCAGATCCAGGATGTGGGCGTGGAGACAGGGCCAGAAAAAGTGGGAGGAGGGTGGGCGCTGGGTTTGGAGGAGGAGGGCAGGTGTGGGGCTTGGAGCCGTGGGGGAAGCATCAGGAGGACTGAGGGGGTGTGAAGCTTTGAGGCAGAGGTGGGATGTGGGGAAGGGTGTCTCAAGCTGTCAGAACGTCGGCCTGGGATCTGGCCTGGGAGACTCGGGTTTGAGCCACTCGCTGGATGACTTTGGGTCAGTTGGCGTCTCTCACCCTGACCTGCCTCGCAGGGTTGTTGTGATGAAGGGAAAAGGGACGAAGGGAAAGAAGAAGAGTTGCTTTTTATATGCTGATTTTCTCTACCACCTAAGGGAGACTCAAACCGGCTTACAATCCCCTTCCCTTCCCCTCCCCACAACAGACACCCTGTGAGGTAGGTGGGGCTGAGAGAGCGTGACTGGGCCAAGGTCCCCCAGTTGGCTTCATGCGGAGGAGTGGGGAAACAAATCCATTTCACCAGATTAGCCTCCGCCGCTCATGTGGAGGAGTGGGGAATCCAACCTGGTTCTCCAGATCAGAGTCCACCGCTCCAAACCACCGCTCTTAACCACTACACCACACTGGTTGTAAGCTGCTTTGGGTTCCTGTCGGGGAAGAAAGTGGGGTATAAATCAATAAATATAAATATGCAGACTGAATGTCGGAGCAAGGAATCGGTTGCAAAGAACCTGCTTTGTAGTTTGCAGGCGCCAGTCAGTCAAGAAGGTCTGTCTGGATGTCCTCAAGGAGACCCTGCCCCATCTCTCCCCCCACTCCAGGTCTGACTTGCGGCAGATGTTTGTGACCCAAAGCGTGGAGAACATCCAGTTCCTGCCATTCCTCACCACAGATGTCAAGTAGGGGCTCTCTCTCACTTTGGGGCAATTCCACAGCTGGGGCGGGAGGGGATTGTGTGGAAACAATGGCGCATCAGTGTGCCTCTTGTGTTGTGGGAGGAAGTTTGCTGAGAGCTCAGCGCTGTGGCATCTACCCTGGCTTTGGGGAAGATCCTACAAAATTTGGCCTGGGGGAGGGAAATCTGACGTCCCCTGGAGGCTTCCGCTAAACAAATTCTGCACCAAAGAAAATTCAGTTCTACGGTCTGCAAAAATGGCTCGCAGCCTGAGCCTTGGTGTGTCTACTCAGGAGCAAATCCCAGCAAGTTCAGGGTCAGCTCCTGCTTAAATAGGCACAGGATTGTAGCCTCAAAGGACCCGGCATTATTTTCTCTGATATTCCTATTTCAGTCTGGCTTCGCAAAGGGGGACCCACGGAATCAGACCCTTGGTCCGTCACAGTCAGTATTGTCTAGTCAGACCGGCAGCGGCTCTCCAGGGTCTCAGGCAGAGGTCTTCCACATCACCTGCTTGCCTAGTCCCTTTAACTGGAGATGCTGGGGATTGAACCTGGGACCTTTTGCGTGCCAAGCGGAGGCTGTTCCCCGATAAGGAGCTATACTCTACTGAATGCTCAGTTTCTCTCTGCCTTCTGAGAGTTCAATAAACATTGCCTTTACATTTGCAAACATACCATCTCATCCATAAGGACTAGAAACATGCCATCCATTTGGCTTCTGAGATTTCAGCAGCACCGCTTGCTGAAGCAACTAGATTTGAGTCCAGTAGCACCTTAGAGCCCAACAAGAATTTCAGCATATAAGCTTTCGATACTCAAAGCTCCCTTTGCCAGATAGCATTTTGGCCATCTTCTGGGCATGGAGTAGGGGTCACTGGGTGTGTGTGGGGGAGGTAGTTGTGAAATTCCTGCATTGTGCTGGGGGTTGGTCTAGATGACCCTGGTGGTCCCTTCCAACTCTATGATTCTATTCTGTGATTCTATTGGGGCTTTTAGGCATTCTCATTATAACTGTATGTCTTTGATGGCCCTTCTGACGTGTCAATTGTAATGTATCTTAAAATTGTTTTTATATTGTTATGTTTGTCGCTGTCTAGTGCCGACAAGCCAAAAAGCAGGATACATTAAAAAAAATGAGGACTAGAAACTTGCTTTAAAAAAAATGAAACCTGAATTTTGTACCTATTGCTATCATCTGCATTTTTTGTGAAATTGCAGTGTATGAGTTGAAGATACAATTGCTAATGGGAATCTTGTTCTTTTGGTATTAAATTGTCTCCAGGATATAAAGTTTAGTGGTTACACTATGTTATCTGCTTTGGCTACTGTGTGGAAACACAGAATCTAACTGTTCCCATTAACATCCACCCACCTCTCTTTCCCAATCAGCAACCTGAGCTGGCTGAGCTACGGCTTCCTGAAAGGAGACTGGACGCTGATCATCGTCAATGCTGTTGGTGCGACGCTTCAGACTCTATACATCCTTGTCTACTTCTATTTCAGTCCGGAGAAGGTAGGTGGGGAGCGTGTAGTTCTTAGATGCTGTACCCATGCATTGCAGCCACATTCTTATTAGAAGAGGCATTCCATCTTGTGTGTGAGAACATGGGGGAATGTCTCCTCTAAGATACTATTAGAAGAGGCATTCCATCTTGTGTGTGAGAACATGGGGGAATGTCTCCTCTAAGATACTATTAGAAGAGGCATTCCCTCCTGTGTGTGAGAACAAGGGGAATGCTTCCTCTAAGATACTATTAGAAGAGGCATTCCCTCTTGTGTGAGAGAGCATGGGGAAATGTCTCCTCTAAGATACCATTAGAAGAGGCATTCCCTCCTGTGTGTGAGTACATGGGGAATGCTTCCTCTAAGATACTATTAGAAGAGGCATTCCCTCTTGTGTGCGAGAGCATGGGGAATGCCTCCTCTAAGATACTATTAGAAGAGGCATTCCCTCCTGTGTGAGAGAGCATGGGGAATGCCTCCTCTAACCTATTATTAGAAGAGGTATTCCCTCCTCTGTGTGCGAGCATAGGGAACGCCATCTCTACAGTACTATTAGAAGAGGCATTCCCTCTGCCATGAAAAGGGGAGAAAGCCCCTTGTAAGAAGATGCATGCTGCCTGCAGCTTTTATGAGTCTTGTGTTTAAAAAGAGTTTTTGTTTTTTAAAAATCTGCCGAATGATTTATTGGGGGTAGCTTTTTAGGTGATCAAAACCTGCTTTCATCAGTGAACCAATTCAATGTCACAGTTGTCATGAACAATATTGCAGTTGTCACCGAGATGCCCAAATGTTGGCAGCAAGTGTGAAAATCTGGCCTAAAGGGTGATGAACCCTTATATAATGAGCATGGTTGAGTTTTAATTTTTGCTCGCCCCAGACCTCGGAGGATGCATTTGCTTTCCCCAAACCCTGCTCTAGCATCATCTGTTGAAACATTTATTTTTCTCTGAATTTATTTTAAAGTAGACCAACAGAAGCAAAGATTTGTTACGCGCCAAAGCGCAAGAGGCCACAAATACAGGGAAAATACATCTTGTACTATACACATAGACCTGTTATTTAGCGGCTGAGAACGGGAGTATCCATGTTTGTTTCCAAAACCAATAAACATTGTGGACACTTTTGCTACTTTCTGCTGTAATAATTGCAGTTGTATTTCCAGACAGAAGATTTTTTTTAACGTCCCCACTTGTTCTCCAATCAGTTCTTCTAGGCCTTCGAAAGATGGCTGTCTTTGTCCCTTTCTAGAAAGCCTGAACTCTTCTCCCTGTAGGGCAGCCAAGCACCCAGTGGGAGCATAGCATCTCCCACCCTCCGGGTCCTGTGGCCGCCACCACCACTTTGAGAGGCAGCAGGAGAAAAATTAAGTACATGAGGCTGCTTTTTTTTTTCCTTACTGGAAATTCATACAGGAAGTGACCAAGGGTAGCTCTAGGAATTTCTGGACAACTTTGTGGTTTTTAAGTACATAAGAAAAGCCATGCTGGTTCAGACCAAGGCTCATCAAGTCCAGCAGTCTGTTCACACAGTGGCCATCCAGGGGCCTCCAGGAAGCCCACAAACAAGACGACTGCAGCAGCAATATCCTGCCTGTGTTCCACAGCACCTAATATAATAGGCATGCTCCTCTGATCCTGGAGAGAATAGGGATGCATCATGACTCGTATCCGTTTTGACTAGTAGCCATGAATAGCCCTCTCCATGAACATGTCCACTCATAACAACGTAAGAAAAGCCACGCTGGATCAGACCAAGGCCCATCAAGTCCAACAGTCTGTTCACACGGTGGCCAACCAGGTGCCTCTAGGAAGCCCACAAGCAAGGCGATTGCAGCAGCATTATCCTGCCTGTGTCCCACAGCACCTCATATAATAGGCCTGCTCCTCTGATCCTGGAGAGAATAGGTATGCATCATGACTAGTAGCCATGGATAGCCCTCTCCTCCCATGAACATATCCACTTCCATCTTAAAGCCTTCCAAGTTGGCAGCCATCACCGCATCCTGAGGCAGGGAGTTCCACAATTTAACTACGTTTGTCTGTTTAAAATCTCTCACCCTTCAGCTTCAGCAGATTGAAGGGAGAAAATCTATGGTTTTATCATAGAGCTTCCCGTGATTCCTAGAGCTACCCTCTTTCGCTTCCTGTATGTTCTTCCGTTTTCCAAAAAACGTTTCTCCCACAATGATGTCCCCCCCCCCCCACATGCACACACAATCCTCCCACCAGTAGCCAGGCGCTGCCTGGCAACCCTCTCTCCCTGCCACGTTCGCTTTCTCCATGCAGGGAGCTTTTGCCCCTTTGCCCCTTCCCCCCTTTTGCATTGTGTAGCGGTCCAGCCCAGAAAAAGCATACCGTGTGCACTTTCAGGGAGCTCCTGTTGGCACGGCCAGGGCCACGTTTCAGAAGCTGTTGACTCAGGGTTGGTACCTTGAATCAACAATGGCCTTGTCCCTAGCTTTGTGGATGATGAATGCTGGAGCGTTTCAGTCACGCTCCCTTGCTTGGTTCCAGTGGGTTATTCGCAGGTCACTGTGTTTTGGGGCAAAGGTCCTTCGCTTGGCAGTTCCTGCAGATACACTCGGAAAAGTGGCAATAAAGAAGAAGAAGAGTTGGTGTTTATATTCCGACTTTCCCTGCCACTCAAGGGAGATTCAAACCAGCTTACAATCACCTTCCTTTCCCCTCCCCACAACAGACACCATGTGAGGTAGGTGGGGCTGAGAGAGCTGTGAATAGCTCAAGGTCATCCAGCTGGCTTCGTGTGTAGGGAGTGGGGAAACAAATCCAGTTTGCCAGATTAGCCTCCCCCGCTCATGTGGAGGAGTGGGGACTCGAACCCGGTTCTCCAAATCAGACTCCACCGCTCCAAACCACCTCTCTTAACCACTACACCACGCTGGCTCTCAACCAGAGTGCAGATGCATTTGTTTATTTTTGGTGCTTTCATCCCAGTTTTTGGTGCAGGGAATGTCAGGATCACTTATCTGGGGATAAAAGAAAGGCACTGGCAAACCACCTCTGTTAGTCTCTTGCCATGAAAACACCAAAAAGGGGTCGCCATAAGTCAGCTGTGACTTGACGGCACTTTACACACACACAATCCATTGGATAATCAGGGGCCTGGAGACCAAGCCCTGCGAGGAAAGGCTGAGGGACTTGGGAACGTTCAGTCTGGAGAATCGGAGGTTGAGGGGGGACAGGATTGCTCTCTTGTAGTATTTGAAGGGCTGTCACTTCGAGGGAGGGCAGGGAGCTGTTCCTGTTGGCAGCAGAGGGTAGGACCTGCAATAATGGGTTTAAATTGTGGGCAGAAAGGTACCAGCTGGATACTAGGAAAAAGCTTTTTACTGTAAGAGTTGGTCAACAGTGGAATCAGCTACCTGGGGGTGGTGAGCTCCCCTTCACTGGCAGTTTTTAAGCAGCGGCTGGACAAGCACTTGTCAGGGATGCTCACGGCTGATCCTGCATGGAGCAGGGGGTTAGTCTAGATGGCCCCTTCCAACTCTATGAGTCTATGATTCTGTAACACAGGACATACATCTCAGTAGACCTGCTAAGAATTGCTCTCGAAGACAGTAAAATAAATTCCAGGGGTTAATGATGGGCAGGGGTGAAGAAAATATTTCCTTCGGCTGCGCAGGGCAAACCAGTTAGGTTTAGGTGAGGTCCTCAAAACTAGATTCTCCTTTGCACCTGTTGGATGCACAGGGAGGCTCACAAGCACCTGTGCCCCACACCTGTATTGGGAGGCAGAACCGAGGCCTGCTGAAGAACTTGTTTGTGTGTGCGTGCACGTGGAAGGAATGAGTCTTGACAGGTGCCGTGATGGCCATATGTCTCCGCCCACTGGGCAAGGCCCAATCTCTTTTTTTAATTTATTTTTTATTGGCATATGAAACTTGGAAAGAGGCATGCTATGAAAATGAGAGTTCACGGCATGTCCCCCAGCCATATGTCTGACTTGCTGATCGATAGATAACAAAGCTGTTTACAAGGTGCATTTTTTTACTCTGCCTTTCCTCCAAGGAGTTTAGCATGGCGTCCCTTCCCGTTTTATCCTCAGAACAGCCCTGTAAGGTAGGTTGGGCTGACCCACCCAAGGTCACCCAGAAAGCTTCAGGGAAGATGGGGGATTTGAACCCATGAGCGTGAGTGTAGTGTAGTGGTTAGGAGCTGTGGACTCTGATCTGGAGTACCAGGTTAATTTCCCCACTCCTCCACATGAGCGGCGGAGGCTAATCTGGTGAACTGGGTTAGTTTCCCCACTCCTACGGACGAAGCCAGCTGGGTGACCTTGGGCTAGTCACACTCTCTCAGCCCCACCTACCTCACAGGGTACCTGTTGTGGGGAAGGGAAGGTGATTGTAAGCCGGTTTGATTCTCCCTTAAGTGGTAGAGGAAGTCTGCATATAAAAACCAACTCTTCTTCCCACTCCACATGAGCGGCGGACTCTAATCTGGAGAACCGTGTTGGTTTCCCTGCTCCTCCACATGAAGCCAGCAGGGTGACCTTGGGCTAATCACAGTTCCCTCTGAACTCTCTCAGCCTCACCTACCTCACCAGGTGTCTGTTGTGGGGAGAAGAAAGGAAGGCGATTATAAGCCGCTTTGATTCTCCTTAAAAGGTAGAGAAAGTCGGCATATAAAAACCATTCATCTTAGTCTTTGTCTTCTTCTTCTTCCTCCAGGTCAGTCTTTGCCTAAGAAATGACAGGCCAGTCAAAGACACCGCCATCAGTCTCCCTACTTGCCCCCCCCCTTTTTGTAATTTTGCAGAATGCCGCAGTAAATCATAGGCTCATGTGTTGGGGTTTTTTGTTTTGTTAAAAAGGCAACTTTTTTAAAAAGCACAAAACTGTTCTGAGGGGGTAGGGAAGGGAAGAAATATCATGGTAACATCACAAGGGTCCCTGGCAATTGGTGGGGTGCCCCGCTGGCTCTTGCTTGCAGGAACATTGTTTTCTGAGCCCATGCCGAAAGGTATGTTGAGGCTGCATATGGCAGGGAGGCTTTCAGAGCGGTGGTTCCGCAGCTCCAAAAATATTACATCCTGCTCCCCCTTCTTAAAAACGCCTTGGATATTTATTGCTTTATTTACTCGGTTTATGTCCGCCTTGTTCCCGCAGCGGGGACCCGAAGCGGTTTACATCATTCTCCTCTCTTCTGTTTAATCCTTACAACGTTCCTGTGAGGTGGGCTAGGCTAAGAGTGTGTCACGGGCCCGAAGTCACTCAGCAAGCCTTCCATGGCTGAGTTCCATGGTGCCGAGTTGTTTTCTGTTGCCCCAGAAGGTGAACCAGAACCAATGAGTTGAAATTAAATCAAAAGAGTTTCCGTCTAGACATTAGGAAGAATTTTCTAGCAGTTAGAGGGGTTCCTCAGTGGAAAAGGCTTCCTCGGGAGGTGGTGAGCTCTCCTTCCCTGGAGGTTTTTAAGCAGAGGCTAGATGGCCATCTGTCAGCAATACTAATTCTATGACCTTAGGCGGATCATGAGAGGGAGAGCATCTTGGCCATCTTCTGGGCATAGAGTAGGGGTCACTGTGTTTGTGTGTGTGTGGGAGGTAGTTGTGAAATTCCTGCCTTGTGCAGGGGGTTAGACTAGATGACCCTGGTGGTCCCTTCCAACTCTATGATTCTATGGCTGAGTGGGGATTCGAACCTGGATGTAAACACTACATCACGCTGGACTTTGATTTATATGTTTCAAGACCACTGTTGCTTCCAAATTCACGTCTCTGTTTCCCTCCCCCCCCCGCCCCCGCCTTAGCGCGCTGTATTATTAAAAACCACGGGCCTGCTGGCGGTGCTTCTGATCGGCTACTGCTATTTCAACCAGCTCGTCCCGGACGTCTCTACCCGCCTCGCCCGCCTGGGTCTCTTCTGCAGCCTCTTCACCATCACCATGTACCTCTCGCCGTTGGCTGACCTGGCAAGTGACATCTTTTCTCGGCGGATTTTTCGAACTCGGGAAGCTTATTGGTGGGCAGACCGGTAGCGGGATTCCCCCCTTCCCCCCGAGGAGCCCTGAATGTGTACACTGGAGATCCTGGTTGAGTGAATTCTGGGACTCACCAGTTCGTATGGGTCAGTGGGGATGTCTGACGGTGCCCGTTGCTAGTTAACGACCATGCCCCTTATATTTAACAACCATTACATTTTCTAGTTTTCGATGGGCCTTTTCAAGAGCCCGATTTAATGCCTTTCCGTCTGCTATGCACAGCGGGAGATTTCAGCATATACCTCTAGAGGCCAGATTATGCCCCTGTCATTTTAATTCAGTGGAGACAATTATACATATTTTATTACACTGTGAATATTAACGGGAGGTTGGAAATAAGCTAATTTTACCTGTGTTTACCAGAAATTTTAGGAATGTTAGCCATTCACATTTTTACTAGAAGATAAAGATGCTTTTATCTCTTTTTCACTGGCAAAGGTCTGTTATGTAGCCAGTAAGATATGGAGATCTTCCTTTGGGGTTTAAAAATTGTAATTATGTATGGATATGGGCTGGTCCGACGACTAAATAAACTGAACTGAACCATGCGCCTTAGAATGTGCTCCCAGAATCCTTTGCAGAATTCAGGGATTCCTCTGCCAATGAGACACGAATTCCTTTTTTCAAGACGTAGCCAACTTACGGCGACCCTGTAGGGTTTTCAAGGCAAGAGGTGTTCAGGAGCGGTTTGCCATTGCCCGCCTCTGAATTGCGACCTGGGTCTTCCTCAGTGGTCTCCCATCCAAGGACTAAGCAGGGCCGATCTGAGGGGATCAGGCTAGCCTGGGCAATCCAAGTCAGGGCAAGCGTTCCTTAGAAGCAGTATTTTGCAACCCACTGGCTTAAGGTAGGGGACACCTCTTGGTTTTTTTTGCAAGACTTCTTGGACCTCTTTCTGGCCAAATTCCCCCAAACCTCATTCTTGCCTTCTCCCCAGCCTCGCAAGGACGTTCATCTCTATTCAGATTTTGTGTGTGGGGTGTGTGTGTGTGAATGGGGAAGACCCAGCATGCAGTAACTCTGGCATTGGCCTGATTCTGCTCGCCCCCTCTCTGTGCATCCTTGCAGGCCAAGATCATCAGGACCCGGTCGACGCAATGCATCTCCTTCCCGCTGACCGTCACGACGTTCCTGGCCTCGACCAGCTGGACGCTCTACGGACTCCTGCTTCAGGATCTCTATATTGCCGTGAGTCTCCTGCCCGCTTTGTTGTGAGTGTGTGTATACGGCGGGTGGTTGGTGAGGATCAGATCCGGCTTTCGATCCGTGTCCTCATACAAACCCTGCACCATTGATTTTAATTAATTAGAGAGAGGCCAATAAACCACCCCCGGCAGAGAGAGCTGGACGAAAGGGGCGCCTGACGTCATATTCATAGATTCTCTCTCACCCCTACCCCATTTGCTCTTCACCGCACGCTACCCCTGACCCTCGTCATTTTCCTCCACCAGATCCCCAACCTGCCGGGCATCGCCACCAGCGTCGTGCGGTTCTGGCTTTTCTGGCATTTCCCTCCGGACCCCAACAGAACTTACAAGTTGCTGCAAGCCTGAGGGGCCGGGGGTGATCCGCGGGTGGACCCACGAGTGCCGTCTGAGGACCAAATTCTGCAGACGGTCTCCCGGCTCTCTGGAGACCCGCGGTCGTCCACACGGCCGCCTCGGTCCACAAGACGCCCGGTCGCCGCCAGTGCCTTATCAATCACGCTACCTCGGTTCCAGCGGCAGCTGTAAAAATGAAAGGCCCAACATTAGACCTTAGAGGACTTGTATCGATCTGCCAGATGTGGTGCAGTACAGAATACAGAACCTTTATTGGCATTTACAGATGTGCAGTAGCTGACGGGGTGGGCGTAGGCACCCAGGTGACCGCGGAAAACGGATTCCCTTCCCGTCCACCTCAGAGATACCTTAGAAAATGCTGTCTCTTGCCTCCCCTTGATGGCCCGCATTTTTACCACCAAAGAAAAGGGTCCGGCTGTGGCCTGAATCGTCCCGCAACTTTGCTTCTGGGCTGTTTTCGGTCTCCCTTCTCTTCTCCCGTCTGTCCCTCGCTGTCCCCTTTTCTTTCCTCAGCCTCCAGGCTGACGGCCTGGATTTCTCCGAAATGAAGGACCGAACGGTGACTTTCCGATTGCCCGGGGACCCTCCTTCCCCCCCCCCGGTTTGTCTCCGACTGGTGTTTGATTTTTTGGTTTGTTTTTTTACAAAGTGCCTTGAAATAAATAGAACCGGTTTTGGTTCCGAGAAGTTTATCGAGTCTTTCTGTGTCGTTTCTGAGCCTCGTGAGCAGTTTCGATGGATGAAGGAGCTGCTTTAGAGACTTGAAAGTATGGGTTACCTTGCGGGACCAGATCGGAGTGTCTTTTCTAACAGTGTTCAGCCAGACCTGTTTCCCGTGGACAGGAGACTAAGGTAGCTTAAGTAGAGCCCTGCTGGATCAGACCAGGGGCCCATCTAGTCCAGCATCCCATCTCACAAAGTAGCCAACCGGTTCCTCTGGCGGTCCAACAACAGGGCACAGAGGCCGAGGCCTTCCCCTGCTGGTGCCTCCTGGCACAGGCATTCTTAAGAACATAAGGAAGGCCCTGCTGGATCAGACCAAGGCCCATCAAGTCCAGCAGTCTGTTCATACAGTGGCCAACCAGGGGCCTCTAGGAAGCCCCATAAACAAGACAGCTGCAGCAGCATTATCCTGCCTGTGTTCCACCGCACCCAAAATAGTAGGCATGCGCCTCTGATACTAGAGAGGATAGTTATGCAGCATGACTAGTATCCATTCTAACTAATAGCCATGAATACTCCTCTCCTCCATGAATATGTCCACTCCCTCTTAAAGCCCTCCAAGCTGGCAGCCATCACCACATCCTGGGGCAGGGAGTTCCACAATTTGACTATGCGTTGTGTGAAAAAATACTTCCTTCTTTGTATGTGATGGCCAGTACCTTGAATTGAAGAAGAGTTGGTTTTTATATGCCAACTTTCTCTACCACTTAAGGGAGAATCAAACCGGCTTGCCATCACCTTCCCTTCCCCTCCCCACAACAGACATCCTGGGAGGTAGGCAAGGCAGAGAGAGCTGTGACTAGCCCAAGGTCACCCATGGGGCTTCATGTGGAGGAGTGGGGAAATAAATCCAGTTCACCAAATTAGCCTCCGCCGCTCATATGAAGGAGTTGGGAATGAAACCCGGTTCTCCAGATCAGAGTCCACCGCTCCTCCACATGAAGCCAGCTGGTTGACCTTGGGCTAGTCACAGTTCTCTCAGACCTCTCTCAGCCCCACCTACCTCACAGGGTGTATGTTGAGGGGAAGGGAAGGTGATTGTAAGCCGGTTTGATTCTCCCTTAAGTGGTACAGAAAGTCAGCATATAAAAACCAACTCTTCTTGCTTAGCCCAGTGCTCTAACCACTATACAACACTGGCTTGCCACATTGAATATTGCTTTGGAAGACGGGTGCCATTTAGATTTCCCCTCTTGGGCCAACACAACAGCAGGGGAGAGAATCGCAGGACCCAGCCCTGGAATGGGGTGAAGTGTCATAACCATAATGCCGACGTTCCTATGAGCATATGAGTTCCTATGAGAGCCAGCGTGGTGTAGTCGTGGTTAAAAGCAGTGGTTTGGAGCGGTGGAGTCTGATCTGGAGAACCGGGTTTGATTCCCCACTCCTCCACATGAGCGGCGGAGGCTAATCTGGCAAACTGGATTTGTTTCCCCGCTCCTACATATGAAGCCAGCTGGGTGACCTTGGGCTAGTCACAGGTCTCTTAGAGCTCTCTCAGCCCCCCCTACCTCACAGGGTGTCTGTTGTGGGGAGGGAAGGTGATTGTAAGCCGGTTTGAGTCTCCCTTAAGTGGTAGAGAAAGTTGGCATATGAAAACCAACTCTTCTACGCAAAAAGCATTCCACCCCCACCCCATACACATGCACGCCAGGGTTAAGGAAGCCGGGCTTTCAAGCAGAGCATTGCCTGGCTCTCTTCTGAAGAAAGTGTGGGCCTCCAGGGAATGCACAGCCCTTCCCAAACCTCGAAGCTGCCATCACCCCGGAAACAGCTTGTTAGTTTGTTCCTGCTAATTATCCCGCTCCCTTCCCTTGCCATGTCAACAGCGCAGGTGTTAATTAAAAAAATATATAGAAAATCCTGGAGTTGCAATGAGAGAAACCTGGCATACTTGGCTGGGAGGAGAGAGGCAGAGCAGGTCCCAGCTGGGGCAGAGACCTGGTCTGACGCACTGAGCCTACTTTTCTGAACCATCAAAAGCCCTCAGGGACCAGTTTTGAGTTCCACAAAATAGTACACATAACATAATACCTTTTGAGATAGGCCAACAGGCAGGTAGAATGCTAGCTGCAAGCTTTTGACTTGCTAGGACTTTTCTCCAAGGCTGTTTAGCTTGGAAAGAAGGTGGTTAAGGAGAGACATGACAGAAGTCTTTAAAATTATGCATGGCATGGAGAGAGTGGACAGGGAGAAGCTTTTCTCCCTCTCAGAAGACCAGAACGTAGGGTCGTCAGCTGAAGCTGGAGGGTGAGAGATTCAAAACAGATAAAAGGAAGTATTTCTTCACACAAGGCATAGTTAAATTGTAAAACTCCCTGCCCCAGGATGTGGGGATGGCTGCCAACTTGGAAGGCTTGAAGAGGGGAGTGGACATGTTCATGGAGGAGAGGGCTATCCATGGCTACTAGTCAAAAAAGATAAAAGTCATTATGCATACCTATTCTCTCCAGGATCAGAGGAGCATGCCTATTATATCAGGTGCTGCAGAACACAGGCGGGATGGTGCTGCTGCAGTCATCTTGTTTGTGGGGTTCCTATAGAGGCAACTGGTTGGCCACCGTGTGAACAGACTGCGGGACTTGATGGACCTTGGTCTGATCCAGCATAGCCTTTCTTATGTTCGGTGTGCAGAAAATGGAACCCCCCCCCCCCCCGGCTCATTGACATTGAAGAATTCTGTGCAGCCTGAAGCTTGCAAATGTGCATTTTAAGTGCAAATAAAAGTGTTCTTTCATTTAGTCAGTATTGCTCAGTTGGCTCAGTGGTAGATCTGTTTGGCCCCAGAAAGTCCCAGGTTCAACCTGCAGCATCTCCAGTTAAAATACTGCCTTATACTGAATCAGACCCTTGGTCCATCAAAGTCAGTATTGCCTGCTCAGACTGGCAGCAGCCCTCCAGGGTCTCAGGTAGAGGTCATTCCCATCACCTACTTGCCTGGTCCCTTTAACTTGAGATGCCCGGATTGAACCTGGGACCTTCTGCATGCTGAGCAGATAGTCTACCACTGAGCCACGGCTCCTCTCCACCTTGGGGGCGGGAAAGGGGAGTGACCAGGCTGGCAGGGAGACTGCTCAGAAGGTACTATTGGGCCCTCATAGGCTTGGCCACGCCCCCATTGGAATAATGGGTTTAAATTGTGGGTGGAAAGGTACCGGCTGGATATTAGTTTTTTTTGTTTTTTTTTACAGTGAGGGCTGTTCGACAGTGGAATCAGCTACCTAGGGAGGTGGTGAGCTCCTCCTCACTGGCAGTCTTTAAGCAGAGGCTGGATAAGCACTTGTCAGGGATTCTCTAGGCTGATCCTGCATTGAGCAGGGGGTTGGACTAGATGGCCTCTATGGCACCTTCCAACTCTATGGTTCTAAAAACTTGTTCAATTTGAAGATGCCACAAGACTCCTGGTTTTGTGGGCGTGTGTGCCAACGGACTAATATAGTTACGCCTCTGGCAATTATTACCCTGGAAAACCAACTTTAACTCCACCCCTCCCCAGGAATGAAAAAAGAGCAGCAATTATGGAAGGAAGCAGGGATGTACTGTGAAACTGCAGTCCGTGGAAACACAAGCTAGGTGGGGGCTGCTTTCTGTTTTACAGATCTGTGAAATGGGTCTATGGGTGTGGAATTCAATAGCTTGGGAATGGTTTCAGCAAGGGCCCTGGTCCATCCTGTCCAGTAACATGTACTGGGACCAGGAGCGGTTCTCTGAGATCTTGCCCAGGTTTGCGATCCATGATTCTGGAGGTTCAACCTGGGACTTTTAAACAAAATGTGGACTCTACTAATAAAAGCACGGGGGGTTGTGTGAATGTGAGGCAGGCCAAAACCTACCACTTGTTCCAGGCACTGCTGAAATTTAATTTGAACGAAGTTAACCAAATAACCTCCCGAGTGACCCTGATTTCCTATCTATACTCCACCCCAGAGGTACATTGTCCTCTTAATCTGTCCCAACAACCAAGCAACACCTCCTAATCCCTTATCCAGACATCCGATATCCAGACTAATCTGAAAACCATACTTTTAAAGCCGGCATACAGGCGTTACTCATAGGCCCTCAACAGTGCCACTGATGGTTCAATGTACCCAAAATTATTAAAAATATTGTTTAAAATTACATTCAGGCTACATGTATTAAGTATATATAAAATATGTAAAACATAAATGAATTTCGCATTTAGACTTGGGTCTCAGCCCCAAGATATCTCATTATGTATATGCAAAAATTAAAAAAAAACATTAAAACATACGGAAAGATCCAAAATACTGGTCCCAAGCAGTCTGGATAAGAGATACTCAACCTGTATATAGAAACAAATCAATGGGCTACAGTTCAAATCAAGCCTGAACTGACCCTAGAAGCTAAAATGACTAAACTGAGGCTGTCGTACTTTGGTCACATTATGAGAAGACAAGAGTCACTGGAAAAGACAATCATATTAGGAAAAGTTGAGGGCAGCAGGAAAAGAGGAAGACCCAACAAGAGATGGATTCACTCTATAAAGGAAGCCAGGGCCCTCAGTTTGCAAGACCTGAGCAAGGCTGTTAAGGATAGGACGTTTTGGAGGACATTGATTCATAGGGTCGCCATGAGTCGGAAGCGACTTGACGGCACTTAACACACATATAGAAACAACAGTAGAGGACTACATTGAAAGACTGGGGTAAGCTCGGGAAACTTAAAATGCTACATAAATGTGAAGTCTTATTTGTTAACGTATGAATACTCTTCAAGCGATAACAGAGTTCAACTGTATTAATCAGTCCAGACAGAATCTCCCCCCACCCTTCCAGGGCACCAGTCCTACGCAGCCAGTATCAAAACTTCATGCCATGACGGGCTAGGTCATCCCGGGCCTCTCGGATCTGCGCCCGCAGCTCCCGCGCAGCCTCCTCGCAGTCGTTGAATGTTGCCAAGCGATACCCGACGACACCCAGCGAGTAGCAGCCAAACATCACCAGCAGATAGGTGGGCAGCGGCCACAGCACCTGGTACAAGGGCGGGGGCAGCGGGTTGAATCCCAAAAGGTTTAAGGTTAGGGTTGCCCATGCGGCACCCAGAAGGGCCAGCGTCCAGAACCACTGCAGCAGCTTCGTCATCACGGCCAATCTGTGGAAGAAGACAAATCCTGGTTAGACCTCACCTAGAGTACTGTTTTCAGTTTTGGGCACCGCAATTTAAGAAGGATGTAGACAAGCTGGAACGTGTCCAGAGGAAGGCAACAAAGATGGTGAGGGGTCTGGAGACCAAGTCCTATGAGGAAGGGTTGAAGGAGCTGAGTATGTTTAGCTTGAAGAGGAGAAGACTGAGAGAGGATATGATAACCATCTCCAAGTACTTGAAGGGGTGTCATATGGAGGAGGGTGCCAAATTGTTTTCTGTTGCCCCAGAAGGTCGGACCAGAACCAAGAGGTTGGAATTAAATCAAAAGAGTTTCTGTCTAGACATTAGGAAGAATTTTCTAACAGTTAGAGTGGTTCCTCAGTGGAACAGGCTTCCTCGGGAGGTGGTGAGCTCTCCTTCCCTGGAGGTTTTTAAGCAGAGGCTAGATGGCCATCTGTCAGCAATGCTGATTCTATGACCTTAGGCTGATCATGAGAGGGAGGGCATATTGGCCATCTTCTGGGCATGGAGTAGGGGGTCACTGGGGTGTGCGTGTGTGGGGGAGGTAGTTGTGAATTTCCTGCATTGTGCAAGGGGTTGGACTAGAAGAAGCTGGTGGTCCCAACTCTATGATTCTATGTAACCAGAGCTCAGGGGCACTGTGGATTGGCACAAAGGGGTATTTGTCATGATAAATAGTGGCATTCCGATATACAGTCCCTTGGTCTATTATTTTGCAAAATCTGGGGCTGCCTTTCCAGGCATAGGGTGCTCAAGGCAGCTTACAGAAGGAAACAGAAGAATCGACAATGATTAATAACAGAACAGACATTTTAAAACTCTGCACAGAGCATTCCGATTTCTTTAAAGCCCATCCCCTGGGTATTCACCAACCACACTTCTGAAGAGGTAAGCTCCCACTGCAAGGCCCCCCGTGGGTCATCTTAGAACACAATATGGATAGAAATGATCCAATTGTCTCACAGTCAAAACCAGCACTAAGAATTGGGCCCAGAAACAACAAGCAAGCCACTGCAGTCGACCTCCTATACATTCACGGTGGCAGAATCCCGTTAACCCTCTGGACACTGTATTTTTGAGACTGTTGAAGTTTCCAGTGTCCAGAGGAAGCCCCATGTACAGTGTGTTACAGCAGTCTAGCACGCATGTTATCAAGGGCTCGGGCACATGTGCCATTGTCCCTTCCAGTTTTTAGGAAGCCATCTGGTTTAAGAAGTTGTTTTCCTCCAAGGCTGGACTGATGTTTTCTAACTGTGATTGTGTTCTGGATTTTGTTTTGTATTGTAATTTTTTATTGAGGTGGCTTTCCTTCCATGACAAGAACCGCTTGGGGGTGTTTATACCAACATCTGTGATGCAAGTATTTTAAATTAACGAATAAATATAGTGAATGAACTGAGTTTATGGCAAAAAGCTTAACACAACTGTGGCTTGATAGTTTACAGTTGACTGGGGGTGGTGGTCAAAGGCATAGCCTGAAGTCACATTTGTGCCATTGCGTCATCCCCATTACTTTGCAGATCCCACGCACATTACCTGTCTGCCCTTCAAAGCAAACCATCCCAGGCATGCTGCATCTTCTCTGCACTCAGACTAACAACTCCAGAGGGTTTCTTGACCTTTATGTTTCGCAGGAATGTGGAAATCAGCATCTGGCAAATCCCTCCATTGCCTTAGGGTTGCCAACCTCCAGGTACTTTCTGGAGAGCTCCTGCTATTACAACTGATCTCCAGGCAATAGAGATCAGTTCCCCTGGATAAAATGGCCGCTTTGGCAATTGGACTCTATGGCAATGAAGTCCCTTCCCTCCCGAAACCCCACCCTCCTCAGGCTCTGCCCCAAAACCTCCTGCCTGTGGCAAAGAGGGAACTGGCAACCCTACGTTGCCTTGTGAGCCTTTTCAAAGAGGCAAGGGCCGTCCAATGGCCTGGATCACCCCATTCCCCTCTGGATCCCGCCTGGAATCCAAAAATCACCATCAGCGTCCTTTCGTGGCTCCACCCTCCCAGACAGAAACTCAACCAGTGAAGCTTTCCTTTGATGAGCTTCCATGCCAGGAACGCCTAGCATGTTTGGCCTCCGTCTGCAGTGGATATTGGTGACAGTCTGAGGACATTATGTGTGTGTGTGTTAAGTGCCGTCAAGTCGCTTCTGACTCATGGCGACCCTATGAATGAAAGAAGTCCTCCAAAATGTCCTATCTTTGACAGCCTTGCTCAGATCTTGCAAATTGAAGGCCGTGGCTTCCTTTATTGAGTCAATCCGTCTGCAGTACACTGTTAAAAAGTACAAGCTTGGGGGAGGTGGGGGTGGGGGGAGTGTCGCAATCTGCCCTCCCACTTCCTAATGCCGCGCCACCCTTTACATCTATTTTTTTTAATATTTTTTTTTATTTTCTTCATTTAATATATCAACAAAAACAGTATGATAGTAATAATAAAAAGAAAAACAAGTTATATCTCCAATTTAACAATAAAACGACTTCCCCCTCTCCCATCTAAAAATGAATTGTATACACTTTTGCTAACGGAACGAATCCCAATATTATTTTAATGAACCTGTTCTTCTCCTATCCAACATCATTAAATCAAGACCTGATGTAAAAATTAATACAAAGTATCTAAAAATTAATACTAAGTATATCTTTACACCTATTTTTCATGCAATTGCAAAAGCGTGCGTTTTTCCTCCTCCTCCATGCCCCTTTTAACAGCTTTTCGCCTGCAAACCCTGTGCGTCAACCTCCCAGACCCCTCCGTCCGGCCACATCTCTCCCCTCCATGCTCAAGATCCCACCTGCAAATTCCTTCCTGGGCGACGCGGATTCTCTGGGGCCGCGGGGCTTTCGAGTCGCGCGCAATGACGTCACCTCCCCCCCCAATCGCCGCCTCTTTCGATTCCAAAGCTGCCTCCCGCGCGGCACCTTGGGAGTTGTAGTTTTTTTCTTCTTCCGTGCCATCCAGCGCTTGGCTTTCTTTGCCTTCATTGCTGTCATTCGGTGTCGGCCTTTGCAAGCTGCCTGGGGCTCGGTGGGACCAGGTTCCTATGCTCCAGCGCACACAAAATTTTAAAACAACAGCCACAACAACCAGTAGTAGAAAAGGGCAAGAGCCCAGTAGCACCTTAAAGACTAACAAAAATATTTTCTGGCAGGGTATGAGCTTTCGTGAGCCACAGCGTGAGCTGCGGCTCACGAAAGCTCCTACCCTGCCAGAAAATATTTTTGTTAGTCTTTAAGGTGCTACTGGACTCTTGCCCTTTTCTACGACTGCAGACAGACTAACACGGCTACCCACTGTGAATTAACAACAACCAGGAGTGCCTCTGAGAACGTGCAGTGTGCGTTCCTAGGGTTGGCCAACCTCCTGGTAACGCTGGAAAACCATATACAGCACGTAGGCTCTTACGGCGATTCTAATTAATTTCACTACACAATATAACAGAATAACGCAATCACGTTTAAAAATAAACAATTACTGGCATAAATAACATGCCCCAATATTTCACTTGTGTGTGTGTGTGTGTGTGTGTAAAGTGCCGTCAAGTCGCAGCCGACTTATGGCGACCGTTTATGGGGTTTTCATGGCAAGAGACTACCAGAGGTGGTTTGCCAGTGCCTTCCTCTGCACAGCAATCCTGGTATTCCTTGGTGGTCTCCCATCCAAATACTAACCAGGGCTGACCCTGCTTAGCTTCTGAGATCTGTCAAGATCAGGCTAACCTGGGCCATCCAGGTCAGGGTATATTTCACTTAACCCACCATATAACATATAACGAACTTCAGATGATGTCCTCAAATCCGTGGGTTCTAGATCAGATCAAGCCTGAACTGACCCTAGAAGCTAAAATGACTAAACGGAGGCTGTCGTATTTTGGTCACGTCATGAGACGACAAGAGTCACTGGAAAAGACAGTCATGCTAGGGAAAGCGGAGGGCAGCAGGAAAAGAGGAAGACCCAACAAGAGATGGACGGACTCAATAAAGGAAGCCGCGGCCCTCAATTTGCAAGATCTGAGCAAGGCTGTCAAAGAGAGGACATTTTGGAGGACTTTCATTCATAGGGTTGCCATGAGTCGGAAGCGACTTGACGGCACTTAACACACACACATAATGTCCTCAGACGGTCACCAATATCCAGTCCTTCTATGTAGAAACAACGTTGCCACAAATTATTCTGTTCTCCACAGAGACAAGTTGCAACGTAGCCAGTTATCTGTAGAATTCTCACGTAGAAACCTCCCACAGGAGGAAAAATGCACAGCCAGCAAGAGGACGTGTGATCGATCCGAACACGTTTCGTTACTTCATCAGCTCACTGGTGTTTTCATATCAGACGTGGCTGTCTTGAAGTTAAATTGTCAACTTAATTATTTCCCTCCAGGCTGTCTGCCAGCGGCACAACTGGCCAAATGAGACGGCTTGACAACCGGGACCAACACAAACCGAGCCAGGCGTCTCATTTGGCCAGTTGTGCCACCGGCAGACAGCCTGGAGGAAAATAATTAAGAGCTGGCAACCCTAAAAATATGACGAGCGTTGCCAGCTCTAGGTTGGGAAATATAAGGTAAAGGTAAAGGTCCCCTGTGCAAGCACCGGGTCATTCCCATGGGGTGACGTCACATCCCGACGTTTTCTCGGCAGACTTTGTTTACAGGGTGGTTTGCCAGTGCCTTCCCCCAGTCCTCTTCCCTTTACCCCCAGCAAGCTGGGTACTCATTTTACCGACCTCGGAAGGATGGAAAGCTGAGTCGACCTTGAGCCGGCTACCTGAAACCGACTTCCGTCGAGATCGAACTCAGGTCGTGAGCAGAGCTTTGGACTGCAGTACTGCAGCTTACCCCTCTGCGCCACGGGGCTGTTAGGCTGGGAAATATCTGGAGATTTTGGGGGCAGAGCCTGAGAAGGGCAGGGTTTGGGGAGGGGAGGGACTTCAATGCCATAGAGTCCAATCGCCAAAGCGGCCATTTCCCCCAGGGGAACTGAACTCTGTTGCCTGGAGGTTAGCTGTGATAACAAGAGGTCCCCAGCCCCCACTGGGACGTTGGCAACCCTACCAGTGGCACTTTTAAAGACTAATAAAATTTCTTCCAGCATTAGCTTTCGTGAGTCAGAGCGCATTTCATTTAGAGGCATTTAAACGCCTGTTTTCACATGCAGCTGACGAAGTTCGCTCTGACTCAGCTGGTGCTGGAAGAAATGTTGTTAATCTTTAGGGTGCCATTGGACTTTTGTTCTATTTTCGCACACAACCACTGTCATGAGGAGCAGCTGCACATCTGGGGTGAGAAGATGGCTCCTGCAACTTTTCAGGGTGTTTGTGTGGCTTTTTCTCTCTTTTTTTAAAACGCACAGCACCTGGCTCAGATCATGGGACGAAACAATGAAGCTGCCTTTTTTCTCTGGGGGAACTGATCTCCATAGTCTGGGGATCACTTGTGATTCCAAGAGAACTCCAGGCCCCACCTGGAGATTGGCAACCCTAGTTCCTGGGTCAACAAAAGGGTTCCCTTGAATTTAAAGTACTATTTTTAGGCTTTCCGGGTGGGGGCCACCAATGACAAGCATGGGTCTGTGCGGGCATGTGATAGGGTTGCCAGCTCCTGGTTGGGAAATACCTGAAGATTTTGGAGGTGGAGCCTGAGGCAGGTGGGGTTTAGGGAGGGGAGGGACTTCAGTGGGGTATAATGCCATAGAGTCCCACCTTCCAAAGCAGCCATTTTCTCCAGGTGAGCTGATCTCTATCACCTAGAGAACAGTTGTAATCCCAGGAGATCTCCAGCCACCATCTGGAGATTATCAACCTTTTTGCTGAATCAAACAGAAGAATATAAGAAAAGCATTGCTGGATCAGACCAAAGATCCCTCTCGTTTAGCATTTTGTTTCCCACAGTGGCCAACCAACGCCACAAAAGGCCCACAAGCAGAGGCCAAAGCCTTCCCTGTAGTTGCATTTTAGCAATCACTATTCAAAGGTAGACGTCCTCTGAACATGGAAGGTCCATATATTTATTGTGGCTGGTAGACATACCCTCCTCCATTAATTTTGTCTCGCCCCTTTCCTTAAAGCACTGTAATCTAGCAGGCAACCACATTTTGTGGCAGTGGAGCTAGCGGGGTGTAGTGGTTAGGAGTGGTGGACTCTAATCTGGAGAACCGGGTTTAATTCCCCACCCCTCCACATGAGCGGCGAACTCTAATCTGGTGAACCGGGTTGGTTTCCCCACTCCTTCACATGAAGCAAGCTGGGTGACCTTGAGCTAGTCACGGTTCTCTCTGAACTCTCTCAGCCTCACTTACCTCACAGGGTGTCTGTTGTGGGGAGAGGAAGGGAAGGAGATTGCAAGCCAGTTTGATTCTCCTTAAAAGGTAGAGAAAATCGGCATATAAAAAACACGACTACTACTACTACTACTACTACTTCTTCTTCTTCTTCTTCTTCTTCTTCTTCTTCTTCATGTTCTATTAGTGGCTACTGTAATGCCTGGAATTATTATTATTATTTGATAATATGCTAGCCATGGTGACTTAATAGGGTTGCCAACCTCCAGGTGGCAGCCTGAGATCTCCTGCTATTACAACTGATTTCCAGCAGATAGAGATCAGTTCCCCTGGAGAAAATGGCCACTTTGGCAATTGGACTCTATGGCATTGAAGTCCCTCCCCTCCCCAAACCCCACCCTCAGTCTTCACACAAAAAACCTCCCGCTGGTGGCGAAGAGGGACCTGGCAACCCTATGATTAAGGGAACCTCCATGTTCAGAGGCAGTCAACGTCTGAATCCCAGTGCCAGGAGGCCACATCAGGGGAAGGCCTCGGCCTCTACGCCGTTTGCTGGCCCTGCAGGGCAACAGGTTGGTCGGTGCGTGAGACAGGACTAGATGGACCACTGGTCTGATCCAGCAGGGCCCTTCTGATGTCACATGTCCTTATGCACTTGCGTGAAGAAGTATTTCCTTCTGCCTGTCCTGAGTGCGCTGCCCCGCAGTTTCATGAGTTCTAATGTTACAGGAGGAAACGGTCCCTCAATCCCCTTTCTCCTCACCGTGCATAATTGTATATATTTTATTGATTCGTTGCCTCTCTGTCCATCTATCCATCTCCTCTTCCTTCTCGGACCAAGGTGACCCAGATCAGGTTCCCTGGAGCCTCCCCCATCCGGTCCCCAACCAGACTCGCTTAGCTGCAGGAGGTGCCTTCCGATCACACCCCAGGGTGTAGAAAGAAGCCGGCGTTTGGTGCTCCTCGTGAGAAAACAGGCGCCGCAGCGCCTTTCCCCAGGGTGTGGTCGTCAAGGCAGCAAGGGCGGTGTGTGCCCGTCTCCGCCTGAGCCTCTGAAGGGCAAACCAGGCTTGCCAACCTCCAGGAGGGTCCTGGAGACCTCCTGGAATTACAACCGATTTCCAGATGACAGAGATCTGTTTCCTTGAAGAAAATAGCTGCTATGGAAGGTGGACTCTGTGACACTAAGTAACTCACGGAGTAGGGCTGCCAGGTCCCGCTTCACCACCGGCGGGAGTTTATTGGGGCGATGCCTGAGGAGCATGGGGTTTGGGGAGGGGAGGGACTTCAATGCCCTAGAGCCCAATTGCCACAGTGGCCATTTTCTCCAGGGGAACTGATCTCTCTCGGCTGGAGATAAGTTGTAATAGCAGGAGATCTCCAGCCACCGCCTGGAGGATGGCAACACTACCACTGAGGTTCCTCCTCTTCCCAACCCTCACCCTTCCCAGGCTCCCCTTTGAAGTCTCCAGGAATTTCCCAAACTGGAGCTGGCAACCCTAGTTTCTAGGCCTGAGCCTGCACTGATGCATAGGGTTGCCAACCTCCAGGTACTAGCTGGAGATCTCCCGCTTTTACAACCGATCTCCAGGCGATAGAGATGAGTTCACCTGGAGAAAATGGCCGCTTTGGCAATTGGACTCTATGGAATTGAAGGCCCTCCCCTCCCCAAACCCTCCCCTCCTCAGGCTCCACCACAAAAACTGGCGAACAGGGACCTGGCAACCCTACTGATGCAGGAAGTAGTTGTCTGGAGTAGGAGGCCGAAAAATTGGCCCGGGTCTTGGCTAAATTGCAAACTGGTTTCTACCCCCCGTTTCCCATGTGCCAGTCTCCACCTTCCTTTCTGAAGCTGGGCCGCAAACTGGCAACAGGTGATGGGAACCGGCCACTCAGAGGTTCCCACTGTTCTGCCAGCCAGCTAGTGAGATATAGCACGGGCTCTTTGCCAGTGAAACAGCAGCAGCGGGCGCCTTGCAGTTCAGAGTCTGTGCCCCGTTGGGCATAGCGTGGGGTACAGACTCCTGCTAGGGTCTCCAAACGGACGCGCTGCTGAGAAGGAGGGGGGCCTGCTGCGGTTTGCGGGATTCCCACTCCCGTCCCCAAACAGTGTTTGATTCCAGTAATGGACGGCGGAGGAAATGTTCCGTCCGTGGTTCTTTGGAAGAGCGAGGTGGCCTTGGCAGGAAGCATCTGCTTCCCTTCGTATCCGTCCGAGCCGAGATTACAGTGGGAGTTGGTGCCGGGAGAGGGACCGTGGGAGGCTGAGAAACGGAAACCGAGCTGCCCCTTCGACGCCTCGGCCAGGACAGTCAGAGCTGCTTGAAGTCTACCTTCCATTCCCTGTGGAAATGTGTCTCCCCTTGAGATAGTTTTGCAAGGCCTTTGTCGGCCCCGCTTCTGTGGGGGCTTGCCCTTGAGTGAATGAATTGGCTCACTGATTCATAGAATCATAGAGTTGGAAGGGGCCACCGCCCTGCTCACATGAACACATGAAGCTGCCTTCAACTGAATCAGACCTTTGGTCCATCAAAGTCAGTATGGTCTGCTCAGACTGGCAGCGGCTCTCCAGGGTCTCAGGCAGAGGTCTTCCACATCACCTACTTGCCTAGTCCCTTTACCTGGAGATGCCGGGGATTGAAGCTGGGACCTTCTGCATGCCAAGCAGATGCTCTCCCACTGAGCCATGGCCCCTCAATGCAGGATCAGCCAGCATGGTTTCTCAACCAGGGTTCCTCAAGAAATCACTAGGGGTTCCGTGAGAAATAGCGATGAATAGGCTAATCATATGTAAATTATATGTAATAATATTAGGGTTGCCAGGTCCCTCTTCACAACCGGCGGGAGATTTTTGGGGCGGAGCCTGAGGAGGGCAGGGTTTGGAGAGGGGAGGGATTTCAATGTCATAGAGTCCAGTTGCCATAGCGGCCATTTTCTCCATGGGAACTGATTTCTATCGCCTGGAGATCAGTTGTAATAGTGGGAGATCTCCATCCACCACCTGTAGGTTGGCAGCCCTATGCTGAGCCGTGAAAGGCATGGGAAGCAGGTCAGGGGAAAAACAGTACAAAAGATGGCAATCCTTCCTGTGACCTGAATCCTGTGGGATCAGTTTCAGCATGCAGGGCGAGAAAGTCCTGGGCACAATGCGCAGCCATCTCCAATGGGAAAAGGTCTTAGGTTAATAGGCTAATATCTTCTATAGACCCTGGAGAATCGGATCCAGGCCAAGGAGACAGCGCCAGACTGATAGACAAATTCTCTGTCTTCGTATAAGACCGCTTCATATGTATTTCAGAGGATAGCTGTGTTGGACTGCAGCAGAAGAGCTAAATTTGAGTCGGGTAGCACCTTAGAGACCCTTGTCTCCATGGCTACTAATCAAAATGGATACTAGTCATGATGCATCCCTATTCTCTCCAGTCTCAGAGGAGCATGCCTATTATATTAGGTGCTTTGGAAGAAGAAGGATGAGTTGGTTTTTATATGCTGACTTTCTCTGCCACTTAAGGAAGAATCAAACCAGCTTACAATCACCTTCCCTTTTCCTCCCCACAACAGACACCCCGTGAGGTAGGTGGGGCTGAGAGAGCATGACTAGCCCAAGGTCACCCAGCTGGCTTTGTGTGTAGGAGGGGGGGGGGAACAAATCCAGTTCACCAGATTAGCCTCCAGTTCACCAGATTAGCATCCACAGCTCATGTGGGGGAGTGGGGGAATCAAACCTGGTTCTCCAGATCAGAGTCCACCGCTCCAAACCACCGCTCTTATCCACTACACCACGCTGGAACACAGGCAGGATAAATGCTGCTGCAGTCGTCTTGTTTGTGGGCTTCCTGGAGGAACCTGGTGGCCACTGTGTGAACAGACTGCTGGACTTGATGGGCCTTGGCCTGATCCTGCCTCTGTACACCCTTCCAACCTTCTGACTGGGATCACATGAACACATGAAGCTGCCTTATACTGAATCAGACCCTTGGTCCATCAAAGTCAGTATTGTCTACTCAGACCGGCAGCGGCTCTCCAGGGTCTCAGGCTGAGGTCTTTCATATCACCTACCTGACTGGTTCCTTTAACTGGAGATGCCAGGGATTGAACATGGGACCTTCTGCATGCCAAGCAGATGCTCTACCTCTGAGTCACGGCCCCTCCCCTCCAAGGGCTCGGGGATCTCCATTCCGACTTGTCTGTGACAAAGGGAGCTCTGGCTCTTGGAAGCTCATACCCCAAAAATCTTGTTGGTCTGTCATGTGCTACTGAGCTCGAATCTAGCTGACCTTCACATGTGCCTGTCTCTGAGCATGTGCCGAGTGCTTTTCTCCCCCCCCCCTTGTTGCGGAGAAAGCAGATGTCCCGCCTGCCTTCCCTTTGGCAATGTCCGAGTGCCTTTTTATCTCCTCCGAAGCAGAGAGCTTTCCTCCCTTGGGCTATCTGATCAGGAATGCGCTCCTATAAGTCTGAGACTCCCAGGAGATGCTTGTCACAAAATGATGAAGCCAGCATACCTTGCAGGGCTTCCCGGCCCGACCTGGCGCCGCCTCCCCGGCGACCTGCCTTGCTGAGGAAGGTGGATCCACTCCCTTGGGGTGATCGCCAAGATCTCTTCCTCTGTCAATTTCAACTGCAAGGTGGCAGGGCAGGTTTGGCAAGTGTTGCCGGGGGTGAAAAAGGACATCTAGAGCCCGTTAACACTGAAAATGTTCCCCTGCTTGCTTTGGCATGGAAGGTTACCCAGATATGTTCCCCGAATGAAGCCTTTTCCTGGATACTGCCTGACTGTTAGTGTCATGCTAACATCTGTGTTTTGTTCCTCTCTTTCAGCCCCTCCCTAATATGATGGTTGAGATGGACACATCTCTTTTCCAGTTGGAAAGGGAAGCGCCTGGATTCTCTGATTTGTCTTGCAACCGCATCAAATATTGAACAATTCTTGGTGATCACTATCATGACTAGCTTGGTCATTTATGCCAGGGAGGTTTTGCCTTGGATTTGCCGCTCCCTAGATGCACATTTCCCCCATCCAAATTCTCAAAACTCAACAATAAGCCCCCATGCAAAGTTTTGAGAATTCGGATGGGGTAAATGTGCATCTAGAGAGTGGCAAATCCAAGGCAAAACTTCCCAAGCATAAATGGCCTTAGATGCTGCCTTTTTTCCCTTTTAAAAAACCACTGAAGGCAGCTCCTAGATAAAATACAAACAGGACAACAACATTAGTTGCAGTAAAAACAATTATCAGAGATTAAAAGGAGGGCAGGATTTCACCTTTTAGAAATCTTTCAAACATCAGCTTAAAATATCTCAGTTTAACAATTCACAGGGGGATGCAGGAGTTGGGAATGTTGGACCAGGATGTGCAAGGCCCAGGTTCAAATCCCCTCTCTGGGGGACCATGGGTCAGTCTCTCTCTCTCAGCCTAACCTACCTGACAGGGTTGTTGTTGCGAGGATTAAATGGATGTTGTCAGCCGCTTTGGGGCCCCACGGGACAGCAAAGTGTGGAAACAATATCTTAATTAGTTAATTAACTAGTAAGGAGGCCTTCTGTAATTTAAAAAAAGTCTTCAGCTGACGTTGAAAGGCTAGCAGCAAGGGGGTAACATGTAATTCCAGGGGGAGGGTGTTCCCAAGATTAGGGGCAGCTGTGGAGTAGGCCCTGCTGCAGGTCTCCATGTGGTAGCTGCCATGCAGTGCCACTGAAAACTGATGACTTACGTCGTTAGATGCCTGCCAAAATCAAAGCAATTTTAGAAGGCTGACAAATCTAAAGCTGGAAGCAAAATTTCACCTCCAGAATGCTGGTGCAGCATATGATCCCAGAGGAAAGGGAAGGTTCAGGGCTCTTTTTCAGGACAGCAGGAGGCCAGAGAGGTCTTCAGGTTTTGACTAGCCTGGCCATTATTTGTTCAATCTTCAGCATCTCCAGTCAAAGAACCAGGCAGCAGGTGATGTGAAAGACCTCCGCCTGAGACCCTGGAGAGCCGCTGCCAGCCTGAGGAGACAATACTAACCTTGATGGATCGATGGTCTGATTCAGTATAAGGCAGTTTCATGTGTGTTCATGTACAATTCATAGACTGAAGGGTGTATTAGGTGTTTAACTCACAGGGAAAATTCCCAGGGGGCCACTGTCTTGGGGGGCCAAGGAGAAAGCAGAGTGAAGCCCCACTAGATCTGGCGCTGTAGGGGTAGGGTTGCCAGCTCCGGGTTGAGACATACCTGGAGATTTTGGGGGCAGAGCCTGAGGAGGGTGGAGTTTGGGGAGGGGAGGGACTTCAATGCCATAGTCCAATTGCCAAAGCGGCCATTTTCTCCAGGGAAACTGATCTCTTGTCACCTGGAGATCAGTTGCAATAGCGGGAGATCTCCAGCCACCAGCTGGCGGTTGGCACCCTATGTAGGTGTCACGCAGCCAGGCTTATTCCTGGGCTGTTTTGACTTCCCAGTCAGTCCCATATGGATTTCTAGCCGGGCAGCTGACCATCAAACACGGGTTGCTGCATAGTGGGGTGTGGAGGCCAGCAGGAGACCTGTCATGAGTCAGATCGGACTGAGGCTTTGCTGGGAAGAGGGTGGGTTTGTTTTTGTTTTCGAGACAGAACGGGGATGGGTACAGGTGAGAGTTCAAGGTGGTGACGATGGGGAGACACACCTAGGATAACTGCAGTCCTCCCGGAGTGACGGATCGCCTTGGGGGTCTCGCCCCCTCTTTCTCCGGTTTCGGAACGTCACTGCTCAAACAGGGTTACGCACATGGCAACCGTCGCCTGCCTTAGAGTGGGAAGTCTTCAGTCCATGAACAGTCCTTACAGGCCTAAGCATGCTGGGGGTGGGGGGTTGGCCTGCAGTCTGCTCCAATCAGCCCAGATAGATCGGACTGGTTCACAGGGCAGTTCTGAGCCCCATAGAAACAGCCTGCTGTGTTCGGCCAGTGTAGGGTTGCCAACCTCTGGGTGGTGCCTGGAAAACTCCAGGAATTACAACAGATCTCTGGAAGATAGAAATCAGTGCCCTTGGAAAAAAAATGGCAGCTTTGGAGAGTGGATTAAGAACATAAGAAAGGCCCTGCTGGATCAGACCAAGGTCCATCAAGTCCAGCAGTCTGTTCACACAACCAGGCGCCTCTAGGAAGCCCACAAACAAGACGACTGCAGCAGCATCATCCTGCCTGCGTTCCACAGCACCTAAGATAATAGGCATGCTCCTCTGATCCTGGAGAGATTAGGTTTGCATCATGACTACTATCCATTTTGACTAGTAGCCATGGATAGCCTTATCCTCCATGAACGTGTCCCCTCTCATAAGAACGTAAGAAAAACCATGCTGGATCAGACCAAGGCCCATCAAGTCCCGCAGTCTGTTCACACAGTGGCCAACCAGGTGCCTCTAGGAAGCCCGCAAACAAGACGACTGCAGCAGCATCCTCCTGCCTCTGTTCCACAGCACCTAATAAAATAGGCACGTTCCTCTGATCCTGGAGAGAATAAGCATGCATCATGACTAGTATCTATTTTGACTAGTAGCCATGAATAACCCTATCCTCTATGAACATGTCCACTCCCCTCTTAAAGCCTTCCAAGTTGGCAGCCATAACCACATCCTGGGACAGAGAGTCCCACAATTTAACTATGCTTTGGCATTATCCCCTGTTGAGGTCCCTCTCCTCCCCAAAGCCTGCCCGCCCCAGGCTCCACCCCCAAATCTCCAGGAATTTCCCAATCAGGAGTTGGCAACCCTATTGGCCACTACGAGACACATGTTTTTGGGTGGAAAGGGAGAGACCAGGTTAAAAGGAAGATTGCAGGGCTCTGTCCCTTTAAGAATTGTGCAAACCGGAGAATCTCCACTGGTGCAGCTGCCTCAGCTGAAAATTCTCTCTTCTCTGCAGCGCTTGCTAGCACAGAGGCCTTATCTAAATTTTGCATCTGCTTGCTCCCTAATTTCACAGGTGTCAGGGTGAACCTGGTTCTTGCTGCCAGGATGCCCAATTGTGCTTTGAAAAATATTTTTAGCAGAGGGGCCAAGGCAAAACACAGAGGACAGAAGCCTAGAGAAACCAGGCCAGTCTGGGGAAGGCACAAGGACAGAGGGTTGGATCCCAGGGATATATCCTGCTAACAGTGGTAATTTGTACCAGAGGAAGGCAGCTCCATCCCCAGGATGGGTCCAAGGAAGACTGGCTTCTTACAGGGTCATCTAGTCCAACCCCCTGCACAATGCAAGAAATTCACAACTACCTCCCCCCCCCCCACACACACACATGCCCAGTAACCCAACTCCATGCCCAGAAGATGGCAAGAAGAAGGAGTAGGAGTGGGTTTTTATATGCCAACTTTCTCTACCACTTATGGGAGACTCAGACCGGCTTACAATCACCTTTCCCTTCCCCTCCCCACAACAGACACCCTGTTAGGTGGGGCTCAGAGAGCTCTAACAGAGCCGTAACTTGCCCAAGATCACCCAGATGGCTTCGTGTATAGGAGTGGGGAAGCCAACCTGGTTCCCCAGATTAGCCTCCGCCGCTCATGTGGAGGAGTGGGGAATTGAACACGGTTCTCCAGATCAGAGTCCACCGCTCCAAACCACCGCTCTTAACCACTACACCACTAAACCCTTGGCCAATCTGACCTGGAGGAAAATTGCTTCCTGACCCCAAAGTGGCAATTGGCATTTCCCTGGGCATGCAAGAAAGGGCCACGAGAGCCAAACGCCGACGCAACCCTTCTTGCCTTGGGAATCGACTGCCTTGGGAAGATTTTGGAGCGTGCCAGATAGAAATCTTTTCAATAAACAAATAAAGACGCCCTGTATCCCCAGACGATTAAAAAATCACCCAGGATCACAATGGCGTCAGTTTAAAGGTGTGAGTAATCGCAGTGGGATGCGCGGCGGGCTCAGAGGGATTTCTGCGGATCACTTCGCTCTTGATGAGGATCACTTCGCTCTTGATGAGGATTTTGTGGAAATGGATTCGGCAATCCTTTGGTCTTCTTCCATTTGCCCAGCTAGCTGTTATTGGAAGGGGATCCAATGCAATTAACTGGGTTTCCAAAGGGGGTAGTAACCATGTTAGTCTTGTCATAGCAAAATAAAACAAAGTCCAGGGGTTACCTTTGAGACTAACAACATTTGCTTCCTGAGTCACAGCCCAGGAGTAAGTGTTGGGTGCCTTTAAGGACTTTTATTTTGCTACGCCGGACATTTTGTAACGTCTGCCCTGCAATTCTTTTCGAGCCTGCGTATTAAATCCTTTTCCCCCCCAAATGCGCTGATTTGACTGTTTTTGCATCTTACTTGAAATACTTAAATTCCATTGTCTTCTCAGGATTAAAAACAACAACACATTTTTGCTTAAGTGCAGAGATTTGGTAAAATCTGGATTTCATTGACAATTCAGACCCCCGGCAACATTGATCAGATGCAACACTTGTTTTAGCGGTATTTCCCTCAGGACCAACAACTGGGGTGGGTGTTCTGCCCCTTTAAGAGGAAGAGCTGCGACTCAGTGGTAGAGCATCTGCTTGGCATGCAGAATGTCCCAGGATCAATCCTTGGTATCTCCAGTTAAAGGGACTAGGCTGGTAGGTGATGTGAAAGACCTCTGCCTGAGACCCTGAAGAGCTGCTGCCAGTCTGAGTAAACAATACTGATCATGACAGAGCAAGGGTCTGACTCAGTAGAAGACAGCTTCATGCATTGAGGAGGGAGGGCTCTTTAGCTAGAGAGGGGCTGTGGCTCAGTGGAAGAGCATCTGCTTGGCATGCAGAAGGTCCCAGGTTCAATCCCAGGCATCTCCAGCTGATAGAGCCAGGCCTCTGCCTGAGACCCTGGAGAGCCGCTGCCAGTCTGAGCAGACAAGACTGACTTTGATGGACGAAGGATCTGATTCAATATAAGGCAGCTTCCTGTGTTTAAGAAACGCTTAATGAGATGCTATTTACCAGATGGTGTTACTTGTCTCCATGCCACAAAAAGCTTCACCTACCCATTTTATTAATGTTTGGAAATGCCTGTTTCTGCCTTTATTAAAGGGACAGGCCATTTTCTCCATGCTTGTTGGCAACCCTAGTCACAAACCACAACTAGCCCTCCTACCAGTCTGGGATTTGAGGGCAGTAACATCAGGTCAAACGGTATAATATGGCACTGGAGTAGGTTTGAATCTCTGCACTTTTCTATTTTAAAAAAAAATTAGGAATGACACACCGGAAATTTTAGCCCCATAACAATGAACCTTAGAAATTTATTTTAAAAGGCATGAGAGCCAGTATCATGTACTGGTTAAGAGTGTCGGACTAGTATCTGGGAGACTCAGGTTCGAATTGCCGCTTGTGCCATGAAAGTTCACCGGGTGACCTTGGGCCAGTCACGTTCTTTCAGCCTAGCCTACCTCACAGGGGTGTTGTGAGGATGAAATGTAGGCGAGCAGCATGATGTACCGTAAGCGCCTTTGAGCTTCCTTGGGAAGAAAGGCAGGGTAGAAATTGCACAATTAAATAAGTAGACGTCAACATGAACCATGAGAAATCACGACTTAGCGCTGTATCTATTTGCAGCCTGGGTGGCGAAGAGGGAGGCATTATGCTACCTCCACCGAGGCTTATGACTGAGGTAGGCCTGAGCTCCTCCCGGAGATGCTGAATGTGCAGGGAAAGAGAGAAAAGAGCCAGACAGGAGCAACACCGAGACTCCTCCAGCCTGGGCGAGGCTCTGCCACCTGTTCCATCCGTCAGCAATATGGCCGCCGCCAGGAAAAATACCAGCTGAGGCGGCGCAGCGGGCGCCTTTGTTCTCCTGCCAAAAACAAAACACCTGGTGTGTAGCCTCTTGTCTCTTGCAGGCAGCTGACAGGAGGATAGTGCCAGGCGCTGGGGAATGCTGCCAGGTCGTCTCTCCCCACCACACAAGAACATAATAAGGGCCATGGTGCATCAGACCCAGGCCCATCGAGTCCAGCAGTCTGTCCACACAGTGGCCAACCGGGTGCCTCTAGGAAGCCCACAAACAAGATAGCTGAAGCAGCATTATCCTGCCCGTGTTCCACAATACCTAATATAATAGGCATGCTCCTCTGATCCTGGAGAGAATAGGGATGCATCATAGAGCATAAGAAAATCCCTGCTGGATCAGACCCAGGCCCATCAAGTCCAGCACTCTGTTCACACAGTGGCCAGCCAAGTACCTCCAGGAAGCCCACAGACAAGACGACTGCAGCAGCATTGTCCTGCCTGTGTCCCACAGCACCTAATATAACAGGCATGCTCCTCTGATACTGGAGATAATAGGGATGCATCATGACTAGTATCCATTTTCACCTGTAGCCATGGATAGCCTTTCTTCCATAAGAACATAAGAAAAGCCCTGCTGGATCAGACCAAGGCCCATCGAGTCCAGCAGTCTGTTCCCACAGTGGCCATCCAAGTGCTTCTAGGAAGCCCACAAGCAAGACGACAGCAGCAGCATTTATCCTGCCTGTGCTCCACAGCACCCAATATAACAGGCCTGCTCCTCTGATCCTGGAGAGAATAGGGATGCATCATGACTAGCATCCATTCTGATTAGTAGTCATGGATAGCCCTCTCCTTCATAAGAACATAAGTGTCAGGCTGCTATCTCGGTTTCGTTATTGCCTCTGTCTCTGCGCTGTATTGTCTGCCCCCCAAGGTCGCATACCTAGGCCTGGGAACTCAGCTCCTGGGAAACTGTATTCAGCCTGTGCGTGTAATCTCCCGCCTTTCCTGCCTTATAATATCTCCCAGCTAGTGAGTCTCTCATAGCTGTCATTTTATTCGTTTGCACTGTATGCCTATTTGACCAGTAAAAGCCATCTGTTTGGACTCTATATGACTTTGTGGTGATTTCTGGTTCTGTGGGCCAAGGGCTGACATTATGACAGCTATCTCTTCTCTTCACCATTCTACTAGCCAGGCTGGAGCCCAGGGGGGTTCGCCTGCCACTTGGATGGGAGCTGTGCAGCTCTCCAGGTGATCTACTACCCTGGAGCCCTTCTCTGAGGATCCTACTCTGTTACAAGACTTAATCGCTGAACTTTTCCGGACGACCCGAGAGGTTTGCCGCTTGAGGGGACTGGTACAGGAACAGTGGCAATCTCTTAAAGGACGTCTCTGGATGTTAACGTCGGAGGATACTGATGCTCGTCTAGATCTTCAGGACTTGGATCAATTACTGGACGATGCCCGATTGGCAACTGAGGATTTACAAATATTAACTGGACTTTTGGATAATCTTATTTCTCGAGAAACTCTTTCTACCATGGCGGGAGCCCCGCCGGAGGGTTTTTCCCTGATCCCGGATGCAGCCAGCTGTCAGGCTGAGGCCAAGCGAGTCGCTATTAGCACCGCTCTTCTCCTTGTGGAATGTACAAAGGACACCCCGGTAGCCACCTTGGCTCAAGTTTTGACCTCGACTTTTGGAGCCGAGGCACCCGCACTGGCGGTTCGAGTACAACCTCTGCTGGGCGGGGAACCCGACCCCCTACTTACACTCCTGGAGACAGAACTTTTGCCGCGCATTACGGCAGAGACTGCCCTAAGACTTGAGAACGCCAAAGTTCTTGCGGATCAGCAAGCCGCCGAAGCGGCTAAGGTCGCAAGAGAGAGAGAGGCTGCGGAAGCAGCCAGGGCGGCTGCAGCAAGGATTAGGAATCAGGCGAACGTGGACACGCGCCCCAAGGACAATGTACTAGGGCTATCGGGTCTGTCTTTTTCCCCGGCGTTTGTCCCGTCGCGCGCGGCCCAACGCGCACGCCGTTTGGCTGACCGACGTCGAGACTCAGGAGAGTCTGAAGACGAGGATTTATATGGGGATAGCTCTCAATGGGCCACAAGCTTCCGGACCAGTAAGCCTCATCTTACTGGTGGCCCAAGTGAGGAGGTTCATCTCTTACGAGCCCAGAATCGGGAGCTCTCCGACCGTGTTGATCAACTCCAGGAAGTAATGGAACTTATGCTTCAAGAAAACAGGCAATTACAACAAACCCTGATAGCTCAGAGACAGCCCCTTCCGATACCGGGTCAGGGGGTACCCGTACAGCCACCCGCTAATGTGCCTGCTCCACCCTTGCCTCCTGGAGCTCCTGTTGCTCCTCCGCCCGGACCACCCGTGCAACCACCTGCTAATGTGCCTGCTCCACCCTTGCCTCCTGGAGCTCCTGTTGCTCCTCCGCCCGGACCACCCGTGCAACCGGGTCAACCTGCGCCCGGCCCTTGGAAGCAACTCAAATTGAGGACTACGTATGACGGATCTCTCGAGACTTTGCCTTGTTTCTTGCATCAAGTGGACAGTTATATGCGAGAACAAGGACAACTTTTCCCCACGGAAGATAGCCGGGTGCGTTACGTAGCTTCCCTTCTGACAGGTAAAGCGGCTGACTGGATGGTCCTCCAGTTTGACACCCGCTCTCGTGCTATTCGTTCCCTCAACAACTTCATGACTGCCCTGAGAAGGAGGTTTGAGGACCCCTTCCTGGGGGAAAGAGCCAAAACGGAACTCTTACAATTAAAACAAGGCTCTGCTACAGTTCGAGAATTTGCCGATGAATTTCAACGACTGGCAAGTAAAATTGTAGGTTGGCCCGAGACCACCCTGATCCATCATTTCAGGGAAGCCTTGCATCCTGACATTCTGAACTGGTCTTACATGCGGGGCGATCCCGATACCCTCGAAGACTGGATCCTATTAGCCGAGGAAGTGGAAAGCCGCCGACGCTTTATTTCTCTCGTTCGTCAAAAGCACAAGGAAAAAGGCACCCAAAAGCCTCAACCCAAGGCACCACTGCTCGTCCCACGAAATCCCCCACGTCCGCCCCAGGAACGTGAAGCCCGATTTCAGAGGGGTGCCTGTCTTACTTGCGGAGAAATGGGCCACTTTGCAGCCGTTTGCCCACGCCGCCAGGAATTATTTCGTCCCAGCACGACAACCCGCGCCCGAGGTCGTCCACCACGCAGAGGCACCGCGGCCACCCGCAGCGCAGCTCCGGGAAGACCCACACCCTCTGCACTCCATGCCGGGGACCCAGCCTCCCTGCCTACTACCAACGACCCCGCCGGGTCTCGGATTACAAGTGCCCCATTGGGGGACGACTTTCCCTCTTCGGATGAGGACAATCCTTGGATTTCTCCAGCCTTAAACCTGGAATCTCCCCTCGACTTGTCAAAAAACGGCTCCAGTCTGTGGTGAATGGAGCGTCTCCACAGACCTCTCAGGATCTTCCTATCAAACCGAATGCTCCTACCAAAATCAAAGAAGTGGACTCCACCGTCTACGTGGATGCAGTTTTACAACAACTTAACGGTGGCCCACAAATCCCCGTCAAAGCACTAATTGACTCCGGTTGCTGTCGCACTCTCATAAGCGAAACCACTTTTGCTGCACTCAGAGCCGACTCTGAGGCTTTACCCGCCCCCGTCCAATTTGCCCAAATGGACGGAAGCCATTTCCAGGGGGGTCCAGTTGATCACCGCACCATAGGGGTGGCAATGGGAATTGGTTCCCACTGGGAACAAATAGACTTCACTATAGCCCCTATCCGATTTGAAGTGGTCTTGGGAATTAACTGGATTAAAGGACATAGTCCCAGTATTGATTGGGAAACAAACACTATCTCCTTCGCTAGTCCCACCTGCGACCAGCATCGGCAAAACTTTGCTCTGCTATATCCGCCCATTCCAGCATTAACCTCTACTGCCCCAGCACCACCGGCTCTACCCGCTGTATACCGGGACTTTGAAGATGTCTTCGACCTTAGGGAATGTGATGCCTTACCCCCCCACCGGGCCTCAGACTGTGCGATTGAAGTGGTAAAGGACTGCACATTAACCAAGAGTAAGATTTACCCTATGAGCGCTTCCGAGCGCACTGTCCTCCGGGACTTTTTGGACAAAAACCTCGCCAGAGGGTTCATTCGCCCTTCGAATGCCCCAAACTCGGCCCCCGCGTTTTTCGTCCGGAAAAAAGAGGGCGACCTTCGCCTGTGCATTGACTTCAGAAAGCTCAATGCGGTTACCCAGACCAACGCCTATCCTATCCCATTGATATCGGATATTTTGGGACAATTACAGGAAGGCCGTGTGTTCTCTAAATTAGACTTGGTGGAAGCTTACTACCGAGTCCGTATCCGCGAAGGGGATGAGCACCTCACTGCCTTCTCTAGCTGTTTCGGAATGTATGAATTCCTTGTGATGCCGTTCGGATTAAAAGGGGCCCCGGGGGTCTTCATGCAACTCATCGAAATCCTACATGACCTTCTATATCGTGGGGTGGTGGTCTACTTAGATGACATTCTCATTTATTCGAAAACTATGGACGAGCATGTGGCTCTGGTCAGGGAAGTTCTGCAACGCCTGCGTAACCATCAACTTTTCGCAAAACTAGCTAAGTGCGAATTTCACCAAAGCAAACTCACGTTTTTGGGATACATTATCTCCCACCAAGGTCTTCGCATGGACCCCGCCAAAGTCCAAGCCGTCCTCGATTGGACTCCCCCCACCAACCGGAAGCAAGTACAGCAATTTCTGGGATTTGCAAACTTCTATCGAGGATTCATCCCTAACTTCGCCCAGGTGGCTCTACCCATTACGGACCTACTGAAAACTAAGGGAAAAGTAAGCTCGGCTGCCTTGCCCTCCGCAAAAATCCTATGGACTGAGCAATGCCAAGCCGCCTTTCTGGCCCTCAAACGCCTCTTCACTTCGGAGCCGGTGCTACAGCACCCAGACCCAAATCAAATGTTCATTGTGCAAGTCGATGCTTCCGATGTAGCCATGGGAGGGGCTCTCCTCCAGCAAGGACCGGATGGTCTTCTTCACCCTTGCGCTTACTTTTCAAAAAAAATTGCGCACGCTCAATTAAACTGGCCCATCTGGGAGAAAGAGGCCTCAGCAGTTCATCATGCACTGACTCTATGGCGACAATTCTTGGAAGGGTCTAAAGTCCCCTTTGAGGTTTGGACCGATCACAAAAATCTAGCTGCCCTCACGGGGTCCCATAAGCTATCGGCGAAACAACAACGGTGGGCGGAGTTCTTTGCGCAGTTCCGTTTCACCCTGAAGCACGTCCCTGGGAAGCAGAACGTTCTCGCGGATGCCCTCTCCCGTTTACCACAATATCCGGTAAAACTCGAAAGACCCACCAACTCTCTGTTCACCCCTATGCAACGTGGGGCTCTACCTATGCTGGCTGTGCAAACTCGATCCCAGCATCAGCACACCTTACCCAACGTACAAGCTCCGCCAGCCCAACCGACTGCCCAGCCGCCACCGCAACAAACCGGAGTTCCCGCCCTTCCTACCCCTCCGACCGCCCAGCCGCCTGCAGTCTGCGCGCCGCCGCACGTAAGCACTAGCCCCATAACTGTTTCTAAGATCTCCATGGCCGACGGGGGGGCCCCCTCCAAAATCCCCATCTCCGAGTCCTTTTTAACTGTCCTTCGGGACCAGTGCCTTTTAGAACGCTCCGCTCATACCCTACCTCCTGGTGTTTTGGAACAAGGAGGGTCCTGGTACAAGGACTCGAAATTGTATGTACCCAAAGCTCTCCGAAAGGACGTTTTACATTTAGCTCATGGAGCCAAAACAGCTGGGCACTTTGGGTTTCTGAAAACCCTTCACTTATTGCGCAGACAGTTCTGGTGGGGGGGAATGCGTTCCGACATTGACTCCTTCATCCGCAGCTGTCCCGTTTGTGCCGCTGCGAAACGATCGCAGGGCAAACCCCCGGGACTGCTACAACCTCTTGAAACGCCCAGCAAACCTTGGGAAGTGATTGCTATGGACTTCATGACTGATCTCCCTCTCAGTGGGGGTAAAACTGTGTTGTGGGTTGTTACTGATTTGTTTTCTAAGCAAATACATTTGATTCCATGCGCAGGGATCCCCTCTGCTCAGAAACTGGCCCGCCTCTTCGTGACGCATATCTTTCGCTTACATTCGTTTCCGCGTAAGATAATTTGTGACCGCGGAAGTGGCTTCGTTTCTAAGTTTTGGAAAGCTTTCCTCAAGTTGGTGGGAGTGGAACAAGGGTTGTCTAGTGCATACCATCCTCAAACTGATGGTCAAACTGAACGTGTCAATGCTGTACTTGAATGTTATTTACGCTGTTATGTTAACTACCACCAGGATAACTGGGTGGAACTGTTACCTTTAGCAGAATATGCCTACAATAATGCCATGCATCAATCCACAGGTTTTAGCCCATTTTTTGCTGTGTATGGACAAGATTTCAGTCCCATCGCTCCTGCAGATGATGTAGAGGGGGAGGGGAACCCCGACATTGCCTCCTGGGCACACGCCCTCCGTACCACTTGGCCCTGGCTCGTTAGCAACCTCGACCGGGCCAAACGTAAATACAAAGCACAAGCTGACAAACATCGCTCCCCCGGGGGTGATCTGCAAGTGGGTGCTTTGGTTTACCTTTCCACCAAAAATCTCCGTTCCACCCAACCGTGCCATAAGCTCAGTGCTAAATTCATTGGCCCTTTCCCCATCACCCGGGTCATAAACCCTGTCACGGTGGAACTGGCTCTCCCCAAATCCTTGAGGCGTGTGCATCCTGTTTTCCACATTAGCCTCCTCAAACCCCATGTTGCTTCTCCACAGTGGCATCCGGACCCACCTCCTGCGCAACCCATCATGGTGGGGGGGGAGGAACACTTCGAAGTCTCCAAGATCCTTGACTCCCGTGTTCACCATGGCAACCTGCAATATTTAGTCCGTTGGAAACATTTCCCCCCTGCCTATGACGAATGGGTGCGCGCACGGGATGTCTCCGCCCCCGACCTCGTCGACGCCTTTCACATTGCTTACCCAGATAGGCCAGCCCCCTTGCGAACTGGGAGGGGGCCTTGAGGGGAGCAGAATGTCAGGCTGCTATCTCGGTTTCGTTATTGCCTCTGTCTCTGCGCTGTATTGTCTGCCCCCCAAGGTCGCATACCTAGGCCTGGGAACTCAGCTCCTGGGAAACTGTATTCAGCCTGTGCGTGTAATCTCCCGCCTTTCCTGCCTTATAATATCTCCCAGCTAGTGAGTCTCTCATAGCTGTCATTTTATTCGTTTGCACTGTATGCCTATTTGACCAGTAAAAGCCATCTGTTTGGACTCTATATGACTTTGTGGTGATTTCTGGTTCTGTGGGCCAAGGGCTGACAATAAGAAAGGCCCTGCTGGATCAGACAAAGGCCCATCAAGTCCAGCAGTCTGTTCACACAGTGGCCAACCAGGTGCCTCCAGGAAGCCCACAAACAAGATGACTGCAGCAGCATTATCCTGCCTGGAGATCTCCTGCTATTACAACTGATCTCCAGCTGATAGAGATCAGTCCAGCTTTGGCAATTGGACTCTATGGCACTGAAGTCCCTCCCCTCCCCAAACCCCGCCCTCCTCAGGCTCCGCCCCAAAAATCTCCAGGTATTTCCCAACCTGGAGCTGGCAACCCTACCTTCAACGTACCCTACCCTCCCTAAGCTCCTCCCCCAAATCTCCAGGAGTTTGACAACCCAGATCTGACAAGCTTTGATGTGCCTCCTAGAATCATAGAGTTGGAAGGGACCACCAGGGTCATCTAGTCCAACCCCCTGCACGATGCAGGAAATTCACAACTGCCTCCCCCCCCTGCAACACACCCCCAGTGACCCCTACTCCATGCCCAGAAGATGGTAAAAAAAACAAATCCTCCAGGATGCCTGTTCAAATCTGGCCTAGAGGAAAATTTGGGTGTGTTCAGTGCCGTTAAGTTGCTTCCGACTTCTGACAACCCTACGAATGAATGTCCTCCAAAAAGTTCTGTCGTTAACAGCCTTGCTCAGGTCTTGTAAACTGAGGGCCGTAACTTCCTTTACCAAATCAATCCATCTCCTGTTGATTAGAATCATAGAATTGGAAGGGACCACTAGGGTCATCTAGTCCAACCCCCTGCTCAATGCAAGAAATTCACAATTACCTCTCCCCACACCCGCCCAGTGACCCCTACTCCATGCCCAGAAGATGGCCAAAACAAAAACACCCCCCCACACACAAATCCTCCAGGATCCCTGGCCAATCTGGCCTGGGGGGAAATTGCTTCCTGACCCCAAAGTGGCGATCGGCATTTCCCTGGGCATGTAAGAAAGGGCCATGAGAGCCAAACGCTGATGCAACTAGGGTTGCCCACGGCCAGGTAGTAGCAGATCTCCTGCTAATTCAACTGATCTCCAGCTGATAGAGATCAGACCACTCTATGGCCCTGAAGTCCCTCCCCTCCCCAAACCCCGCCCTCCCCAGGCTCCGCCCCCAAAATCACCCGCAGGTGGCAAAGAGGAACCTGGCAACCCTAGGTGCAACCATTGCTGCCTCTCTCATGCTCTGCCTAAGCACACAGAATCAGCATTGCTGACAACAGAGTTGCAGGGACATGGGGTGAGACAACAGCCCCAGAGATAATATTTTCCTGGAAAACTGTAAGCTAAATTAGATTGATAACAAACGTCTTATCGCACCTTTTTCCCCAGCAGGGACCCAAAGTGACTTGCTTTATTCTCTTCTCCATTTAAGGTTAACAGGTCCCTTTTCTCCACCAGTGGGAGGTTTTTGGGGCGGAGCCTGAGGAGGGCGGGGTTTGGGGAGGGACTTCAATGCCATAGAGTCCAATGGCCAAAGCGGCCATTTTCTCCAGGGGAACGGATCTCTATCGGCTGGAGATCAGTTGTAATAGCAAGAGATCTCCAGCTGTTACCTGGTGGTTGGCAACCCTACCCATGGCCATCCTATAGCTCCTAGCTGTAGTTTTGGATAATTTGTGCCTTGCCACAGTCAACTATAGCTTCCAGTGCAAATAGGGTGTGTGTGTGTAGGGTCTGGAGATAACCTCGGACAGGATGTTCCTTTTCCCTTCGTTTTGGACACAGTAAACCCCACCATTATCCTGATCGTAGAGGCCAATTTCAAGGCTGCTGGCTTTATGTGTCTGGTTACCTGGAAGACAATCATAGCTCGCCAAAGGTGAGCTGGCAGGCAGTTATTTACAGAATATTGTCGAAGGCTTTCACGGTCAGAGTTCATTGGTTCTTGTAGGTTATCCGGGCTGTGTAACCGTGGTCTTGGAATTTTCTTTCCTGACGTTTCGCCAGCAACTGTGGCAGGCATCTTCAGAGTAGTAACAGCCTTATTTCACCATTGTTTGACAACAAGTTATTTCCTATGGGATCAAGAATTTTATGAACAGATTGATGGAGTAGCTATGGGAAGTCCACTCAGTCCAGTAATAGCAAACTTTTACATGGAATATTTTGAAAAGACAGCATTAGAATCAGCACCTTACAAACCTACAGTCTGGTTCAGGTTCGTAGATGATACATTTACCATTTGGAGCCATGGTGAAGAAAAATTAATGGACTTTCTAAACCATCTTAATAATATCCATCCAAACATTCAGTTTACCATGGAAAAGGAAATTGAGGGTAAACTCCCATTTCTTGATACCCTTGTCATCCGTAAATCAAACCTTCAGTTAGGTCACAAGGTCTACCGGAAACCAACTCACACAGATCGCTACTTACACAAAAACTCCAACCACCACCCCCGACAGAAAAGAGGAATAATCAAAACATTAATGGACCGTGCAAGACGGATCTGTGAACCACAGTTTCTCAAGGAAGAAACTAATCATCTAAATCACGCACTGCTAGCAAACGGCTACTCCAAGAATGAAATCAGAAGGGCCATTAAACCAAACAAAAATCAGAAAACTCAAGAAAAACAGTCTCCCATAGGAAAGGTATTCTTGCCATTTATTAAAGGAGTCACTGATAGGATGGAGAAACTTTTGAAAAAACATAACCTACAAACAGTGTTTAAACCCACCAAGAAAATACAACAAATGCTACGATCAGCAAAAGACAAAAGAGACCCCCTCACCTCTGCAGGAGTATATCGTATACCTTGCAGCTGTGGACAAGTTTACATCGGGACCACAAAACGCAGCATACAAACAAGGATAAAAGAACATGAAAGATACTGCAGACTTGGCCAACCTGAGAAATCAGTAGTGGCTGAACATGGACTGACCCAAACAGGCACAGGGTCTTATTCCAAGACACTGAAAGACTGGACAATTCTACCAACTTATTTTGTCAGATTGCACAGAGAAGCCATTGAAATTCATAAACATCAGCACAACTTTAACAGAAAAGAGGAGAGTTTAAGAATGAATAAGGCTTGGCTTCCTGCCCTGAAAAACCTCCAGACAAAGACAACATTCAACAATAGCCATACAGATTAGTTTTGGATTACACACATTAACAGATCACTTCAGGATACAATGGTTCCATATTAACATACCATACCCTCATTAGCACATTATCTTGATACTTACAGGACAATACTTTTGCAGGACAATACTCAGCTCAAACCCAACCCCTTTCTGACTATATATTACTCTTCCTACACCCTTGACACTGAGAGACACTGTCCTTCAGTGTTACTCCTCTGAAGATGCCTGCCACAGCTGCTGGCGAAACGTCAGGAAAGAAAATTCCAAGACCACGGTTACACAGCCCGGATAACCTACAAGAACCAGTTATTTACAGGTTTGCCTCCAACCCCTTTGGGGAAAAGGGATTTCCCTCCCCCTCCCAGCTCTGTTTTAAGCTCCAAGTGCGTAGATTCTCCCTGCTAGGGCCTGCTCCCACCTGTCTGATCTCCCTGGGATTTCCCTTGCTCTCTTTACAGGTCCCAACAAACCTTGTCAGAGCATTCATGCTTCCTACTCAGAAGGGTTCATTTTCAGTTGAATTTCTCCACTGGTTCCCCAAAACATTACTCATCTGCTCACCGATAAAACCGTCATGACTCCCAAATTTTCTGGGTCGGAGGGAATGGCTCTTCTCGAAGAGCAATGTCCAAAACTCTGGGGAAATTGCCAGTTACGTGGTTTATCTTGCCAGAAAAAACTCAGTTTTTGTGCTGAAACATGCAGGCGTCTGGTCACCTGGAGAACAATCGTAGTTCGCCAACGGCGAGTAGGCAGGCAGTTATTTACAGGTTTGCCTCCAACCCCTTTGGAGAAAAGAGATCCCCTTTATGGTTCCCAACCTCCAGGTACTAGCTGGAGATTGCCTGCTGTTACCACTGATATAGATCAGTTCCCCTGAAGAAAATGGCCACTTTGGCAGTGGCACTCTAAAGCGTTGAAGTTCCTCCCCAAACTCCGCCCTCCTCGGGCTCTGCCCCCAAAATCTCCAGGTATTTCCCAACCTGCTGCTTTTTATTAAACATCCCTTTTATTAAACACTGGAAGGGTTGCAGTTCAGTTCTAGTAGGGTTGCCAACCTCCAGGTACTAGCAAGAGATCTCCTGCTATTACAACTGATCTCTAGCCGATAGAGATCAGGGAGAAATTGGCCACTTCAGCAATTGGACTCTATGGCATTGAAGTCCCTCCCCTCCCCAAACCCCGCCCTCCTCAGGCTCCGCCCCAAAAATCTCCTGCCTGTGGCGAAGAGGGACCTGGCAACCCTAAATTCTAGGTGTGCTTAATCCCAAGGGTGCACTGCTGAATTCGGTGGCCCTTATACCCAAGAAAGCATGCACAAAATTGACTTTTCTCCTCTTGGAGCTTTGCAGCCAGGTCCCTCCCCCCACTCCCAAAAAAGTCCGCATGACTGTGCTGGAAACTCCAGTCAGCCCCCAAGGACCCCGAAGGCAGAGTGCTGATAAATCATTACCTTTGTCTTCTCAAGAAGGGAGACAGTAACAGAGAGGCCCAGCTGTGTTATGAGTCACCACCTGCCTGTCTGAAACCCCAAGAGAAAAGATCCCCCCGGGGCCGAAAATCTCACAGGCAAGCTGTCCCGGCCACCTGCCTGTCCACTTTTTGCTGTGCGCAGATGAGGAGGATCCTTAGGGTGGGGGTACTTGCACCCAGGAAGGAGGGCCGCTAGGGTGGCCAACCTCCAGGTGCTGGCTGGAAATCTCCCAGGGATGACAACGGATCTCCATACTACACAGACCATAGAATCATAGAGTTGGAAGGGACCACCAGGGTCATCTAGTCCAACCCCCTGCACAAGGCAGGAAATTCACAGCTACCTCCCCCCACACCCCCAGTGACTCCTACTCCATGCCTAGAAGATGGCCAAGATGCCCTCCCTCTCATGAACTGCCTGAGGTCATAGAATCAGCATTGCTGACAGATGGCCATCTAGCCTCTGCTCAAAAACCTCCAGGGAAGGAGAACCCACCACCTCCCGAGGAAGCCTGTTCTACTGAGGAATCGCTCTGTTAGAAAATTCTTCCTAATGTCTAGACGGAAACTCTTTTGATTTAATTTCAACCCATTGGTTCTGGTCCGACCTTCTGGGGCAACAGAAAACAACTCGGCACCGTCCTCTATAGCACAACCCTTCAAGTACTTGAAGATGGTTATCATATCACCTCTCAGTCTTCTCCTCTTCAGGCTAAACATGCCCAGCTCCTTCAACCTTTCCTCATAGGACTTGGTCCCCAGACCCCTCACCATCTTTGTTGCCCTCCTTAGGGTGCGGGTACTCACACCCAGGAAAGAGGGCTGCTAGGGTTGCCAACCTCCAGGTGGCTAAGAAAAGAGCAGCACCAAGGCTCACAAACTCAATATGAAATTTATATAAGACCTCATTAAACAAAAGAAAACAAAGATATAACTCAGGTAGGTACTTAACTTGCTGTAATTTTCCAACAGGTTACAAAGATACAGCGCCCCAATGCCTAGTTACTTCACCAATCAGCACAAAACTTGTATTTGTAGGTATTTAACTAGCTGTAATTTTCCAACAGGTTACAAAGATACAGCGCCCCAATGCCTGGTTACTTCACCAATCAGCACAAAAATAAAGTGCTCGGGGGTCGCATAACTAGTTAGCATGCCAGAGTCTCGTTCGTTATCGGAATTAATCAGACAAATCGCTCCACCAATTAAGAACGGCCATGCACCACCACCCACACTAGTTATGCGACCCCCGAGCACTTTATTTTCCTGGAATTTGGATTGACTTTATTTTCCCGTATGGACTTGATTCATCTTCGAATTAATTGGACCTTGGACTAGATTTGGGATGGTACTTTATTGAACTGTCTTGATTGGACTGTGGAAAGATATACAAGTTTTGTGCTGATTGGGGAAGTAACCAGGCATTGGGACGCTGTATCTTTGTAACCTGTTGGAAAATTACACCAAGTTAAGTACCTACCTGAGTTATATCTTTGTTTTCTTTTGTTTAGTGAGGTCTTATATAAATTTCATATTGAGTTTGTGAGCCTTGGTGCTGCTCTTTTCTTCAACTAGTGTTTGCTCAGCACACGTATCAATTTATTCAGATTTAACCTCCAGGTGGTGGCTGGAGATCTCCCGGGGATGACAATGGATCTCCATACTACACAGATCAGTTGCCCTCCAGGCGACAGAGATCCGTTCACCAACAACAAAGGGGAAACAGACTTAACCCAACGTACCTACAGCCCTAAAGAGTTTTAGAAAGTCATGTACATTTTTAGTCTGGAATTGTGATTGTTTTGACCACTGAAGAAGCCCGTTTGGCCGAAACGCATTTGGTCAAAGTTTAATTTTGTGGTTTTATGACTATTTGTGTTGTAGATTTACATTAGCGTGTTGGTTTGGTAGGCTATTGCAGGTAGGGTTGATGGGTCCCTCTTCCCCACTGGTGGGATGTTTTAAGGGTGGAGCCTGAGCAGGGCGGGGTTTGGGGAGTGGAGGGACTTCAATGCCATCGAGTCCAATGGCCAAAGCGGCCATCTTCTCCAGAGGAATTGATCTCTATCAGCTGGAGATCAGTCGTAATAGCTGGAGATCTCCAGCTAGTACCTGGAGGTTGGAGAATTGGACCCTATGGCATTGAAGTCCCTCCCCTCTCCAAACCCCACCCTCCTCAGGCTCCACCCCCCAAAAATACCTCCAGGTATTTCCCAACCCAGAGCTGGCAACCCTTGTATCTAACAAAGGATTGGGCAGTTTCTGGCCACCCATGTTTTTGTCCTCCGCTACAAGGCAGCGGTGCCTAGCATCCCCTCCAATGTACGTAGGGTTACCAACTAGCTGGAGATCTCCTGCTATCACAACTGGTCTGCTTTAAAATCTACTGTACTACAGATTTTTATAAAACTTGAATATGGCAAGACCATGTATCCATAGGAGGAACTTGTTAACTTTCATTGAAGTGAATACATACATTTAAGGTGAAATGTGAGTAACAATTTTTTTTTGTAATACTAGTAATTGATTATTGTATGGATAGTTGAGAACATGGTGTATTGTGTACTTTTGTGCAGATGTGGGACTGAAGAAGACTCCGAAAACGATCGTATCCCAGCATTCCACCTTGTTCTTCAGTAACATGAACATCCGTTGAACATGTGTTTAGGATATGATATGAAAAAAGATATGCCTAGATTGCTGTATATGCTTATGTCAATTTATGTACATAGCACTTCACTGATGTGAATTGTCACTTCTGTATATAGCACTTTGCTGTTATTGTTTGTTTGGTTTCCCAATACAAACTGTTTTTGCAGATATCCCAGCATATTCTTGTACTAATTTCCTAACCTATGGTAACAGTACAGAGATGTTTATTTTTGTTGGCCCCTGGAGAAAATGGCTGCTTTGGCAATTGGATTCTATGGCATTGACGTCCCTGCCCTCCTCAGGCTCTGCCCCCAAAACCTCCCGCCGGTGGCAAAGAGGGACCTGGCAACCCTAAATGTACCCCCCTGATTTTCTCGCAACCAATACAGGCCCCGGCGGGGTCGGAATGAGATTTTGGCTCTGGCCGAGAGGACGCAGATGTGAATCGGGCAGGCGATTGCGGAGGTTTCAGTTACTAAGCAAACAGAGCTCTGGCCAGCTTTCTCCTGGAATGCAAATCCTCGGGGAGGGGATAAGCCCCCCCACGCACCCGTTGCCAGTCCCTCTCTGCCCTGGCCTGTTGGCCTGGCAACTGTTCCCCCCTCCTTAGGGTCTGGTGCAGGGGTCAGGCAGGAAAGCGGAGGGCCAGGCTGACATTTCACCCTACCTGGAGCCTTTCTGTGGCCAGGCCAGGTGGGCGGGGGATCACGGTTACCTCCGGCGAGCACAGACTGCCCACCGTTGGGGATTTTAGGGGGCACGACTTGACCCTCTAAGGAAGGCCCCCCGGGAGAGATTTGTTCCTCATTGGTTCCCAACCTTTTTTTGACCAGGGACCACTAGGACTTTTTTGTTTGGTGCAGGGACCCCAAGGATCAAAATAAAAATTCCGAGAATTTGAAAATAAACTTTAATCATAACTGTTAGTTAAACATTAAACTTGGAATAATATTTGAATATATATTTTTATAATTGAGAACTTTTAATTGAAAATATTAATTTATTATGGGTTTATAACTTTGTTTCGCGGACCTTAATTTAGTTCTCGCGGACCCCTGGGTCCACGGACCCCCGGTTGGGAACCAGTACTCTAAGTCGAGGAGCTTTTACATTTGGGGCAGCCTTGTGAGGAACTGCACATAAACAGCTGTGGGAACTCTGCGATGAAGAAGAGTCGTTTTTTACATGCTGACTTTCTCTACCACTTAAGGGAGAATCAAACTGGCTTACCAGCGCCTTCCCTTCCTCTCCCCGCAACAGACACCCTGTGAGGTAGGTGGGGCTGAGAGAGCTGTGACTAGCCCAAGGTCACCCAGCTGGCTTCGCCTGTAGGAGGGGGGAAACCAACCCGGTTCACCAGATTAGCCTCCGCCGCTCATGTGGAGGAGTGGGGAATCAAACCCAGTTCTCCAGATCAGAATCCACCGCTCCAAACCACCGCTCTTAACCACCACACCACGCTGGCTCTCCTGATGAACGTTCCTCATGTATTTCTTATTATTAGTGATAACAACACAGATTCCAGCACTAATAGCCACCAGAATGTGAAATATCCTCCTTTGGCTGTGGAAAACTGCATTTGAAATCCGACTAAGACACAAACCTTTGCCTAGCCTACCTCACAAGATAGTTTTAGGTGGGCAGCCGTGGTGGGCAGAAGAGCAAGATTCAAGTCTGACTGTACCTTAGAGACCAACAAGTTTTGCAAGCTATACGCTTCTGAGAGCTTTTGACTCTTTGAAGCTACTACCCTGCAAATCTCGTTGGTCGGAAAGGTGCCTCTGGAATCGAATCGTGGTCTTCTACCTCACATGGTTGTCGTGAGGATAAAAGGGGGAGACCCCATCTGCAGCCCTTTGCTTCTTCCAAGAAAAGTGGAATAAAAAAGTATAGGTACGAATTTAAGCCCCTTTCATCATCCGGACACCAAATAATCTTAGGCAAAACCATGTTTTCTCGTTTGGTCCTTCACCCCCTATCTCCAATCTGGGGCTGACGCTAGGCTATTTTATAGAAATGTTGAGAGATTCGGCGATAAAATATTTGCAGTGTTTTGAATATGCGGAAGGTGCTCTAGAAAAGCCCAGCGTTATTATCTATTGATGCCAAATCTTTATATAGCACATTATAATTATTAATAATAGATTTATAGACCTTTTGGCAAATTTGTACACTTGTTTCCTACACAGAATTTTTTTTTACATTGCTTGTGATTTCTTCCCCCATGGAAATAACTTAGCTCTCCGCCAGTCCTGGAGTGCCCCCTACTGGCTGCAGCCTGATAAAGCAACTGTGTTAAGACCAGGAGGGTTTTTTTCTTTTAATTACTGGAGCTACAGAACAAGACCATCTCCCACGTTTTCTCGTGTTTCCTGCAGTTATACAGCAGCTCCAGGAACGGCTTCTTAAAAAAGGAAAAACCCCACACGGCTGAGAATAGCTCTGCAGTGTGATAGACTCCTGCCCCCCTCCCCACTTTCCAAATGCGAAAAGCATGCTGGGGAGGTTGTTATCCACCAATTTTGCTGCTCCATGTGAAGTATCTGTGCATACGGAACAGCAAAATAACTCCCCCCTTTCCTGATTTTTGAGCGACAAGACTGTTTCTGGGGGGGAAGCAGGACCCCCCCCCCCATGGCGCCATTCTAAGCATGTTCAAGTGCTCCTTTTATTTTAGAAGCAATTCCCCACAGCTGCTGGGTGACTGCAGGGAACATAGGAAAATGAGTGTAGACAAGTGAAAAAACATAATGAACATAGTTCAGACCTCAAAACAACCTATGCTGATACAAGCACGGGAAGGGGCTGTGGCTCAGTGGTAGAGCATCCACTTGGCATGCAGAAGGTTCCAGGTTCAATCCCCGGCATCTCCAGTTAAAGGGTCTAGGTGAGTAGGTGATGTGAAAGACCTCTTAGGCGGAGACCCTGGAGAGCCGCTGGCAGTCTGAGCAGACAGTACTGACTTTGATGGACCGAGGGTCTGGCTCAGTAGAAGGCAGCTTCACGTGTTCACGGGTGGCACCAAAACCTTTGTGGCACCAAAACACCATGCAAAAAGTAAATATCCAGCACAATGGCATTAAGTCCAGTTAATACTTTTCCTGCAACTTACTGCAAAGAAAAATAAAAATAAATCTCCCAATAATGCCTCATGCAAAAACACTACCAGTTCAACTGTAATTTACTGATCAGCCATATCAATATTTCTTTATGCAGGTATATTGAAATAATGCAAAATTATCAGTCCATTAAAGGGAAGCAGGTAAGGTCAAAGGTGTCGATAATGATATAGCTCATCAATCTTCATAGCAGCCAAGTGTCTGTGGCAAGATGACTCCTCAGTTCCCGAGGTTGCCAAAGAATACAGAAGAAACGAGATTTCCGGAGGTCACCTCGTTTCGCTTTTCAGAAAAAGTTTTCTCGGTCTCCCTGAATAATGGCTCACAAATCTTGTCTTTCAAAAAGTGTTTACCTAATTCATATTGTAATTTCTTATGGCTTATCAGTACTTTGTGGATTAATTATAAATTATAGTTGAGCCAGTAGTGTTTTTGTATGAGGCATTGGGAGATTTATTTTTCTTTGCAGTAAGTTGCAGGGAAAGGGTTAACTAGACTTACACCATCGTGCTGGATATTTACTTTTTGCATAATTCAGATCTCAGGCAATACCAGGGGCTTGGAAGTGGGGGGGAGAAGAGAATTTTAAAAACCCTGCCTGCCCATGGAGACTGGAGGAACATCGCTGGCAAAAACGTGAGACCCAAAGTTCCCAGTTCGAATCATGTCACCATCACAAACATCCTATATGGTCTGAAGCTTCTTCTTACACAGCCTATCTACAACCTGGATAAACACCAGCCTACTAGAGAGCCAGCGTGGTGTAGTGGTTAAGAGGGGCAGACTCTAATCTGGAGAGTCGTGTTCGATTCCCCATTTCTCCACATGCAGCCTGCTGGGTGACCTTGGGCTAGTCACAGTTCTCTCCGAACTCTCTCAGCTCCGCCTACCTCACAAGGTGTCTGTTACGTGGAGAGGAAGGGAAGGCGATTGTAAGCTGGTTTGAGACTCCTTAAAGGGAGAGAAAAGCAGGGTATAAAAACCATCTCTTCTTCTTCTACTGTTGTGTCTCGCAACCATGAAACATGGTGCGTAAGCAGCCATATGTTCTTCCAGCCTCTGATTTTCTCATCTTCAAAGCTTCTCACTTTTGTATTTGGGCAGTTTCCTTAACTCAAACCCTATTTCAAATATGCAGCTGAGTACAATACTGCCGCTTGCCCTAAGCCCTTGGTAAAAAGAGGGACGTCCAAATTGAATCGTTTCCTAAAGACAGAGAAGATTCCATCTATGTTGGGGTTTTTTTTTAAAAAAAGTTTTATTTGATGATTGGATTGTGCTGAGCCGAATCCTCTCCCCCACCCCCCGATCCAAGAAGCAAGGACCCCACCCGTCTGGGGCATCAATTTCTTTTCCTGCTTTTGCTAACGGCCTTGGCGGGAGCAGGGAGCAGAGGTGCCGACTGGTACAGCGTGGAGGAGATCTTGTTGATGTAATACAGGCCCACCATGGAGAAGAGGAAGCTACGGGAAAAGAGGAAGTTTTAGAAGACAGTGACAGTTTATACCAGTCGCAGAGTAAGGGGGGGGGTTTTCAAAAAAAGGTGAGAGGGTTTCTTTACCCAGCGAGTGATTAAAATGTGGAATTCGCTGCCAGAGGATGTAGTGATGGCTGCAGGCGAAGACGGCTTTAACGGTAGATTAGGCAGATTCATGGAGGAGAGGTCTATCAGTAGCTGCTAGCCATGGGGACTAAAGGGAACCTCTGAATATCACTGCTAGGATGCGACGTCAGGGGAAGGCTTTGGCCTCTGTGCCCTGTTAGCGGCCACCCAGTTCCTCTGGAGGTCTAACACGTGAGACGGGATGCTGGACTAAGTGGACCCCTGGTCTGATCCAGCAGATCTCTTCTGATGTTCTTATCAGGGGAAGGCCTCGGCCTCTGTGCCCTGTTGTTGGACCTCCAGAGGGACTGGTTGGCCACTGTGTGAGACGGGATGCTGGACTAGATGGACCCCTGGTCTGATCCAGCAGGGCTCTTCCGATGTATCATCCAGCGTAGTAACCAGGGCAGGAAGTTGTAAGCACAGTCCAGCTTCCTGCTTGCACAGAACTCCACAGCAGAGGCCCCGGGCACGGCAACCGTATTGCCGACAACATCTCCTCAGGCCTCTTTGGGAACGTTCTGGGCCTTGGTCTGATCCAGCAGGGCTTTTCTTAAGTTCTTATGACTTGAGAGGCCTTGGTCTGATCCAGCATGGCCTTTCTTATGTTCTTACGGGCGAGGCCAGGCGGGACTTTGGCCCAGCAAGGCCTCTGATGGGCTGTGCAGACTTTTAAAAACATTGCAGCTGCCACCACAGCACAAGGATCTTTACTGCGTGACTGAAGGGAAGCTGTGGCAGCCATTTTGTGCTTGGCTTCACCTCCTGTGGCTGCTATTTTGTGGCAGCCATTTTGTGGATGCGCCCAACACGTAGGATTGCTAGGTCCCTCTTTGCCACCGGTGGGAGGTTTTTGGGGTGGAGCCTGAGGAGGGACTGCAATGCCATAGAGTCCAATTGCCAGAGCGGCCATTTTCTTCAGGCAAACTGATCTATCGGCAGGCGATCAGTTGTAACAGCAGGAGAGCTCCAGCTAGTACCTGGAGGGTGGCAACCCTACCAACACGATATGTCAGAATTGCAAAGGTACCCGCAGGCTCAAAAAGGTTGGGGACCCCTGTGGTAGACAGTGGTGGCCTCTGAGCTTTGGGACACACATCCCTGTCATGATTTACCTGGTGTCTTGTCTTTTAAGTCCAAGGCACCAGGGGAAAACCGCTCCTTGTCTAAAAATTCTGCTACCTGGAAGAGTCATTTGTATTTTCGTTTTAATTCATCGTTAAGCCTGCTTTTGCCAAAATTGTTTTATTGTGCATTCTAGGGTGCTATTTTTATTCCGCTGTTTGGCTGTCTCGTATTGATTTGAGTCATTTTAATGTGTATTTTTAGGCTTGGTTTTTAAATCTTGAGGTAAGCTTCTTTGAGAGTATATTATGGAAAATACAGCTAGATAAAAATTCCAGTAACTTCTCCTCTCAGGTCCTTTGTCCAAGGCACCCACGGCACCATCCTAAGGGGAGTTTCCAGTCAAAGCCCATTCATTTCAATGGGTTTGGACGGGAGTAACTCTGGCACAAGCCCGGACCTGGATGGCCCAGGCTAGCCTGATCTCATCAGGTCTCAGAAGCTAAGCAGGGTCAGCCCTGGTTAGTATTGGGATGGGAGACCACCAAGGAATATCAGGATTGCTGTGCAGAGGAAGGCACTGGCAAACCACCTCTGTTAGTCTCTTGCCGTGAAAACCCCAAAAGGGGTTGCCATAAGTCGGCTGCGACTTGATGGCACTTCAAACACACACAACTCTGGCACAGGAATGCGCTGTCAGAGCTGGATATCTGGTTCTTCCTTCCCCATTTTAAGTAACTCTGTCAGGTAGGTTAGGCTGAGAGTGTGCGACAGGCCATTTCCCCCAATATATCTTGATGACGGAGTACCATGAAAGGAATACTTCTATAGGAGGCTAAGATTATAAAGCCAACTCTGGATGAAATGTATATAAGCAAATTTTGGACTTTACGATTTACAAATGTCAGCTTACTCTGTCTAAGGACTGCAATTTTCTTATACATTCGTGCACTTTCAAAATGGCATAGAATTGTATTGTTCGGACCACTGAAGAAGGCTTCACAGCCGAAATGCGTTTGGTCCGAGCTGTGATATTGTTTGGTATACTGTCACACTGTTCTAATTTTGTGCTTTTTATGTTTATTTGGCATGTTCAGCACAGATACATAGAGGCTAGAACAGGGCTCCATACGAGTTGTTTATATTTATATTAATTTTCTGTTTGTATTAAATTTATTATATATTATTCAATATCCATATTATCAGTATTAGCCCATGATTTCCTCTTGATTCCTTACCTTTTGGGTAGCAATATCAATATTACCAGTATTAGCCCATGATTTCCTCTTGATTCCTTACCTTTTGGGTATCAATATCAATATTAGCCCATGATTTCATTTTGATTCCTTATCTTTTGGGTACCTTATTGTAGTTTTATAGGGTTCCCCCACCTTTTTGTTGTTGCCTGGCCTAAACCAGCTTCATGGCAGAGCGGGGATTAGAACCCACGTCCTACTGTGACATTCTCACTCGGGGGTCCCCAGCACGGTGCCTGTGGCCACCCTGGCACCCACTGACACCTTTCCTGGTATCCGCCAAGTGTTTTTAGAAAGAGGGTGGGGCTTTTGCCCAGCAAAGCTTCTTACTGATCACTGGAAGTTTGAGTGGCGGTGCATTTTTAAAAAATGTTGTTCTGGCGGCAGCTGCTTCCACAACACAAGAATCTTAACTGTGTGACTGAAGTTGAGCTGTGGCTGCCATTTTGTGGCTGGCTCCGCCTCACGCGGCAGCCATTTTGTACCTGCGCCTACTACTGTGCTGTGTCAGAATTCCACAGGTGCCCATGGGTTCAAAAAGGTTAAGGACCCCCCCTGCTCTAACCACTATACCACAGTGGCTCTTTCCTCCCTGATTGATGCAGGCTATTTTTCCAGACAAATGTGTACTATGACTGAGAGCCAATGAGATTTGAGTGCTGGTCTAGATCTTGGGAGTCCCAGGCTTGAGGCCATGAAGCCCAACTCCTGGCAGGAAGTCCCTGATTCTTACCAGGTGGTGACGCAGACTCGGTGAATCAATCCCGCCGCAAACAGGGCCAGCAAGAGGCAGACTGAAACTACGGAGGAAAAGAAAGGTAGTCCGTTTGGGGAAAGTGATCAGAAAAGCATCCGTCAAGTTAGCCAGATTTCATGCAGAAAAACCAGATACGATTAGGATACTCTATGAGAAACCAGAATCTGTTTGGGTTGTACTGGAATAGCAACTTCAGGCCACAATAAGAAGAAGAGTTGGTTTTTATATGCCAACTTTCTCTACCGCTTAAGGAAGAATCAAACTGGCTTACAATCACTTTCCCTTCTCCTTCCCACAAGACACCCTGTGAGGTAGGTGGGGCTGAGAGAGTGTGACTAGCCCAAGGTCACCCAGCTGGCTTCGTGTGGAGGAGTGGGGAAACAAATCCAGTTCACCAGATTAGCCTCCGCCGCTCATATGGAGGAGAGGGGGAATCCAACCCAGTTCTCCAGATCAGAGTCCACTGCTCCAAACCTCCGCTGTTCACCGCTACACAACGCTGGGCTTACGGAAATATTGTCCATTTGAACAAACACATTAATCGACCGCTTCATTTATTTAAAACAGTTCCCTCCTGTAACGCGATGATGGACGGCGTCCAAATTCAATAGAACACACAAACACCCATATGCTAACTAGCCCAAATAAACTTAGGCCAAAGAGGGCAAAAATAATCCTTCAATGACACTCAAAACAATCTATGTCGGCAGTCCGCAGCGGCAGCCCAATCAATAATTGGCCATGCGGTCAGCAATAAAACGACGTCAAAAATCATTACACGGCCACTTGCAGCAAACATTAACGTTAAAAACCAGGATAAAATAATTTAACAGCTGGCCTATAACAACCTCCAACGGATGCATAAAGTCAATTTATGCAATTATTTGCTTGTTTAGTAAAGTTTTAGCCACCGGGAAGGAATGGAACGTGACAAATGGAACAGTGATAATGAGTAATTCCCCGGCAGAAGGCAGTAATAGTTGTAGTGTTGTGGTTAACAGCGGCGGACTCTAATCTGGAGAACTGGGTCTGATTCCTCGCTCCTCCACATGAAGCCTACTGGGTGACCTTGGGCCAGTCACAGTTCTCTCCGAACTCTCTCAGCCGCACCTACCTCACAAGGTGCCTGTTGTGGGGGGTGGGAGGGAAGGTGAGTGTAAGCTGCCACTTTGAGACTCCTTAAAGGTAGAGGAAAGCGGGGTAATAAAACCAAATCTTCTTTTTCTTGTTCTTGTTCCTCTCCCTGAAACGGTACCTTCGGAGTCCCTGATTCTCCACGTTGTAGGACCCAAACTGTCGAACAGCCTTGCAGGTTTACGGGGCTACCATACTGAAGAGGGCAATTTGTTTCCTTCTCGGCACAGCCTCCCCGAAGAGTGGTCTATCAGGCCGCAGGGTCCCACCATCTTAGGAATCAAAACATTCCCAGGTTCACGTAGGACCGCAAAAAAGATCTGTGACCCTCGTGATCAAGAATTGCCGGATCCCAGCCTGATACCTGTTTGTCGGCACTCCTAAATCACTGGGAAAACAAAAGGTTTTGATGGGATTTAGAGTTCTTTGTCAGGTTACAGGTTAACTTGACGCAGAACTCTTAAATCCGATCAAAAACATAGAACTCTAAATCCCATCAAAACTTTTAGTTTTCCCAGGGATTTAGTGACAATTGGAATCATTCAGGGCTGATTAGCATTCGGTCTTTTTGCTGGCTTTCAATTTTTTTTTAAGGCAACGCACATTTCACCAGTTTGTATCGTGCCTTATCTGTTCAGGTTTTTGTGAACTCAGAATGTTGAGTAGGAGGAAACCAAGAAAGACCTGACAGAAAGAAATATCTAAAAAAACAAATTTGGAACAACAGGGCTGGATCCCACCCATTCATTCTGCCGGCAAAAAGAAAAAACACAGTTCAAACACCCTGTTCAAACACCAAAAAGGCTACGCCAGGGATTGCACACTCCACACAAACAAAGCTTTGTGGGGCAGGGTAGGGTTTGCAAGCCAGCGACAAGGGGAGCCAGAAAAGACTGAGTGGAAAAGTCAGTAGAACGCAACCCAATGAAATCATTCCAAACCGCCCACTGGGGCCCCCACACAAAGCAGCCCCCCAACCCCACATCCAGACAACTCACCTTCCGGAAAGATCTTGGCTTGGAATCCTTTGCCGAAAATCAAGTTTTCCAGATTGTTGAAGGCCAGGAAGGATGAAGTCAAGGAAAATGATCATATGAAAGCCAGCGTGGCGTAATGGTTCAGAGAGTTGGATGAGGACAACCTGGGTTCAAATCCCCAGATATGAAGCGGACTGGGAGACTGCTCTCTTTCGCTACTTAGCTTACCTCGCAGGACTGTCGTGAGGAGGAGGATGGGGAAAAAAAGAAGGGTTTGTTTTTTATATGCCGACTTTCTCTACCTTTAAGGAGTCCCAGACCGGCTTCCCTTCCCTTCCTCTCCCCTCAAAAGACACCTTGTGAGGGAGGTGAGGCTGAGAGAGTTCGGAGAGAACTGTGACCGGCCCAAGGTCACCCAGCAGGCTTCAAGTGTAGGAGCGGGGAAACCAACCCGGTTCTCCAGATTAGCCTCCGCTGCTCATGTGGAGGAGTGGGGAATCAAACCCGGTTCTCCAGATTAGAGTCCACTGCTCTTAACCACCTCAACCACACTGGCTCTCCCGCCTAAGAACCACTTAAGCTGCCCTGAACACCTTGAAGAAAGGGTAGGCTAAAACTATAACAGTTGGAGGCAGATTGGTCTTGTCCAACAAGAGGCTGCTACCATTATTGGAATTTACATCTCCATTCTAAAAGTCCTGGCCCCAGTTTCCCCACCTTCACCCCAACAGCCCTCCAGAACTCCTCCCTTCCTTGACTCCCCCACTGCCCCAAAAGTCAAGAATTCCTCTAAAGACAGGGAAATGCCTTGCCTGTTGCAATCTCAAGACCGTATCCACTCGTGCCACGGAAAGATGTGGTAGAGTCCCATAATGTAGAACGTGCCTCATCAGACTGCGAAGTGAAGCACGGCTTTTAAAAAAAAAAATCCTTTGAAAACAGGGTCTTCTCTTCAGGTAGAAGGCCAGCACAGCAGGGTAAAGACTGGGAAACTTGGGAGTCAGGCTGGGATGGAGATGGCAAAATGATAGGGAACAGATTCAGGGAGCTGTTCCTGTCAGCAGCAGAGCACGTGTGTGTTAAATGTTGTCAAGTTGTTTCCGACTCATGACAACCCTATGAATCAATGTCCCCCCAAACGTCCTATCCTTAACTGCCTTGCTCAGGTCTTGGAAACTGAGGGCCGTGGCTTCCTTTATAGAGTCGATCCACCTCTTGTTGGGTCTTCCTCTTTTCCTGCTTCTTTCCACTTTTCCCAGCATTATTCTTTCCCAGTGACTCTTGTCTTCTCATAATGTGACCAAAGTACGACAGCCTCCGTTTAGTCATTTAGTCAGCAGTAGAGCATAGGACCCACAATAATGGGTTGAAATTATGGGAGGAAAGGTACCGGCTGGATATTAGATTTTTTTTTTTTTTACAGAATTAGTTGTTCAGCAGTGGAATCGGCTTCCTAAGGAGGTGGTGAGCTCCCCCTCACTGGCAGTCTTTAAGCAGCGGCTGGATAAACACTTGTCTATTCCCCTTTGAGAAAAGACTATGTGTATGTGGCTTGAGTCAACATGATATGCTACAGCATATAATCATAAATTGTCTTTTGCACGATGGCCCTCGTAAGAAAACAATTCTACCCTTGATTGATAAAATGAAATCTAGCCAAGAATCCTCTGTATGCCAGTTTTTAATGAATGATTCTATCCCTGAAGTCACATTAAAGGTGGCGGAATTTCTGATGGAAGTTATCAAGACTAGGACCAAAGTATAAATTATATTTAAATTTAAAATGTATGGAGAGAGAATTGTTGTGCACGGTTTATGCTGTGTTTCTGAGTATATGCCAATAAAGGCCAATTGATTGCTTAATAAACACTTGTCGGTGATGCTCTAGCCTGATCCTGAATTGAGCAGGGGGTTAGACTAGATGGCCTCTATGGTCCCTTCCGACTCTATGGTTCTATGATAGTCTCTGGCTGCTGACAGGGCCCGAAATCATCTTCTCTTGCTTTCACAGATACCTAAGAGCTGGACCAGAGCATCTTGAGGTGGAAAAAAGGGAAGCCAGCTCCCTTCAAGCTGCTTGTTCTCTGGCCAGTAGCTGGCCTGGTCTTCACCTTTTCAAAAAGTTCTTCTTCAATGGCCTCTGGCCAATTTGTTCTCTTTGCCTCAGTTGCCCTCCTCCTTTTCCTACCATCTTCGGTTCCCCCCCCTCATTTCTCCCTGCCTTAGTTTCACTCCTGTTACCTGCCTCCCAGATCTTTATTTTTCCTGTTTTTAATCTTTGAACTGAGAGCCAGCATGTTGTAGGGGTTAAGAGCGGTGGACTCTTATTTGGTGAACCGAGTTTGATTCCCAGCTCCTCCACATAAACTGTGGATGCTAATCTGGTGAACTGGGTTGGTTTCCCCACTCCTACACATGAAGCCTGCTAGGTGACCTTGGGCCAGTCACAGTTCTCTCCGAACTCTCTCAGCCCCACCCACCTCATAAGGTGTCTGTTATGGGGAGGGGAAAGAAGGCAATTGTAAGCCACTTTGAGACTCCTTAAAGGTAGAGAAAAAGCAACTCTTCTTCTTCCTCAAAGAGAGGTTGCAGCCACCCAGTGGTCAATGGGAGAAGCTAGAGTTTCTTCCCCTTGGAATTGCAGTCACAAAGCAACCAATCATTAAAGCCTTTCTAGAACTTATACCAAATGGCATTGTCCCCCACAAAGCTCAGAATGGTACAATCCACTCACCCATGTTGGGACTATACCACTTTAGTCTCTTGCATGCTTTAATGAGGAATGAAAGTAAGATTTGAAGAGGGTTATTTAAAAACAAACAAACCTGGTAGATGTCATAATATGGCCGAACTTTAGGCTTAAAGAGTTTTCGGCTAAACATTAGGAAGAACTTGCTGACAGTAAAAGTGGTTCCTCAGTGGAACTGGCTTCCTCGGGAGGCGATGGGCTCACCTTCTTTGGAGGTTTTTAAGTAGAAGCTAGATGGCCATCTGGCAGCAAGGCTGATTCTGTGAACGTAGGCAGATCACGAGAGGGAGGGCAGGAAGGGTTGTGTCGGTGTTTGGCTCTCATGGCTCTTTCTTACATGCCCAGGGAAATGCTGACCCCCACTTTGTGGTCAGGAAGGAATTTTCCTCCAGGCCAGAATGGCTAGGGATCCTGGAGGTTTTTTGCCTTCCTCTGGGCATAGAGCAGAGGTGACTGGAGGAGTGGGGTGAGAGATTCAAAACAGATAAAGGGAAGTATTTCTTCACATAATGCATAGTTAAATTGTGGAACTCCCTGCCCCAGGATGTGGTGATACGCTGCCAACTTGGAAGGCTTGCAGAGGGGAGTGGACACGTTCATGGAGGAGAGGGGTATTCATGGCTACTAGTTAACATGGACACTAGTCATGATGCATACCTATTCTCTCCAGGATCAGAGGAGAAGGCCTATTATATGAGGTGCTGTGGAGAGCACACAGGAAAATGCTGCTGCCGTCGTCTTGTTTGTGGGCTTCCCAGAGGCACCTGGTTGGCCACTGTGTGAACAGACTGCTGGACATGATGGACCTTGGTCTGATCCAGCATGGCCTTTCATATGTAGTTGTGAATTTCCTGCGCTGTGCAGGGGGTTGGACTAGATGACCCTTGAGGCCCCTTCCAGCTCTACGTTTCTGAGTTTCCCTGGTGCCTGCTCCTGTTCTGGTAACTTCCGCCCCGATGAACCCCCACTGGACCACATCAAGGATACTGTCAGAGAGACGATGAAGAGGGCAGAGCCCAGCAGCCCCCCTTGGATGGTCAACCATTCGCTGGAGGCGAGCTGGCGGCTGTACATCTGCATGCCGGTGAAGAGCAGGAGAGACAGCAGGGATGACAGGACCAGGGACGTTCCTGTGCCGATGGCTGGAGAAACAGAGAAAGACCCTTAGGGGAGGGCATTATCGCAGCTGAAAAGGCATTGGGGCAGGCGAGTTTCAAAACACCGCTGGCAAGGGGTGTCCCACAAGGCACAGACGGGCACGAGGGGCAGCTAGGAAGCAGTTTTATACAAATTAGGAAACCGTGGCTCAGTGGTAGAGCATCTGCTTGGCATGCAGAAGGCCCCAGGTTCAATCCCCAGCATCTCCAGTTAAAGGGACTAGGCAAGCAGGTGATGTGAAAGACCCCGCCTGAGACCCTGGAGAGCCGCTCCCAGTCTGAGTAGACAATACTGACTTTGATGGACCAAATGTCTGATTCAGTAGAAGGTAGCTTCATGTGATCAAGTGATTGAGAAAATTCAAACTAAAATGTTAATATCTTTTCAACATGATGAGATGCTGTATTGAAGAGCTAAATAGCTTTTGTTTTAATCCTCCTTGTTTCATTAACATTTATGTATGTTTTAAAATGCCCTGACCTGGATGGCCCAGGCTAGCTTGATCTCGTCAGATCTCAGAAGCTAAGCAGGGTCAGCCCTGGTTAGTATTTGGATGGGAGACCACCAAGGAATACCAGGTTTGCTGTACAGAGGAAGGCACTGGCAAACCACCTCTGGTAGTCTCTTGCCATGAAAACCCCAAAAAGGGGTCGCCATAAATCGGCTGCAACTTGACAGCACTTTACACACACGTTTTAAAATGTTTCAGTATTAATCTTAGTGCTTTCTTCATCCCCCTCCCCAACCTCTCGGTAACCCAATTCATTTCAGGGTTGAGCTTATACAAAGGCAGACCTGCGTGGCCTAATACTATTTGGTCTTACCAGCCCGCAAGGAAGCAAGAAGCCATGGTGAACACTGGCTACCTACTGGAGAAGCCAGGGATTGAACCTGGGACCTTCTGCATGCCAAGCAGATGCTCTACCACTGAGCCACGGCCCCTCCCCATGTACAAACGTAAAACCCACATTCCAATGGTATATATTTTAAGAAACCTGACCAGGTAGATGTTCACTTTCTATTGTGTGTTGCTGAAAATGGATCTCAAAAAGAAACCATGGATCTTATGCCGACACACAAATAATGCAGTATTTTATATAACCTGGTACATGTTTTACAACTCTTGTAGGATGTGGTGTCATCAACTGGAAATCTATCAAAGATCCATTTTATTTCCTATTTTTTTGTTGCCTTTAGCTCCTTCTCTTAGACTGCTCACCTCCATGTTCAAAGGCAGTAAACCTCTGAACACCAGTTTCTGGGGAGTGTCAACGTGGGGATGTTTGGGCCTGGTGTACCTGCTGCGGTGTCTTCCAGAGTCATCTAGCGGTCCTGAACGTGAAACAGGATGCTGGATTTCAGTCTGATCCAGCAGAGCTCTGGTGCTCTTATGAGCACAGCCAGTGCTGGCTGGTGCTAGAACCTGGGCACCGACTGGCAGGACCTTAGCAGGCAGAGATGACAGCAAAAACATAGGGAGGGGCCGTGGCTCAGTGGTAGAGCATCTGCTTGGCATGCAGAAGGTCCCAGGTTCAATCCTCGGCACCTCAAAGGGTCTAGGCAAGCAGGTGATGTGAAAGACCTCTACCTGAGATCCTGGAGAGCTGCTGCTGGTCTGAGTAGACAATACTGACTTGGATGGACCAAGGGTCTGATTCAGTATAAGGCAGCTTCACGTGTTCATGTGGCATAGTTGCCAATGCCCAGTGGCTGCAACTATAAGGTGGCATTGGATAGAGACTGGCAAGGCATGGGTTCAAATCCCACCTGTTCTGCAATCCTTAAGCCAGGCAGCTTTCCTACACATTTCAAGTGGCTAATAACACTGACCTACCTTGCAGGGCTGTTGTACAGGCTGCAACCAAACAAAGCACTCAAAACACTTGGAAGCATGATGCAACGCTAAGCATTACCACTGCTGCCCCTCCATTTCCTTCCTCTGCTGACCCCCCACCAATAATACTTCCTCTGTGCACGCAACAGACACTGCTGACAATAACAACACTCACCCCTTTGCAGCTAACTTATGACCCCCCCTCCCCAATTTCCACTTGACAAGATCACAATACCCATCATGCACAGCGCTGCACCCCTTTAATCTGTCCGTCCACTGCCGGTCCCAACGAGTCTGAATGAGTTTCTGCGGCGCATGCGCTTTTCTACCCAGGAAGAGGCTGTACTCGTTAATGCGCACGCGCGGGTCTTCTCGCAATTCCGAACGCGGACGTGTAAGTAACGGGATCGTTAAGCGCATGCGTAGAAATCTCTCTCTCTCCAGCCGCCGCTGAATAGCGTGTAGTAGCCGATCTTGTCTCCCGCATGCGCAGTCGAGGATCATTTAGTTGGCATCCCCTGGCGGTCGTGGAAAGTCATTGCAAGGCTCCTTTGTGTTTCCGTCGTCGGACCAGCGGAGGGAGTGAGCATGCGCACAGCGGACTTGCTCCCCCGCCCCCTGGAGGAGGTTTTGAACAAAGGAGCTTGTCCGCTCAGAAATTTTCAGGTTCGAGTCCCGCTTCGTCCGCGAGGACAATTACGAAATTGGCCAAATACTGCAGTAATCTGGCGGGTAGAGTTAAAAAAATAGCCTGGCTTCCCTTGAAGCTGCGTCCGCTGCTCTGGATCTCCTGCCGCCTTTTCCCACAGGGTTGCAGCCGGTACCGAATACGGACGTGGGGGGGGGGGGAGGGGAAGGAAAGGCACTCTGCACATGCTCATGGGCACGCGATTGGGTGGGGGGGAAGGAAAGGCACTCTGCACATGCTCATGGGCACGCGATTGGGTGGGGGGAAAGGAAAGGCACTCTGCACATGCTCATGGGCACGCGATTGGGTGGGGGGAAGGAAAGGCACTCTGCACATGCTCATGGGCACGCGATTGGGTGGGGGGAAGGAAAGGCACTGCACATGCTCATGGGCACGCGATTGGGTGGGGGGAAAGGAAAGGCACTCTACACATGCTCACGGGCACGCGATTGACTCGCACGATCGCCCAAGACGGAGCCCCGCATTTTGAACACAGGTCCGGGGACTGTGCCAAGTTCCTCTGAAAATGATGCTTCCCGCACCCCTGCAAAAAGGGGGGGGGCGCTTATCAGCCGGCGCGTGCAAGCCCCTCGGGGCAGGGACGCGCCTTCCCCCCTGCCCTTTGTCATCCTGGGATACATCGACCTGTATAATGCAAGAGTTAGACCGAAAGACCCGCCCCTCTCCCCCCCACCCCAGCACTTCAGGGAAGGGGGGGAGAGGGTGTGTTGGGTTCCTGGGGAGCATGCGCAATCTCCCCTTCTCCCCCCCCCCCGCACCCGACGGCTCGGCTGCTGGCCGCAACAGACCGAGGCGCTCGCAAGCACCGCTGGGGTGTCGCGGGGGGGTGCAGCGGCCGGGAGCGCCTCTCCCTCCCCCCCCCCTTTGGCAACCATGGCCGAAGGCGAAGATCTGCACTCCTTCACCTCGATCATGGATGCCCTCGTCCGGATCAGCGTGAGAACCGGGGAGGGGGCGCGGCGGGGGGGGGGTGGGGGGCAGGTGGGCGTGCAACGCCTTGCATTGCACGGAACCAGATTCGGGGGGGGGGGCTTGTCTGGGGTGCAAAGACAAAAGGGGTGCGGAGGGGAATGCGGGCTAGAGGAGGAAGAACACGTCGGGGGGGGGGGAAACCCTGGACGGATTCTTTGAGGTGGGGGGGGGTTTCTATTGTCGCAGTTCCTCGCTGTCCAAAAGGTACCGTTCGCCCAATAGCCTAGGAATTGCCCCCCCCCCATATAATCAGCCCTACCCCCCCAAGCTGGGTGTTGCCCCTTCCTGTGCTGATAGCACCCCCATCATCATCTCCCCCCCCCCACAATTACCCCAGACTCTTTTTTCCCTTTGGGACCAAGCGGGGATGCTGTAAGCATCGGAGCACATCCCTCCGTCGCCATGGCAACCTCCTCCGGGGCCCTGGTCCAGCGCCTGCCTGAGCACTGGCTCTTCCCCCTCCTTCCCCCCCCTCCCTCCTCTTCTCCATCCATCCCTCCCTCTCTCCTCGCCGGTGCTTTTGTGCGGTCCCCTTTTCTCGCCGACAGAGAGAGATGGCATCCAGGCGAGTGCCCGGGAGGGTGAGTGCCCATCCGGGGGGGCGGGAGGAGTCAGCTTGGGGGCAGGGGGGGGCAGATCTCTAGGTAGGGAATCTTGGCTAATGGTTTTGGGAAAGGACCTGCTACCGGTTTCAGGCTTCCTTCCTCCCCGGCTTGGCGTGTTGCTGCCTTCTGCACCCCAAAGGGGGCCGAGATGGGCGCCGGCGGGTTGGAAGGGCATGAAGGGGCGATGGGAGGGGGCGTCGTCCCGGGTAGCAGAGCCACAGTCAAGGGGCGAGTGCCCTTGAGTGGGGCATGGCAGGCGCCGGGCAGCGCGCCAGGCTGCCTGCAACCGGGAGGCGGGGTCTCTGTGCCTGGCAGAAGGGGAAAGCGGCCGCCGGTTCCAGACCTACCGTGCCGATTTCTTGTTCCTAGAGAGTCTGGCCGAAGGGCATTTCCGGACAGTCACCGAGTCTTGTGTCTGCTCCGGGCCCGGAAAATCTGGGGGAAATGGCACCGACGGAGACAGGCTCCAGGTCTTTGGCAAATCTGTTCCCCGTCTGCAAGGTTAATAACCAGTGTGCCCACACCCACTTTTGCTGAAAGAATACAGTATTGTGAGAACAAAAAGAAAAGCCCAGTGTGATCCGTCTAATCCATAATCCTATTAGAGAAGCCAGGCATGGAATTCCTCTGCTATTTTCCCCCTCCCAGCAGATGGTGCTCAGATAGCCTGCCTCTGAACAAGAAGGTTCTATTTGGCAATTACTGCAGACGTCTGTTAATAAGCTTTTCCTCTGTTGTGGTCGCATAATCTTTTTTTAAGAGCATCTAAGCTAGTGGCCATCTCCACATCTTGTGGCGGTGAGTTCCATAGGTTATCTATTCAGTGTGCAACAAAGTGCTTCCTTTGGTGTGCTGGGGGTGTGCTGTTGAACCCACTTTGTTGAATGTCAGTGTTATAGCAGAGAGTGAATATTCTCTAGCCATGCTGTTCATAATCTTGCATGCCCCCCCCCACAACCATTCCCCCACCAACCTAAAACTCTGCAGTTGCTTTAACCTTCCCTTGCAGGAAATCATCCTGACCCCACATAATTCTGAGGTCCAACCCTGAATGTGCTTTCTGAGAAATAAATTACCCTGTGATTAAATATTAAGGTGCTTGGACCTAATTTTTTAATGCCTTCTACTTTGGAAAGGCCATCCCTATAAACCCCAGAATGGTTGGTTGCAGTGATACAGCACTGCGAGAAAGGCACTCTACACATGTTCAGATGCCCTCTTGTCTTCTTTGTCATTATTTCATTTTTCTCAGAGTTCAGATGAGCACATGAAGCTGCCTTCTACTGAATCAGACCCTTGGTCCATCAGAGTCAGTATTGTCTACTCAGACTGGGAGCGGCTCTCCAGGGTCTCAGGCGGAGGTCTTTCACATCACCTACTTGCCTAGTCCCTTTAACTGGAGGTGCCGGGGATTGAACCTGGGACCTTCTGCCTGCCAAGCAGATGCTCTGTCATTGAGCCACAGCCCCTCCCCATGGCTCTCCAGGGTCTCAGGCGGGGGTCTTTCACATCACCTACTGACCTAGTCCCTTTAACTGGAGATGCTAAAAAATCTGTGTGGAAACCACACCCACTTCCTCCCCCTAGTATCAGATCTGTGAAGTCTTGCTGTTGGGATTTGGTTGTGTATTCTGTACATGGTCAAAGGCACCCTTTTTTAAAGAGAAGATACCATAGCATCCTTAATTTTATTATTATTTACAGTATTTATAGTCCGCCTTTCTCCCTGAGGTTCAAGGTGGATTACGCAGCATGAGTCAATGCAATCAACAGGATGGGACATCCAAGAAGCAATATAATAGGTTTAGGGCTGCAGAAATCTGAAATGAAGCAGGAAGCCCAAGCAAAATTGAAACAAAGCATAAGTCTCAACATGAAATGTGAAACAATGTAAAAATTTCATAGTAGATAATATATACAACAGACAGTACACGCGTGTGTGTTAAGTGCTATCAAGTCGCTTCCGACTCATGGTGACCCTATGAATCAATGTCCTCCAAAACGTCCTATCCTTAACAGCCTTGCTCAGGTCTTGCAAATTGAGGGCCGTGGCTTCCTTTATTGAGTCAATCCATCCCTTGTTGGGTCTTCCTCCTCTTTTCCTGCTGCCTTCAACTTTTCCTAGCATTGTTGTCTTTTCCAGTGAATCTTGTCTTCTCATGTGACCAAAGTATGACAGCCTCAGTTTAGTCATTTTCGCTTCTAGGGTCAATTCAGGCTTGATTTGATCTAGAACCCACTGATTTCTCGTTTTGGCAGTTCATGAACACTCACCTCCAACACCACATTTCAAAGGAATCTACTTTCTTCCTACCAGCTTTCTTCATTGTCCAGCTTTCTCACCCATCCATAGTAATAGGGAATACGATGGCATGAATAAACTTGATCTTGGTGGCCAGTGACTCAGACAGTACATACAAGACATTATAATATGGTCCACAATCCCTTTCCCCTTTACTAAAGCATCTTCCTGAACCATTCTGTTATAATATAGCCCTGTTATCTGTGGAAGAATGCCCTCTTGAATAATTCAGTTTTGCATAATGTGCAGAATGCCAGGAGAGTGGGAACCCTCCTGACCATGTTAGGCTGGCCATTCCATAAGGCGGGGGCCACAACAGAGAAGGCACGTTTACGAGCTGCTGTTGATTTTGCCCATTTGCAGGGTGCGGCCTGCAAAGGCCCTGCTCAGATGAGTGAAGCCGTCAGGGCTCAGAGCGAACCATCCTGGCGCTCTCCTCTGCCATGAATTTGGGGCCAAACTGTACATTGTGCTAGAACTCCATGATTGGTACTCCCAAATTTCTAATGTGGCCCTAAAAACCCTTTTTGGCTGTGTGTGTGGGGGGGGGGAGCCAATCGCAAGGGCTGTGATGCTGTGGAAGGAGAGGATCTAAATCTTCCCCTTTGTGCTATTTCCCTGATCTGAATTTCCCCCCCTGTGCTGTTTCCCTGATCAGAAACACCCCTCTGAGTTGCTTTAAGTCCCGGTAGGGGAAAAGGCAGATACGTTGTACTTGCCTTTGTTTTTCCCCCTTTGGAACATAAAACATCTTTGAGGGAGGACATCTCTGAACAGGGAGATAGCTGGGGGGGGGGGAGAGACTTAACCCCCATTCTGGTACTATTCCAGTGTGGATTTTCCTTCCCCCAGATGTTTTAAAGGCCAAATTACACGCCCGGGGGTCCAGACGCTTTTGTCCTCCAGCAAGCCGCTATGCCTCAGCCTTTCCCCCTGCCTGGCATCTTCAAAGAGGGGATTAATCATCCTGATCTACCCCGCAGGGTTGTTGTAAGGCATATCACAACAATGCAGGTGAAGTTCTTTGCACCTTGTAAAGCAAAATAATATAAAGAAAGCGGGGCTATTCTCAAGCCGGTGCTGAGTTTTGTGAAGGGGGTGAATGTTCCCATTCTTTGTTTATTGCATTAGCAACCTCGTTTTTTGGAGCCAAAAACTGGCTCCCGAAATGGCTTAAAGCAATTTATATAGACATAAAATATGATTTACAGTGTGGCATAGTGGTTGAGAGCAGTGGACTCCAATCTGGAGAACTGGGTTCGATTCCCCGCTCCTCCACATGAGCAGCACACTCTAACCTGGTGAACAGGGTTGGTTTCCCCACTCCTACGTATGAAGCCTGCTGGGGTGCCTTGGGCTAGTCACAGTTCTCTCTGAACGCTCTCAGCCCCACCTATCTCTCAAGGTGTCTGTTGTAGGGAGAGGAAGGGAAGGCGATTGTGAGCCGGTTTGATTCTCCTTAAAAGGTAGAGAAAATCGGCATATAAAACTCAACTCTTTGTCTTCTTTAAAGTGTGCTTGGGAGCAATTGTTGTTGATCACATTTAGATGCCGTCTTCCTTCCATCTCGGAGCTCAAGACATCGGTTTCCCAGGAATCTCCCCTGTCTTGGCCCTGACCAGCTCCAGATGTACTTAGCTTTAGTAAACTGCCTGACAGCCAAAGCCTGGGACCATTCCAGGTCCAGGAATAAGGGTGGCAGATGCCTGACTGAACACATGAAGCTGCCTTATACTAAATCAGACCCTTGATCCATCCAGTTAGCATTGTCTACTCAGACCAGCAGCAATTGTCTACTCATTGTACATACACACTTTCAAATTACGAGCAGGGGGACCCTGTTGGCCAAGAAACGGTTGCACATTTTGCTGTGGGGTCCTTGCATGTGGTAGAGGATTCTGGGAAAGGTTTGAGGGCGCAGTCTCAGTTCAGAGGGGGCGCACTGGCCTGTGGAGCCTCAGCCGTTGCTCCGCGTGATTTGGGAGTCCTCGGATGAACCCTGCAGCTGTATGCAGCAGGAATATGGTTATGCTGACACAAACCATCTTTGGGTGGGGGAGCTAGTCTGGCATGGTTAATTTCATCGAGGATCTCTCAGTAAGATCCAAAGAGTTCCACAGAGTCTGCTCCGAAATCCAGTGATCGGAAAAGTAAACCGGCTCTCTTTCATCCCAAGCTTTTCTGCTGGGTTTCCTGGAAACTTCTGTCGCTCACCCCAGATGAGCATGTGTTTATGAGTGGGGCATACTAAACTTGGACCCCCACCTGTAAGAGATTTGGGTTCTAGTGGAAGGGAATCACGCTGGCAAACCAGGCCGAAATTTTCGCATCGGAACAAATTTCGGAACAAATTTTCGCATCAGAACACATTTTCGCATGGGAACAAATTTTCTTAAACTGAATCCTGTTTAGCTGCTTCTGGGGAAAAGGGTCTTGTCGAAAGGTCCCTCAAAAAGGATGTGGACAGAATGGAGTTTGTGCAGAGGAGACCATTAAGGATAATCAGGGGCCTGGAGACCAAGCCCTACAAGGAAAGGCGGAGGGAGTTGGGAATGTTTAGTCTGGAAAAGAGGAGGTTGAGGGGGGACAGGATTGCTCTCTTGAAGTATTTGAAGGGCTGTCGCTTAGAGGAGAGCAGGGAGCGGTTCCTGTTGGCAGCAGGGGACAGGACTCACAATAATGGGTATAAATTACCGGTGGAAAGGTACCGGCTGAGCATTAGGAAACATTTCCCCCCAGTTAAGAGTAGTTCAACAGTGGAATTGGCTACCTAGGGTGGTGGTGAGCTTTCCCCTCCCTGGCGGTCTTCAAGCAGCGGATGGATGAACACTTGTCAGGGATGCTATAGGCTGATATTGCATTGAGCAGGGGGTTGGACTAGATGGCCTTTATGGCCCCTTCCAACGATATGATTCTAAGATCGGGTGGGAGGTATGGCAGTAGAAGCCTCAACTTGCTCAGGTTGCATGTTCTTTGGGGCAGGGGCCTTTTTTATTTTTCCTATGTCACTCAGGTGCTGGTAGCGCCGTACAGATAGTAATAAAACAAGCTGCTATTAGCAGTCGGAATGATTCGTTGCCTTGTCTCTTCCGTCACCCTCCCCCCCCCCCCGCCATCCCCTTTTTCTCGCCGCTCAGACCGGCATGAAGAACATGGAGCGGGAGCTGCTGTGCCCGGTGTGCAAGGAGATGTACAAGCAACCCCTGGTGCTGCCTTGCATGCATAACGTGTGCCACATCTGTGCCACCGAGATCCTGCTACAACAGGGCTACGTCTGCCCGGACCCCACCTCAGAGCCCACTTCGCCAGCTTCCACGCCCGCTACACGGAGCCCCCGCCTTGGACGCCGGGTCGTGCCCAAGCCAGAGCGCCTGGACCGCCTTCTCAAATCAGGTGGGCATTGGAGGGGCACGAGGTGGGCAGCCAAATCTCTGTGCCTGGTGGGAAGTGGACTGTTAGAGTGATACGAACGTCTCTTAGGAGGCGCAATATGGAGGCGACAGCTTACCCTTGTTTTTGGACCTCAGCCACTGCTAGCGTGGTGGAGTGGTTAAGAGCGGCGGACTCTAATCTGGAGAACCGGGTTCGAGTCCCCACTCCTCCACATGCAGCCTGCTGGGTGACCTTGGGCTAGTCACAACTCTCTTTGAACTCTCTCAGCCCCACCCACCTCACAAGGTGTCTGTTGTGGGGAGGGGAAGGGAAGGCGGTTGTAAAATGAGTTTCCTTAAAGGTAGAGAAAAGCAGGGTATAAAAACCAACTTCTAATCAGAGATAGATTGCCTCTTAACATGGAGGTTTCTTTCTTAGCTGTCATAATAAATAGCTGGTGGAAAGTGCCGTAAAGTCATAGCCAACTTAGAAGAAGAGTTGGTTTTATATGCTGACTTTCTCTACCACTTAAGGGAAACTGGCTTACAATTACCTTCCCTTCCCCTCCCCACAACAGACACCCTGCGAGGTAGGTGGGGCTGAGAGAGCTCTAATAGAGCTGTGACTTGCCCAAGGCACCCCAGCAGGCTTCATATGTAGGAGTGGGGAAACCAACCCTGTTCACCAGGTTAGAGTCTGCTGCTCATGTGGAGGAGCGGGGAATCGAACCCAGTTCTCCAGATTGGAGTCCACTGCTCTCAACCGCTATGCCACACTGTAAATCAGTGTGGAAACAAATCCAGTTCACCAGATTAGCCTCCGCCGCTCATTTGGAGGAGTGGGGAATCAAACCTTGTTCTCCAGATCAGTCCAGTGCTCCAAACCACCACTCCTAACCACTACACCACGCTGGCTCTCTTACGGCAACCCTGTACGGCAACCCTGTACATTTTTGAGGCAAGAGACTAACCGAGTTGGTTTTGCCATTGCCTGTCTCTGCGTGGCACCCTGGACTTCCTTGGTGGTCTTCCATCAAAGTAATAGCCAGGACCGACCCTGCTTAGCTTCTGAGATCTGATGAAATAAGGATAGCCTGGGCCATCCAGGACAATTAATAACTCCTTATAGATAAAAAATAAGGTGATGATTCTATATTTTTTTATAATGTGCCTTGCTGGAATCAAACTTAAAAGGTCATCTAGTTTATCTGGTTTAGCATCTTTTTTTTCTGTCGGTGCTGGTCACGTGCCCCTGTAGGAAGCTCACGAGTGGGGTATGAAGGCAATAGCCCTCCTCTGGTTGCCCTCCAAGCAGCTGGCATCCCGAGGTATACTGCTTCCAAACATGGAGGCTGTATTGCTCTCTCACGAGGAATAGCTATTAACAGACCTGTTCTCCATGGCATGAAGCACTGACTCATTCTTGCCCACGGCATCCTCTGCTCCCTTGTTCTAGGTTTTGGCACGTACCCAGGGCGGAAACGAGGCGGCATCGTGCACCCGCAGAATGTGCTGTTCCCGTGCCCGACATGCCAGCGGGACGTGGACTTGGGCGAGCGCGGCTTGGGCAGCCTCTTCCGCAACCTGACGCTGGAGAGGGTGGTTGAGCGTTACCGCCAAACCATCAATGTCAGCACGGCCATCATGTGCCAGTTCTGCAAGTCGCCGCAGCTGGAGGCGACCAAAGGCTGCACCGAGTGCAAATCCAGCTTCTGCAATGAATGCTTCAAGCTCTACCACCCCTGGGGCACCCAGAAGGCGCAGCATGAGCCCACGCCCCCCACGCTTACTTTCCGGCCCAAGGTAAGCGCGGCAAAAGCGCGAGTGGATTCGGAGGACGTGGTTGGCCACTGTGGGAACAGACTGCTGGACTTGATGGGCCTTGGTCTGATCCAGCAGGGCTTTTCTTATGCTCTTATGAACAGAAGAACAGAAGAGAAGCCCTGCTGGATCAGACCAAGGCCCATCAAGTCCAGCAGTCATAGAATCATAGAGTTGGAAGGGACCACCAGGGTCATCTAGTCCAACCCCCTGCACAATGCAGAAAATTCACAAATTCAATCTTCCAAAGGTCACAGAGTCAGCATTGCTGACAGATGGCCATCTAGCCTTTGCTTAAAAACCTCCAGGGAAGGAGAGCTCACCACCTCCGGAGGAAGCCTGTTCACACAGGGGCCAACCGGGTGCCTCCAGGAAGCCCACAAGCAAAACGACGGCAGCAGCACCATCCTGCCTGTGTTCCACAGCACCTAATATATTAGGCATGCTTCTCTGATCCTGGAGAGAATAGGTCTACATCATGACTAGCATCCATTTTTACTAGTAGCCATGGATAGACCTCTCCTCCATGAACATGTCCACTCCCCTTCAAGCCTTCCAAGTTAACAGCCATCACCACAACCTGGGGCAGGGAGTTCCACAATTTAACTGTGCATTGTGGGTTGTTGTTGTTTTTAAGATCCAGAGGGTTGCCATGATAGCTTGTCTCAGCAAGCACCTTTAAGGAGTCACCTGCAGATGGATCTTTCGGATCCAGTCAAGTGTGGTGGTCAGAGGAGGGGTTAATAGTGGTGGGCTCTAATCTAGAGAGCCGGGTTGGTTTCCCCACTCTTCCACATGAAGCCAGCTGGGTGACCTTGGCCCAGTCACAGCTCTCTCTGAACTCTCTCAGCCCCACCTACACCACAGGGTGTCTGTTGTGGGGAGGGGAAGGAAAGGCGATTGTAAGCCGGTTTAATTCTCCCTTAAGTGGTAGAGAAAGTCAGCATAGAAAAAACAACTCTTCTTCCTCTTCTTCATTCCTCGCAGGGTCTGACGTGCCCGGAGCACAGGGAGGAAGTGACACATTACTGCAAGACCTGCCAACGGCTGGTATGCCAGTTGTGCCGAGTGCGTCGCACACATACGGGCCACAAGATCACGCCGGTGCTCAGCGCCTATCAGGCCCTCAAGGTAAAGGGTCCAAAGGATTCAGCACTTCCTCCTACTCCCCCCGAAATCCTCCAGGAACGAGGGAGGTGGGACAATTTGACTGTGAAATTCGGGACGGTCTGTGCCCTGACTGGGGCTGACGTTGTACAGATGCTTTGACGCATGTCCACCTTCCTGCGCCATCCTTGCTCCGGGTAGCCCAACCTCATAAGATCTCATAAGCTGAGCAGGGTCAGCCCTGGTTAAAACTTGGATGGGAGACCACCGAGGAAGTCCAGGCTTGCTATGCAGAGGCAGGCTATGGAAAACCATCTCTCTTTGTCTCTCCTGAAAACCCTATGGGGTCGCCATAAATTGGGTGCGACCGGGCTGCGCTTTCCACCACAACACCCCATCATGTCTTTAACCAACATCCAGACTAACAAAATGGAGGGAGAACTGTCATGAACACACGAAGCTGCCTTCTACTGAATCAGACCCTTGGTCCATCATAGTCAGTATTGCCTACTCTGACCGGCAGCGGCTCTCCAGGGTCTCAGGCGGAGGTCTTTCCCACCATGTACTTTTCTGGCCCTTTAACTGGAGATGCCAGGAATTGAACCTGGGACCTACTGCATGCCAAGCAGAGGCTCTACCACTGAGCCACGGCCCCTCCCCAAGGCCTATGGTACTGTGGGTGTCCTTTGTGTTGCCTGCTGAAAGAGCCTTGTGGGAATCCCAATGCCAGTCTTGGCCCTAGTCCCCTATGATGGCTGCCTAGGGCAGCACTCTACAGGTGGTAGCTCTGCCACAGTACATGAGGGAGGAGCTTTCCCTTCCTAGTTCCATTTTGATGACTTAGTCCTGCTCCTTGGGGAGCAGCAGGGGACCAAACAGAGGCAAGGAAAGGCCAGCATGGTGTAGTGGTTAAGAGTGGTGGACTCTGATCTGGAGAACCAGGCTTGATTCCCTGCTCCTCCACACGAAGCCTTGGGCCAGACACGGTTCTCCCCGAACTCTCTCAGCCCCACCTACCTCACAAGGTGTCTGTTGTGGGGAGGGGGAAGGGAAGGTGATTGTAAGCCGCTTTGAGATTCCTTAAAGGCAGAGAAAAGCGGGGCATAAAAACCAACTCTTCTTCTTCCAAGTGACCTTCAAAGAATTTCTGCAGCAGAGCCAGGAACAACCGAAGCATTTTCTTCCTTACTCTTCCCCTTGTTTTCTCCTGCATCCAGGACAAGCTGACGAAAAGCCTGACCTACATCCTGAGCAGTCAGGACACTGTCCAGAATCAAATCAGCGAACTAGAAGAGACCCTTCGGCTCACCGAGGTACGAATATCTTTGTGTGTGTTTCAGGGTTGGAGCCAATCCCAAGGAGTGGCAGAGGTTTTGTATTCAGGTTTTTTTTTATTCCTCCACCTTCCCTTTTCCACCCTACAGGAATGGGACGAGTTTCCTTTGATGGGGAGAGAACTCGCAATGGTAGCAGTGTCTTTCAATACTTTGCTGATGAATGCACAGGATGAATGCAAGTCTGGCATATCAGTGTTTGACAGTTCAGGATCTAGATTATGAACATCTAGATTGTGAGGCCCTGACAGAAGTCAATCAAGAACCAATCTGAACAGGTTCTGGCCATGCAATAAGTAGAAATGAATGCACAATGACTCAGCAGTTAGCTGATTGGTGGCTGGTGATTGGGGAAGTTATAAATGTATATATCTTTGTATCCAAGTGGAGGAGATATTAGTGGATGTGGATAGTGTTGGTGATTGTTGTAACTAATCTGAACACTGTATATAAACAGGCACTGTTTCATATAGCTTGGCTCTGCTGGTGTTTATTCCTGGGTACTCTGCTCAATCCGCTAGCTCCTTCGACACACCAACTATCCGTTGGTGAAGAAAGACTTCCTTTGATCTGTTTTGAATCTCTCACCAACTTCAGCAAATGACCCCCGCATTCTAGTGTTATGAGAGAGGGAGAAAAGCTTCTCCCTGTCCGCTCTCTCCATACCATGCATCATTTTATAGACCTCTATCATGTCTCCCCTCAACCGCCTTCTTTCCAAGCTAAACAGCCCTAAGCTCTTTAACTGCTCCTCATAGGGCAGTTGCTGTAGCCCCCTGATCATTCTGGTTGCTCTTTTCTGCACCTTCTCAAGCCCAGCAATATCCTTTATTAGATGTGACCAGAATTGTACACAGTATTCCAAGTGTGGTCTCACCATAGGTTTGTACAAGTGTGTCGCTCTTAAACACTATACCATACTGGCTCCCAGTTGCCTTTCATTGAGGATGCAAGGGGAACTATATGCCTTGTTCTCCCTTCTCTCTTGGGGTGACCCACCAACTGCAGCCTGACCATCAGGGGTACCTTCCCAGGACTCTTGCCCGGCCTTAAATAGACCGAGGTTCGGGATGGGCATCTTTTGATGCCAGATCTTGCAAGTCCTTCAGGTTTCCGTTTCCCATGATGGCCCTTCCAGCATCTACTGCATCTCCGCTGTTGCCCTGAACATGGTGTAGGCTGACTGAACCTAGCTTTCTCTAAGCGGTTTGCCTCCATAGTACGTATGGCAACAGTGACTTTTGGCCACCGCTGAGTTAAGTTCTTGAGCTTCCCCTAGTGGCTGGTCTCAGCCTGTTTGTCTTAAGAACATAAGAAAGGCCCTGCTGGTTCAGACCAAGGCCCATCAAGTCCAGCAGTCTGTCCACACAGTGGCCAACCAGGGGCCTCTAGGAAGCCCCCAAGCAAGACGACTGCAGAAGCATTGTCCTGCCTGTGTTCCACGGCACCTAATATAATTGCTATAATAGAATCCTAGAGTTGGAAGGGGCCATACAGGCCATCTAGTCCAACCCCCTGCTTAATGCAGGATCAGCCTAGAGCATCCCTGATAAGTGTTTGTCCAGCCACTGCTTGAAGACTGCTAGCGAGGGGGAGCTCACCATCTCCCTAGGCAGACGATTCCACTGTTGAATAACTCTTAACGTAAAATTTTTCCGCTAATATCCAGCCCTTTCCGCCCGCAATTTAAACCCATTATTGCGAGTCCTCTCCTCTGCTGCCAACAGGGACAGCTCCCTGCCCTCCTCTAAGGACCAGCCCTTCAAATACTTCAAGAAAGCGATCCTGTTCCCCCTCAACCTCCTCTCCTCCAGTCTAAATATGCCCAAGTCCCTCAGCCTTTCCTCGTAGGGCTCGGTCTCCAGGCCCTTGATCATCCTCGTCGCTCTCCTCTGCACCCGCTCCATTCTGTCCACGTTTTTTTTGAAGTGAGGCCTCCAGGACTGCACACACTACTCCAGGTGTGGCATGACCAATGCTGTGTACAGCGGAACTTGGCGTCTTGCTGTTGTGCAGAGCTCAGAAGCTGTGGGTTGACCTCCACCCACACTCTCTTGTACGGCTTTCCCAAGGTCCAGGTCAAAGACCTGAATGCTGAGCTTTTTGGGGAAACGGATCGTCTCTGTGAGCATGTTTTCACCTCGGGATGTGATCGTGCGTGTAACTTCTAACGACGTTTGTGTTGTGTACCACTGAAGGTGAACGGGATGCAGGCCAAGGACGAGGTGGCCCGGCTGATGCGGGGCCTGAGCGCCCTGTTGGAAGAGAAGCAGGCGTCCCTTCTGAGCGCCATCGAGGAATGCCGGCAAGAGCGCGCCTCCAGCCTCCGGGTGCAGCTGCACGAGCATCAGGCCATGATGGAGAACTCCGGGATGGTGGGCTATGCCCAGGAAGTGCTCAAGGAGACAGACCAGCCCTGCTTTGTGCTGGCTGCCAAGCAGCTCCATAACAGGTATTCGTCTATTTCCAACACATGTTGGTGCAAGTCTCTCTTTTGCTCCTACATAAGAACATAAGAAAGGCCCTGCTGTATCAGACAAAGGTCCATCGAATCCAGCAGTCTGTTCACACAATGGCCGACCAGGTGCCTCTAGAAAGCCCACAAACAAAACGACTGCAGCAGCATTATCCTGCCTGTGTTCCATAGCACCTAATATTATACACATTCTCCTCTGATCCTGGAGAGAATAGGGATGCATCATGACTAGTATTCTTTTATACTAGTAGCCATGAATACCCCTCTCCTCCATGAACATGTCCACTCCTGGAAGCTTTTGTCAATTAATACCATTAAACTAAGAAAGTCTTGAACAGCCAAAAATCATTTGAAAAAAAACCTACATCCACAGCACTTTTATAATGAGGAATAACTTGCAGTGCAATCCTGGGAACCGCAGCGGCTGGGGATAGCATGGCTGCGGTGCTGCCATGGCGCGCCACAGAGGTTTCCCAGTTGACGGGGTGGGGGGAACAGTTTAAATTAAAAAAGACCACCTAAAGTGGGAGGAAAGGCCCCATTGCAACAGCTGTTGCGTTAGGGGCCGTTCCCTGTGTGAATGGGGTTAGGAAGCTGCCTAACGGCAGCTCTGAACCTCCCCAGAACGCCCCGGGAAGCTGGCAAAGGGACTTGTGCCAGGAGAATGCCAGCGGGCTGTGCTGCTGCTGCTGCTGTCCAAGGGAGCTGGTATCCATGCCAGTTTGCAAGGTGCATGTGGCACGGACGCCGGTGTAGGGGTAACTCCAGCTCCTAAGAGCATTTTGCCACCTCCTTCAGGATTATACAGTTAGTTATGTAACAATTTAGGGTATGTTAGTGACATTCTGTAGCGTATGTTTTTGAATGATGTTAGAACGTTCACCTTTAGAGTTCTGTCTTATTTGGATTGCTCTTCAGGATTGTTCTATCACAGTTATTGCATGCTACCTTGGGCATCTTTTGAAAAGGGGGGAGAGAAAGGAGTTAAATAAATATGTAAGTGAACCCCAGAGGCATTAAAAAAAGCATTTAAGGTGTCAATTAAAAAGATACAAAAATAAACCCCATAAATGTCAAGAGGAACAGGAATTGTATGCTAAGAGTGTTTCTTTTCTTGCTATCAAGTCACAGCTGAGCTACAGTGACCCCATAGAGTTTTCAAGGCAAGAGACTTTCAGAGATGGTTTGCCATTGCCTGCCTCCGCATCACGACCCTGGTGTTTCTTGGAGGTCTCCCGTCTAAATACTTGCCAGGGTCGAGGCTGAGTGTGTGACTGCCCCAAGGTCATCCAGCAAGTTTCCATGGCAGAGTGGGGGTTCGAACCTGGGTTGCCCAGATCTTAGTCCGACACCTCGTGTTTCTGCCACTCCCTTTTGTCCAAGGAGGGCATTGAATGTGTGCTCGGAGATTTATGGCTCCCACGTGACAGCCACACACCTACTTTCCCGATATCCCTCGTGACTTTTGTTGTTGGCAGGATCATCAGGGCGACCGACTCGCTGCAGTGTTTCCAGCCTGTCACCAGCCCCTCATTCAGCCACTTCCAAGTGGACGTGAGCCGAGAGCTCAAGCTGCTCACCGACCTCACCTTTATCAAAGGTAGGTGCAAACTCCTTTCGGGGCAAAGGGGTCTTTTTTGCATGGTAAGTCCCCAACGGGTGCGACTCTGGGGCAGGTTGAGCTGCCCCCTTTGGCCACATTCTGTGATGATGAGACTGTTGGGTTGCAGTTTTTGACGGAAGGTGTTGTGCCAGGCTTTCCTCGACTGGAAAATGTCAGGCGCCTAACTGATGCCGAATGGCATTCTGGATTTATTTTAATAGTACTGGGATGGCCAGGGTTGTCACCTCAGCGCGACGCCCTGTATCTTTCCCGCCGTCGCCACCCTACTTGGGCCGCAAGAGGGCCAGCTGAGGGATGCTCCTCGCGCCCTCCGGTGTCCCCAAGCCCTGTCAGGGCGATGGAGACCCGGGAGACCTCCAGGGGGCATGACACTGCTGATGGCCCAATTGCTGACTCAGGGCCTGATTCCTCAGGCCAGGTCAGCAGGAGGGCCTGCCGAGTGTTGCCCGAGAATGCTGCCGGCGCTGCCGTTTGCAGCGTAGCACTCGAAGAAAGCGTGGGAGCATGGCGAGGCCAGCCCGAGGCTCTCTGTGCCGCCCCCCCAAACAACTGACAGGTGGCCAGGTGAGGGCTGCAGCGGGCCAGGAGGCCTACGTGGTGGTGGTGGGGGAACACATGACAGGGTGGAACTGGGGAGGGACTCCTGACAGCAGGTCCCTATATGAGCTATTGGGGCGGAGCCTGGGAAGGCCTTGGGAGGGGCTAAGGAAGTCCCAGTTGTATAAAGGCAGCAGCGAGCCAAGGCAGATTGTTCCTGGCTGCATCAGGCTCAGATTGACGGGCAACCCGGCAGCCATGGAGTGAGAAGGAAGTTCAGACTAACCCTCTGACTGGGCTGAGGCAGCTCCGCTTGGGATGAGCGTATTCCTCTCTTCGTGGGGTTCTGGGGTAACCCGTCGTAGAATCTGAAACCCTGTCACCCCTTGCGATGCGGGAGCTAGCATGGGCTTATGCTGAGGGCTTGAGGGAGGGGGACCGAGGTTAGTGTGACGTGCGATCCGATGGAATACAACTTTGCGGTTGGTGAGTATTACTTCACGGGGTTGGGTACCATGTTTATTCATTCCCATCCACTCTCCAACCGATAGGGTGGGCGAGAAGTTTTTTTAAAAAAACATCAGCTGGATTTTTTCTACTCGCGCACTGGGGCTTTGCGCCCCTGCCAACTCCATTTTTCTACCACCGCCACCACACTGCAAGCCCTGCATCCCATGATCCATTGCCAACCTAAGATTCCAGGTGCAGAGCTTCCCCCAGCGGCTGCCGGTCTGTGGCTGGCCCGTTTCCGCCCCGTGTCAGGCTGTTGACCCATCTCAGACCTGCTTTACCTCTCTTTGTTTGTAGGCTATGGCTGCTGTTGAGTCATCACTGAAGTACCATGAGGCAAGTCATCTCCTTCCCACCCAACCCTTTCAGCCACCCTATTTTCTCTCTCTCTGTCTCTCTCTCTCTGTCCCCATGGTTCATCCTCATGTCTCCATCCTGCACCCCCCTTGTCTCTGCCCGTCCTCCCCATCCACTGGTTAATTTGATTTGCATCTTTGAGACTGAACACATGAAGCTGCCTCATACTGAATCAGACCCTTGATCCATCCAAGTCAGTATTGTCTACTCAGACCGGCAGCGGCTCTCCAGGGTCTCAGGCAGAGGTCTTTCACATCACCTACTTGCCTGGTCCCTTTAACTGGAGATGAACCTGGGACCATCTGCATGCCATGCAGATGCTCTACCCCTGAGCCACAGCCCCATGCCCACAGATTGTGAGGGGAATGTGAGGAAACTCTGATGGAATCTCACACAGTCCCCTTTTTATATCTTTTAACAAAAGCAAGGTTTCTAGTCCTCATGGTTACGGGGGGGAGATGATTTCTTGGGAAAACCAAAAGGGTGGGTTGTGGGGTGAGCCTCTGGAACTCTTTATATTTCACTGCTGCTCCCTTTCTCCATCGCGCCCTGTCTTTTAACTTCCCAGTTTCCCCTCAGATATCCCATGAACCCCTTATCTACCTAGGATGTTTGTATTCCACTCTTCTTCCAAGGAGCTCAGAGTAGTGTACACGCCTCTTTGTTCATTCCTTTTATCTTCACAACAGCCCTATGAGGTAGGTTAGGTCGGGGAGGGGGAGAGAAGGTGACTGGCAGAAGGTCCCCCAGCAAACTTAGAGGCAATTAAAAAAAAAAAAAAACCCACTCAGTCCAACAGGCTGACCTAGTTAAGTGTCCTCAGGTGCAGAAATTCCAGGAGTGCCCATATTATAAATAATGTGGAGATGTTCTGCCTGCTCTTTGGGAGAAAATGCAGAGGCAGTGAGCATCCCATTGGCTGCCTCATATCCCTCGTGCTTCAGAGGGATGGAATCGAGAGCCTTTTGCCTTCTGCTGGGTGCTCAGAGAATAGTCTGGAGAGTGTAAAGGAAAAAGAGAATAAAGCAAGCAGCAGCCAGTAAAAAAAAATGAAAATAAAAGTCAGCTCTCGCAGCCAACTTTTGACCATGCTGATGTGGGCTTTTGTGTTTGCTGTCTTTCCCCTCCTCCTTTTTCAGCCAGAACTTGGCTCCCAAAGTAGTTTAGAGCAATTTACAAAATAATAATACAGATAGTAGTTAAAGTATAATAACACAAAGTGTTCAGGGAGGGAATCTCAGGCTGGGCATGATAGCGGGGCGCCCGGCTGCTTCTCTTTTCAGCCTCGCTGTTGGCAGTTGGTAGCTGGGAAGAGGAAAAAGGTATCGGCTGGGGCTGGATCCAGGCACAATAGAGGAATATCGTTTTTTCTGTTAATTGTCTTTCTGTCGAGTCCTTCCTCCAAGGAGTTCAGGGCAGCTCCCACAATTCTCCCTTCCCAATTGTATCCTCACAACAACCTTGTGAGGTAGGTCAGGCCAGGAGTAAGTAATACAGGAGCAAGGCCCAGTTTTCACCCAGCAAGCTTTGTAGCACGATGAGGATTATATTGTTGCTACTCAGCTGTTAACCTAAGATCCCAAAAACGAGTAGTGCCCCTGGAGGGACAATAAAATTTTGTCTTGGACATTAAAAAACAAACCTGCGTGGTCTTTTTTTAATAAATTTTTTTATTGTTTTCTTCATTTCATTCACAATATATAAAAACGTTAATTATTTAAAATCGACAAGATAATAAAAAGTAATAATTATAACAATTAAAATATAAAACAAACTCCCCCCTCACCCTCTTCCATCCTAAATTAATTTTTTTATACTTTTGCTAACAGCTTTAATCCCTCTCCTGTTAACTATTTTATACTTATCCTAACTTATCATCTAATTATTAATTCAATATCTTAATCTTAATATACTCATAATTCAAAGTTGTCAAAGGGATTAAATCAAAGAACATCCTTTAAACGATCCCGTTAAAAATTGCTCCTCACAGTAAAGTCTCCACGCCTCCCATTCCCCCCAAAATTGTACATTATCCATCTGATTTATCAACGGCGTAGGTTTTGCCATTTCTGTCAGTTCTAGCATTTTATTTATCCAGTCCTTTTTTGTCGGTATCTCGTCAGTCTTCCATTTAGCTGCATATACCAAGCGTGCAGCAGTGGTGGCACAAACCTGCGGGTCTTGAACCACTTTCCAGTTGGGCCGTCGTGTGGCCCCCCTCCCGCTCGTCCGTTCCTCTTCCCTTTGAACCACTGTCTTCCCCTATGCCCCGGATCCACCATTGCCCTTCCTTTATCCTGCTCTCCACTTCCACGGTCACCTGCTCTCTCTCTCTCTCTCTCTCTCTCTCTCTCTCTCTCTCTCTCTCTCTCTCTCTCTCCATCCGTCCCTCTTCCCTTCCCACCCCGTTCCCCCACTCGCTCTCAGCCTCTCTCTGCTCCCTGAAGTCTCTCAGCAGCTTGTTCTCTTCCTCCCGAATCCGTCCTCCCTTCCTCCTGCTGCTCTTTCCGGTGGCCATGCGCCATTCTCTTTTTTTGCCTTTTTGGAAACCCTTAGCCTTTAGCTGGTTGTGTGTCGGTCAGTCCCGAACTCCCAGAGCTTGCCCACAACTGCTGTCTGATTTCGATGCGTCTCCCCCCCCTTTCTCCTACCGTTACCACAGCACCCGAGGCCCCCGTGATCGACACGCAGCGCACCTACGCCTACGACCAGATCTTCCTGTGCTGGCGCCTGCCGCAGCATTCCCCGCCAGCTTGGCACTACACGGTGGAGTTCCGGCGGGCCGAGCCCAAGGGCAAAGCCCTCAAGCTGTGGCAGCGGCGGGAGGAAGTGCGTGGCACCAGCGCCGTCGTTGAGTACCTGGACACTGACTGCATCTATGTGCTGCGCGTCAAAGGTTGCAATAAGGCTGGGTTTGGGAACTACAGCGAGGACATCTACTTGCATACGCCTCCGGCACCAGGTAAAAATTTATATAAACCGTGTGTATGTGAAACTGGCAAACACTATAAACCTGGGGTGGGGAACCTTTTTCCCACTCAAGGGCCATTTGGATATTTATAACACCATTTGCGGGCCATACAAAATTATCAACTTAAAAATTAGCTGACCAAGCCCCAAGCAGGCAGCTGTCCCAGATGACCCCCCCCCCCGTATGCGGACAAGCAGGCAGGCATCCAACTCGTGGCGCACTCGCCCACCTGGTGGCACAGGATGGTCTGTTGCACCATCCAGGCATAGCCATCCAGCCACATGCCGGAGTTGCTCCTGCTCTGCATGGTCGGGGCCGGATTCTACAGCCGGCTCCTGCTACTTCCACCTTCAGGGGTGAAATGAGGACACACTGGCTAAGAACTGCCCCTGCCCCCTTTAACACCTCCATTGACGCCACTTCTGCCCCCAGCCCTCTTGTAGTACAGAGGGAATACGTTTCTCCACGGCCCAGGTGGGAAAGGGTTAACACAGTTTCTTGGCGGTCCTAGCATCTCCATAGCTAAGGACTCTTCTGCAAGGGGGAAAGAAGGTTCCTTTTCTCAGCAAAACAAACTCACATCTGCCTTGAATAGAGGCTATTCCTGTCCGCGGGAGGGGGTGGATCGCCAGTCTTAGATCCTTCTGAGCTAGAGATCTGCCAGGACCCATGAAGGGCCAGACCAAATGATTTTGTGGGCTTTAAACGGCCCCTGGGCCTGACATTCCCCACCCCTGATATAAAGTGTGTGTGTGTGTGTGAGAAACTGGCAAAGTTGCTGGCCAGGTTTCTCCAGTGAAACTGGCAGGGTGTTTTAGCATTCCTCAAAACCAATAAGTGGGTTATATTTTTTTTCTAAATTAATAAATTCACTGCTAAATAGACAAAAATTGGAATTTTTAAAGCTGAATTAGGCTGCAGCCCCCTCTCCATGTGGGTAAAAAGGTAAAGGTCCCCTGTGCAAGCACCGGGTCATTCCTGACTCATGGGGTGACATCACATCCCGAAGTTTTCTAGGCAGACTTTGTTTACGGGGTGGTTTGCCAGTGCCTTCCCCAGTCATCTTCCCTTTACCCCCAGCAAGCTTGGTACTCATTTGACCGACCTCGGAAGGACGGAAGGCTGAGTCGACCTTGAGCCGGCTACCTGAAACCAACTTCCGTTGGGACCGAACTCAGGTCGTGAGCAGAGCTTGGACTTCAGTACTGCAGCTTACCCCTCTGCGCCACGGGGCTCATCCCCATGTGGGTAGGGGGTGGGTTAACCTTTCACCCCTGAATTCATCAGCTGCATAAGAAAAAGATAGACAACAGATGGGTATCTGTCTTCCCCCCACCGAGGCTAATAAAAGCACTGGGGAAAGCAAGGGGAGGGTATTTTGATTAGCACTCCTCACTTGCCCAGGCTAGCCCAATCTCATCAGATCTCAGAAGCTAAGCAGGGTCGGCCCTGGTTAGTACTCGGATGGGAGACCACTGAGGTGGAAGCTTGCTACAACGAGGCAGGCAACTGCAAGCTACCTGTGTTTGCCTCTTGCCTTGAAAACACTATAGGTTGCCAGAGGACGGCTAGACTTGATGGCGCTTTCCACCACCACTCAACTGGAGTGGAAAAATTAAAGTCTCAGGGACAGCCATTGTTTAGACTAGCGGTTCCCAAACTTTTCGGGCCACCGCCCCCTTGGTTCCACAAACTCAGCCCCAGCGCCCCCTAGCCTATCCTGTGCATTATTCAAAATAGGGGTTTGCATGACTTACTAAAGAAGATCATAATGATAAAATTTCAAAACAGTAACAATTAATTGCACATCTATTCAAAATCAAATCTAAACTTTTTAGTTGAAATTTATTCAACGAAACTGATGAACTTGACCCAGTGGTACCAGCTCTTCAAAGTCTGGAATTTTTTTTTGATAGTTTCCACCAAATTTGCCAGCATGATACCATAGCTTGATCTATTGTACATTAGTGAACAACACATTTAAAGGGCCCCTCCTCTAATGCCCCCCTGCTGCCCCCTTGCCTCTTAGTGCCCCCCTAGGTAATCCCTCCGCCCCCCCAGGGGGTGGTACTGCCTACTTTGGGAACCACTGGTCTAGACCTTCAGTCCTACTCATCTAGACTTCAGTCTGTCTTGAAGTGGAACTCTCCTGATGCCAGTCTTTACCTCCTTCCTCCCTTCAGAGAGCCAGCATGGTGTCGTGGTTCAGAGCGTTGGTTTGGAGCGGTGGACTCTGATCTGGAGAACCGGGTTTGATTCCCCACTCCTCCACATGAGCAGCAGAGGCTAATCTGGTGAACTGGATTGGTTTCCCCACTCCTACACATGAAGCCAGCTGGGTGACCTTGGGCTAGTCACAGCTCTCTCAGCCCCCCCCCCCCGCCACCTCACAGGGTGTCTGCTGTGAGGGGGGAAGGGAAGGTGATTGTAAGCTGGTTTAATTCTCCCTTAAGTGGTAGAGACAGTCGGCATATAAAAACCAGCTCTTCTTCTTCTTCTTCTTCTTCTTCTTCTTCAGTGCTGAATTTCTTCCTGGATAATCGATGGGGCTTCAACCGCGAGCGCCTGGCAATCAGCAAGGACCAGCGGGCGGTCCGCAGCGTCCCGGGGCTGCCCATGCTCTTTGCTGCCGAGCGGCTCATGACCAGCTGCCACCTGTCCATCGACCTGGTGATCGGAGACGTGGCCGTCACTCAGGGGCGTAGCTACTGGGCCTGCTGCGTGGACCCCAGCTCGTACCTGGTCAAGGTGGGCGTGGGGCTGGAGAGCAAGCTGCAGGAGTGGTTCCAGGTGCCCCAGGACGTGGCGAGCCCCAGGTGAGCCAGTGCCCGTGTCCCTTGCCTTTGCTGCTTGGTGAAAAAATTGGTTTGGGGTGGATGCAGTCCCCCCGCAGGGAACTGGCAAATTTATAAGCAAAACCATACTGAGTGTGTAAATCCTAATTTAACATCAGATAACAACATATGGCCCAATTGATCTATGCTAGAAATAAGAGTTAGACTCATTGTGATGCTCAGAGGACATGTCCTCTGCTTGCCCTGGGCCTGTTATCTAAGGGTAATCTTCCTTCCTCTCTGGATTCTCTGGTTAGCCCAAAGTTATGTAGAATCTTTATGCATTCAAGATTGAATTGCCCTTTTTCAATGGTTTTGCGGGGTCGTATGTTAAGGATCCCTTTTTCAGACCGGCTGTGTGTGCCTCTGCCCTCTTCAGTCGGTGGACTCCTTAGCACATATCCTTTTGCATTGTCCTTACGTTTACCAATTTAGGCTGAAATGGATTATACCGTGTTTTAACAAATGGTCCGCATTTTCTCGAGCAAAAGGTTCAATTCTTCTCAGAGGATTCTGACCCTCGGTGTACTTATTTTGTTGCTCGTTTTTTGGAGGCTGCAGAGAAGAGACGAAGGGAGGTGTTTTTAGAGATGGGTCTTAGTTGTTTTATGGTTTTATTGCTAAAGACCTCGGTCTAAGAACAGGGGGAAAGAGAAACATGAAGCCATCTGGGTGACCTTGGGCTAGTCACAGCTCTCTCAGAGCTCTTTCAGCCCCACCTACCTCACAGGGTGTCTGTTGTGGGGAGGGGAAGGGAATTGTAAGCCGGTTTGATTCTCCCTTAAGTGGTAGAGAAAGTCAGCATATAAAAACCAACTCCTCCTCCTCCTCCTCCTCCTCTTCTTCTGCTGTCTTTCGCAAGCAGGGGAAGATTTTGTTTTGGATCATTGATCCCTCCCTCCTGCCAAGTGTGTTAATTGTTGTTTTTTTGAATCTTTGTATGTATTTTGCGTCTTTTTAAATTATTTTAACAATGTGGATTTTGTGTGTGTTGGGGGGTCGGTTTTAAAATGTGCTTTTTATGATGCATGTTTTAATTGGTTAGCCACCTTGGTGGCCCTTGTGGGGGGCAGATATAAAGTTTTGTACATAAATAAACACACATGAACACACATGAAGCTGCCTTACACTGAACCAGACCCTTGGTCCATCCAAGTCAGTACTGTCAAGTCAGGCAGGGGTCTTTCACATCACCTCATTGCCCAGTTCCTTTAACTGGAGATGCCAGGGATTGAACCTGGGACCTTCTGCATGCCAAGCAGATGCTCTACAAACTGAGCCACGGCCCCTCCCCATAGCAATAAAAGCAAACGTGTGGCTTTCGTACGTTCAGTCTAGTTTCCAGCATCACTCTTTAAAGGAGTTTTTTTAGGTAGTAGAGCGAGGCCGTGTGTGAAACTGTAGGGAGCTGCCTCCATCCATAGTAGACGCCCTTGGGATTTGTGTCTGTGTTGCTGCGGAGGTCTAGCACTTTCTGTTCTCCCTTCTCTCGGCTCAGATATGACCCCGACAGCGGCCATGACAGCGGGGCTGAGGACACCACCTTGGACACGGCGCCGCCCTTCGCTTTCCTGACCATCGGCATGGGCAAAATCCTCTTGTCGCACGGCGTGGCGCTAAGTTCACGGGACCCTGGGAACTGCACTGTGCCGCTGCCTCCCCGGGTGGGTATCTGCCTGGACTACGAGCACGGCAAGGTGATGTTCTACGACGCCGTGTCGTTCCGCAGCCTGTGGGAGTGCGGCATCGACTGCTCGGGGCCCGTCTGCCCGGCCTTTTGCTTCATCGGCGGCGGTGCCCTTCACCTCCAGGAGCTGGTGGCTAACCGCCAGGAGCGGAAAGTTACCATCGGCGGTTTCTCCAAGCTGGACTGAGCTAGTTCCGGCAGGGCTTGGCATCTTGCTCAAGACGGGGACCCCCCCCCCCCCCAGAGCCAGAAAGTTTACTGAGGCGGTGCACGAGATAGTCCCCCTCCAAGGGCACATCGAAGAGGGGATTTGGGGAGTGAGAGGCTCGTGGGAGCCTGCAAAAGGCTTGCCCCTCCACAGTGGAGCGGGGGTACCAAGAGCTTCCTTGGGTGCCACCCCAATGGACTGACCGTGCTTCCAGGAGAGAGAGAGACAATCTCTGCCTCTGGAACGGGCACGGATGGAACCCTCCCAAGGCTTATTGAGTTTCTTTGAAGGTTGCCGTAAAAGTGGGGGGAGTGAGCCGGTGTTGCCCCCATGAAAACCCTGCGCGGGGGGCATATTTTCCCTCGTGTCATGGGGGAGCCCCTCTTTTTCTCTCCAGTTAAATCTTGTGGGCTGTGGGGCTAAGGTCTTGATCTGTTTGAGGGAAGGGAGGGGGGCTAATTGGGTGCATGGGGGTGGGTTGAGATATTTTAATGTCCTTCCTTTTTCAAATTGTGTAATTTCATCACAGCTCCCCTTCCATTGATCCCCCTGGTGGGGTGAGTGGCTCCCACCTTTCCTCTGTCTTGACTGTGACCAGATTTCAACTGGTTTTTTTTTTAACTATCCCTCTACAATCCCCATCCACAAAGATCCCTGTTCTTCTGAAGCTGGCTATCCACCACGTCAAATCTTCAGCACATCACAAGCTGTTTGAACAGTCTTCTCCCAACTGAGGATTTGATAGTTTTGAGAAGGGAGTTCCAAAACTAGTTTCCAGCATACCTAGGGGTGGGATGGGGGAAAAACCATGGCAGTGTAAACTGTTTTTAGGCAAGTATGAATTTTGTACTGTAGACGCGATCATTGTGATGCCCATTAAACTGACAATGAATTGCATCCTTCTCTCTGGTCCTTTGTAAGGGGCACTTGACTGTGGGGGGGTGGTCACAGAAGTCATACAATCATAGAGTTGGAAGGGGCCATAGAGGCCATCGAGTCCAACCCCCTACTTAATGCAGGATAAGCCTAGAGCATCTCTGACAAGTGTTTGTCCAGCCTCTGTTTAAAGACTGCCAGTGAGGGGGAGAACTCACCACCTCCCTAGGCAGCCGATTCCACTGTCAAACAGTTAAAGGTCTTACCTGACTCAGTAGAATTGTCAGTAGGGTTGCCAATTCCAGGTTTGGAAATACCTGGAGATATGAGGGTGGAGCCTGGGAATGTATGGTTTGGGGAGGAGAGGGACCTCGGTAGGGTAGAATGCCATGCAATCTACCTTGCTAAGCAGCTGTTTTCTCCAGAAGTGGAATAAATATTTTAAATAAACAAATAATAAACAAGATGTGTAGTCTGGAGATGAGTTGTAATTCCAGGAGATCTCCAGCCCCCCCCCAGAGGTTGGCAACCCTAGTTGCCAACTCTGCCATGAGGAAATCCTGGGAGATTTGGGGGCGGAGCCTGGGGAAGGCTGAATTGGGGAAGGGAGGGAGTGCAATGAGGATATGATTCCAAAGAGTTTACCCTCCAAAGTTGTCATTTTCTCCAGAGAAACTGATCTGTGTAGTCTGGAGGTGCTATCATTCTGGGAGATCTCCAGCCACCACCTGGAGGTTCAGCTCCGGGTTGGGAAATACCTGGAGATTCTGGGAGTGGAGCCTGAGGAGGATGCGTTTGGAGAGGGGAGGGACTTCAATGCCATAGAGTCCAATTGCCAAAGTGGCCATTTTCTCCAGGTGAACTGGTCTCTATCGGCTGGAGATCAGCTCTAATAGTGGGAAGATCTCCAGCCACCACCTGGAGGTTAGCAAAAAAGGAACAGCAGTAAAAAACAAACAGCAATTCTTTAAATGCTATAGTAACCTTATTCAATTTAGGCATGTACAAAAACACAATTATGAATTCATTATGTGTACAATAGTATGCATGAAAGTCAAAATCATATGGTTAAACACGTTCAGACACATGTGTTAAACATTGAAAGTAACAAGAAAGTTCTCGTAGGTTATCCGGGCTGTGTAACCGTGGTCTTGGTATTTTCTTTCCTGACGTTTCGCCAGCAGCTGTGGCAGGCATCTTCAGAGGAGTCACACTGAAGGACAGTGTCTCTCAGTGTCAAGTGTGTAGGAAGAGTAATATATAGTCAGAAAGGGGTTGGGTTTGAGCTGAATCATTGTCCTGCAAAAAGTAACAAAGGTAATGTGCTAACCAATGTCCTGTAAGTATCAAGATAATGTGCTAATGAGAAAGTCTTTGCGAATATATCGCTAACTTGCAACAAGGAGATGTTCAGTTGCAGTCACGAAGCGTCAAGTAGTTTGAAGTGTAGATAATGATTTTCTTCTGTAGCCGCTTCATAGAGTATAATAACTCATAATTCACACGAGTGGCAATGGCGGACCGTGCCGATAAGAGAAATACAGGGGGCCGGATATGTCCCTGTTTCGACCGCAAAAGGTCTTCGTCAGCAGCCAACTCGGGCTGTATAGTAACAAGCTCCTGCGTTGGATAGGAACAAATGTTCCCCTGGAGAAAATGGCCGCTTTGGCAATTGGACTCTATGGCATTGACGTCCCTCCTTTCTCCAAACCCCGCACTCCTCAGGCTCTACCCCCAAAATCTCCAGGTATTTCCCAACCCGGAGCTGGCAATCCTATATATGGCCCCTTCCAATTCTATGATTATTAAATAAATAAATAAACCCTGATCACTATTCAAAGAGGTTATTGTTCTAGCAGTAGCCACCAGAGGGCATCACAACCCTTGCAATAACCACAGGCTAACAACCAGATTCTTCCTGAGCATGAAGGAAAAGTAATGGGATGACTGAAAAGTAAGGCAAGGCAGTTCAAGAGTACTTAAAATATTTTTTATAATAATTTGTTCCTTCGTAAAGTTACAAATGAAGCAGAGGATAATTGGACAAAAGGATTAAGTTGCAATGCATTTTTAAAAAATGTGTCTTACTAACCATACACACAAAACAGACCACTGATCTCTCTGCATTATAGGGTTGCTAAGTCTGGGTTGGGAAATCCCTGGAGATTTGAGGGGTGGCGCCTGAGGAGGGACCCCAGTGGGGTATAATGCCATAAAGGCCACCCGCAAAGCAACTCAAGAAAATGGAGAGCAAAGAAACTCAACCTAAAAGTCAAGGGAAACCAAAGGGGCTGAGCTAAACACTATCTAATATAACCACCAATAAAACTATTTTTATTATATGTTGTGCACAAATGTGTTTAAAAACACAGGGCCTGAAATACAGGGAGGGGATGGGGAACCACACACATTTTCTTTTAATAAAAATATTTCTAGCATGAGCTCTGCCTAAGACCCCGGAGAGCCGCTGCCGGTCTGAGTCGACAATTCTGACTTTGATGGACTGAGGGTCTGATTCAGTACAAGGCAGCTTCATGTGTTCATGTGTTCTTGTTGCCCCCCAAGTGAGCTCAAGGAGACCAAAGCCTTCCCTCGTTGCCGCCCCCATTGAGGGGCATTCTGAGGTATACTGCGCCTGAACATGGAGGTTCCATTTTTGTTGGCTTTACTGAAAACACGTCTATCTTGCTTTTCTCCCGAGCCAATTGACACGGAGAGGCCTGGTCTTCTGTGAAACGTGAGAGGCTTCCTGCCATCAGAGAATCTGGCCACGACAGGAAAGCGTTTATGCCGCTAACAATGCGACAGGTCAGCTCATCTGCGCATGGCAAGGCCCTAAGTATACAATACTAGGCGGGGTACCTGCCAGGGATGGCGTGCCAGGCCGCCTGTTTCCATTCTCGGCTTCTGATTCAGGATGCATGATTGTCCGGATCCTTATCTCTATGTGTAAAGTCATTGGGTGGGGCTGGTGCTTTTATCACCTGCCAGTTGATATCTTGGCTGCTGGGGGGCGGTGGAGCCATGAGAAAGGATGGGGAAGTGGCCAAAATGGGTTCTTGTTGAAACCATTTAGCAGAACCAAGTGAAGAAAATTCAAGTTTTTAAAACATCTGAGAGCTGAAAAGGCCTTGTTGTTTCCCCCAAATTTGAGCGTTTTCACAAGGACATCTCCCGTTTAATGCTGAAAACGTCTGTCGACGGCATAATTACCGTATTTTCCCATGCATAAGACAATCTATTTTTCCTAAAAATATTTAGAAAAAAATTGGGGGTTTTCTTATACACTGACGGTCCCGCTCTCTTCCCCGCCAGTTAGCTGATGGGCGGGGAAGAGAGTGGGCGGGGAAGAGCCCGGTCGCCCTGGCTGGCCGGCGACCGGCCTTCCCAGGGTCCCCGCTCTCTTCCCCGCCTGTATTTTGTACACGCCCTCATGTATAAGACGATCCCTGATTTCTAAATATTGGGTCAAAAATATACACGGAAAAATACGGTATTTCCTTGCAGACAATTCCCCATACACACACACACACCCTACACCCAAGTTTGTTCCCGGCTCCTGTTTGGGAGAAAACCGATCCAGCACAGTGACTCATGCAGAGATACAGCATCCAGCCTTCCGGGGCAGGCCATTCCCTTTCCTCTCTGCATCCAGAGCAGAGATGTGGCAGAATTACTCCCCACCCCCACCCCTGCAGAGGTAGAATGGATAGAAGCATGCCCAGAACAGAGACTCATGCAGAGATGCAAACGGCTGCTGGGTATTTTGAGCTCAGAGAGGAGCCTTTCAGTATTGACAACATATTTCTTGCAACATGTTCCTAGATCCCTGGGTTCGTCAATGGCTTTCGCCACGATCGCTAGGTACCGATGCTGCAAAGCAGCTCTTATGGGGATAACACTGCATAGTACTGGGTACTGAAACTCCATTTTTTCAGTTCTTCCCTTCCACCCCTGTTCAGGGATATATGTCTAATAGCCTGACAACCTGGGTTCTAGCAAGCCTACCGTATGCAGCACCCCCAGGGGAAGCGTAGCGTTCCATTGTGTGGGTGTGTTAAGTGCCGTCAAGTCGCTTCCGACTCATGGTGACTCTATGAATTAGTGTCCTCCAAAACATCCTATCCTTAACAGCCTTGCTCAGATCTTGCAAACTGAGGGCCATGGCTTCCTTTATAGAGTCAATCCATCCCATGTTGGGTTTTCCTCCTCTTTTCCTGCTGCCTTCAACTTTTCCTAGCATGACGGTCTTTTCCAGTGACTCTTGTCTTCTCATAATGTGACCAAAGTACGACAGCCTCAGTTTAGTCATTTTAGTTTCTAGGGTCAGTTCAGGCTTGATTTGATCTATAACCCACTGATTTGTGGGGTTTTTTTGGCAGTCCAGGGTATCCGTAACCCTCTTCTCCGACACCACATTTCAAAGGAATCTACTTACTTCCTATCAGCTTTCTTCCATGTCCAGCTTTCACACCCATACATAGGGAATACGATAGCATGAATTAACTTGATCTTGGTTGCTAGTGGCACATCCTTACACTCCAGAATCTTTTCTAGCGCCTTCATGGCTGCCCTTCCCAGTCTCAGTCTCCTTCTGATTTCTTGGCTGCGGTCTCCCTTTTGGTTGATGATGGAGCCAAGGAATAGAAAGTCTTGAACAATTTCAATTTCCTCATTGTCAACCTTAAAGTTGTGTAATTCTCCTGTAGTCATTACTTTTGTCTTCTTGATGTTCAGCTGTGGTCTCAGCATTGGGCCACTGTCAAAAGCGTAGGAGCAGGGCCAGTAATAGAAAGGTGGCAACTTTACACAGGCTGAGCTCATGCACTCATTCTGTAGCTGTCCTGATTTTGGAGAGGGGTCTTTAAAGGCAGAAAGGAAGGAAGAGCTTTGGGAGGTGGTACAGGGTTATAGTTAAGCTGTGACTTTGGAGGCTATGGGTTCAAATCTCTGAATCAAGGAAAAAAGCAGGGTAGTAATATTTTAAATATATGCTGCCGAGAACTCATTCAGGGGCCTTTGGCAAGCCACTGGCGACCAGCCCTCTGTGAATCTTGGCAATAGTAATATCGCTGGACTACCCTGCAGGGTCGCCACAAGGACTGCAATTAAGATAACACGCGCACAAAACGTTTTGAGCCCTGGAAGAGCTCTTAAAATGCAAAGGGTCGTTTCAAATTACTCCAGGAGGTGAGTTCGGTTTTTGAAACGCCCCTTGGCTTTTGCTTCTGCTCAGCCTTGTCCGACCTACATAAGGAAAGAGGCCGGGTCTAATTTTGCAAGTTTTGTTATTGTTGTTGTTGCAGTCTTCAAGAGATGTCACTGTAAAAAGGAATTAAATCTGTTTTGATTGGCGGTGGCTCCAAGTACATAATGCAGTGGGCGGTTCAGAAAACCAGCTTTTCAGGAAATAAAAGCTGTAATCTTAAGAATGATGGGAATAAGGGTTTTGGGGCTCTTGCTTCGTCATATACAGGAAGCATATCCTCATCTGGCAAAGATACATCTGGGGCAGAGTGAGAAAGACTGGAAATCTATCTATCTATCTATCTATCTATCTATCTATCTATCTATCTATCTATCTATCTATCTATCTATCAGCGTGGTTAAGTGTAGTGGTTAAGAGCGGTGGTTTGGAGCGGTGGACTCTAATCTGGATAACTGAGTTTGATTCCCCACTCCGCCACATGAGCGGCAGACACTAATCTGGTGAACCGGGTTGGTTTCCCCACTCCTACACATGAAGCCAGCTGGGTGACCTTGGGCTAGTCACACTCTCTCAGCCTCACCTACCTCACAGGGTGTCTGTTGTGGGGAGGGGAAGTTTGATTCTTCCTTAAGTGGTAGAGAAAGTCGGCATATAAAAACCAACTCCTCCTCCTCCTCCTCCTTCTTCGGTCCCTCCCCTCCCCAAATCCCTCCCTCCCCCAGCCCCCACCCACAAAATCTCCAGGTATTTCCCAAGCCAGAGTTTGCAATCCTATTCATCCACAATACCACCGTCTTGTGACTGCATTTTGGAGCTGAATTATACAGAGCCATGATAACATTGGACAGTGTGTAAAAGCATGTAAAGAATCTTACACCGATAGTGCCAACCTGCCCATGTATACTCTGCAGTGAGTGCCATTGAGTTACTTTGGGAGGAGCTGTGGCTCAGTGGCAGAGCCTCTGCTTGGCATGCGGAAGGTCCCAGGTTCAACCCCCACCATCTCCAGTTAAAGGGACCAGGCAAGTAGGTGATGGGAAAGACCTTCTGCCTGAGACCCTGGGGAGCCGCTGCTGGTCTGAGTAGACAATACTGACTTTGATGGACCAAGGAACTGATTCAGTTTAAGGGAACTTCATGTTTTCATGTGTTCATGTGTACTTCCTAGGAATCATGTGTTGGGATTGCAGCTGTAATCTCATATCAGAGTTCCAATAAAGTTACGCTCATCCGTCGTTCAGCATTGTAAACGATTATGAATTATAACGCCGTAATATTATCGTGTATTAAAGAAGCCCAAGATAATAAGGGCTTTGAAATTATTTGTTATCAATACAGACCGATCAGATTGCTCAGCAATAAAAGCGGGTACTAAGCCACAAACACTTCTGTCCCGATAAATGTGTGTATCTTTCAGGCGCCACAAAATTCTATGTTTATTTTGGTGGCGGCAGACAAACGCACTTTTCTAGCGGCATTCGGGTGACCAAAGGTGGATCATTAATTCTATACCTGTCAAGATCAATATATTTTAATCCCACCCTTGCTCCAAAGGACTGAGGGCAGCAGACTGTTCTTTCTCCCTCTGGTTTATTCTTACAACAGCCCTGTGAGGTATATTAGCATGAGAGAGAGTGACAGGCCCAAGGTCATCCAGCGAGCTTCCATGGCAGAGTGGGGATTCAAACCCAGGACTCTCAGGTCCTAGGCCATGGGGAAGATTGGCTGCTATCATGCTTTCTAGAGAGACCTGGAAGCCAGACGAACTACCACACACCACTGGCTGTAACCACTTCCTTCAAGGCCTGGTTTATTGATTTACTTCTTATTTCCTTCATTTATACCCCACTTTTATACCCCACTTTCCCCCTCTTCTTATTTACTTCATTTATATCCCAGGGGCTTATCGCACCCAGGCTGGGAAACGTATGGAAAACATCTTAAAAGCGATCGTGCTGGATGCGATTTCCTATTTCCCCCCTGCACTTCTGCTCGTTCTAACCTCTCTGAAACGTTTGCTTTCAGAGCGCACCTCCAATGAAACTGCGCACAAAAGAGAGAAGGGGTCGTGGAGGGAGCACCACGTAACTTGCTTGGGTTCCCCTCCACCTCCCCCGGCATTTTGGTGTGCTTGCGTGGGATCGTCAGTGCATCGGGAAGATAGGACGATGGGTTCACGTTTCCCCCCATGCTTCTAATTCTCGCGGGAATGCAAAGGGACAAAAAAGCAGGAAATCATTCAGATCTTCCCTTGGGGATATTGCACCAGGAGGAAAACGGGGTGGGGGGAGAGAAAAGAAAGAAGAAACTCAGAAACAATTATTCTCCTGCAGCTCTCAAGGGAAGGGGGGATCAGAAGAACAAAAAAGAACAAAAGCAACAAAAGCAACAAAAAAGCAACAAATTTACAGCCTTGTCCGAGCCTCGTCTGTAACACAGAAACAAAGGAGACCTGGCGGAGAATGGGTCGCTTCTTTGCTGGCTTTAAATAACTTGCCTGATCCCTTTTTTTAAGAAGAAGACATAACGATCCAATGTTACTCCAAGTGCATTTATTTAAAAAAAAAAAAACCACATGGCCACCAGAGGGAAAGAGGTGGGGAGACGGGCTACACAGTGGATGTGGACAACAGAGGGGCAGAGAAAGAAACAGCGTCTCAATCTTATCTGCACTTCGGGGGGAAGCCAACTGGAAAACGGAGAAAGGAAAAACATCGTTCTATAAGTGTTTTTGGAAGCCGCGGGGTTTACACGACTGCAAAACGGTTCCACCCCCAAAGGGAGGGTGGGAAGTGCGATCATGAATGAATAAAACGACTCAATAAACGTTTCAAACAGTAAGTGCGTTAGCCCTTCCACTTTCCAATAGGGACCCAAGGCGCCTTACGTAATTCTCCTGTCCTCCACTTTATCTTCACAGCAACCACCCTGTGAGGTAGGTTAGGCCGAGAAGATGTGACTGGCCCAAGGTCACCCAGCAAACTTCCATGGCTGAGTGAGGATTTGAGCCTGGGTCTCCCATATCCTAGTCCAATACTCTAACCACTACACCCCAAAAACCTCCCGCCGGTAGCAAAGAGGGACCTGGCAACCCTATTGGGGCCGAACCTGAGGAGGGCGGGGTTTGGGGAGGGGAGGAACATCAACGCCGTAGAGTCCAATTGCCAAAGCGGTCATTTTCTCCAGGTGAACAGATCTCTATCAGCTGGAGATCAGTTGTAATAGCAGGAGATCTCCAGCTAGTACCTGGAGGTTGGCAACCATAGGCCTGGAGTTCTCTTGGAATTAGGCCACAGAGATAAGTCCCCCTGGAGCAAATGGCTGCTTCGGAGGGCATTATGTCCTGCTGAGGTCCTTCCCCTCCCAAAGATCCACCCTCAGATCTCCAGGAATCTCTCAAACCTGAACTGGCAACCTTACGGCAAGGTTACGAAGGCCACCCTCCCTCCCCAGCCGTTTGCCTTCTGGTAAATGGTATTTAGAGGTACACTGGCCCTGAACGTGGAGGTTCTGCTAAGCTTGTATAGCCCTGAAGAAGCCTGTCTTCCGCCACGTCTAAACCCCTGGAAAGCCGGCCAAGCTAGCGCTGCAGATCTTGCGGCCGGCGAATTCCAGAAGTTAATTGTGCGTCGCATGAAAAAGCGCTTTTCCTTTGGTCTCTCTCTTCTGAATCAACGGCCCGTCCATTCGAAGCATCAGTGCCTCGCCAGGGGAAAAAACAACCATAACGGTCCTCTTGCATGCTCATTGCACACACGCATCCCTATATACACACTGGCTCCTTCCCGCTGCCAAATTATTCCCCAGCACTCTGGAACAAGGGATGTTTACTTTTGGGGTTGTCAGGGGCAACCAGGCGGCAAAACAAAAACATCCCCTCTTTCCACCCCCAGCCTTTTCAGCTTGGTTTCTCGTCCCTTCTGCAAACTGTCGCCGCGAGCTGTCTTTAAACGAGGATCTGAGCAACTCCCAGAGGATGGGCCCATTGGATTTGCTTTGCTGTGGAGCCTCCATGCGCAGGAGCAACGTATCCCGGAACACCTGAAGCCCGAGACAAATTTCAAGGGGGCTCTCTGGCTGCCATTCCTTGCTCGTGGGCTTGCAGCGGGCATCCAGCCAACCACTGCTGGAAGTAGGGTTGCCAGCCTCCAGGTACGAGCTGGAGATCACCTGCTGCTGTTACAACTGATCTCCAGCCGACAGAGATCAGTTCACCTGGAGATAGGGTTGCCAGGTCCCTCTTCGCCACCGGCGGGAGATTTTTGGGGCAGAGCCGGAGGAGGGCGGGGTTTGGGAAGGGACTTCAATGCCATAGAGTTCAATTGCCAAAGAGGCCATTTTTCTCCAGGTGATCTGATCTCTATCGGCTGGAGGTCAGTTGAATTAGCAGATCTCCTGGCAGTTGGCAACCCTACCTGGAGAAAATGGCCGCTTTGGCAAGTGGACTCTATGGCATTGAGGTCCCTCCCCTCCCCAAACCCCGCCCTCCTCAGGCTCCGCCCCAAAAACCTCACGCAGGTTGAGAGGAGGGACCTGGCAACCTTATCTCCAGCCGACAGAGATCAGATCACCTGGAGAAAATGGCCATCTTGGCAATTGGACTCTATGGCATTGAAGTCCCTCCCCTCCCCAAACCCCGTCCTCCTCTGGCTCCACCCCAAAAACCTCCCACCGGTTGTGAAGAGGGACCTGGCATCCTAGCAGGAGGTGGGATGCTGGATTAAGTGGACCATTTTTCTTTGATCGAGCACATGCTTTCTCTGCAATGGAGTTTAACCACTAACAACTCCTGCGTCCCAGGATCAGCTCCTTCCTCAGTAGAAAGCTCCTGACGCAGCCTGAGTACACTCTTTTCCTAGGATGTTCCCTCTTTTTCTGCTCCTTGTCCTGGTTTTTGTCTTATGAGGATACCTTGTTAGAATTAGGGAATTAGGGTTGCCAGATTCGAGTTGGGAAATACCTGGAGATTTTTAGGGCGGAGCCTGAGGAGGGTGGGGTTTGGGGAGGGCAATTGGACTCTATGGCATTGAAGTCCCTCCCCTCCCCAGACCCCACTCTCCTCAGGCTCCGCCCCAAAAATCTCCAGGTATTTCCCAACCCGGAGCTGGCACCCTGAAACCAATGCCCCGTGCATTCAGGTGTCTAACTCAACTCAAGTTAAGTTTATTAATACGGTCTATTTGACCAGCCAGAAGTTAGTTTATCATATTGTCCAACTTGATAAAACTGTAAAAACTGTTACAAATTACAAAATTTTATTTAAAAATCTGGTATTAATAAGATTAATAAGGAGCCCCGTGGCACAGTGTGGTAAGCTGCAGTACTGCAATCCAAGCTCTGCTCACGACCTGAGTTCAATCCCAACGGAAGTTGGTTTCAGGTCGCCGGCTCAATGTCGACTCAGCCTTCCACCCTTCTGAGGTCGGTGAAATGAGTACCCAGCTTGCTGGGGGTAAAGGAAAGATGACTGGGGAAGGCACTGGCAAACCACCCCGCAAACAAAGTCTGCCTTGGAAAGATCGGGATGTGACGTCACCCCATGGGTCAGGAATGACCCGGTGCTTGCACAGGGGACCTTTACCTTTTTTTAAAAACAAGATATACAAAATTAGTGCATGGCCCAAAAGGGGCTTGCCAATTTAAGATTACTAAAAATATATAAGTTTAAAAGAGTTTAACTGGTTTTTTCCACCCTATTTTTGGGTATTTTAATTGCAATGGCGCAGAATTTGGCAGTGGGGAGCGAAAGATGAGGAATCTCCCCCATCAGAAGCTTCTTAGACTGGCACTCAGCCGACTTATCTGGGAATCCGCTGATCAGGGGATCCATAAGTCTAATACGAGCCCCATGATAAAATGGACAGCTGAACAATACATGTTCGATGGTTTCTATGTCACCTGTCCTAACTCAGTTGTTATGAGGGCCTGATATGACATAAATGTCTCTTGGTCGGGCCATGCCGTGCCTCGCCAGCCCCGACTGAGAGCGGGGTGCGTGTGGCTGCTTCGGCTGGCTTGCGGGCCGAATAAGAGCTCTCAAGGGGGCCAGATCCGGCCCGCGGGCTTTATGTTGGACACCCCTGGTCTTGTTTGCTTTGCACACAAGCACGTCAAATTTTTTTTTATTTTATTATATTTATATCCCGCCCTTGCCTAACCACAGTCAGGCTCGGGGTGGCTACAAACCAGGATAAACAAGCAACTTAAGATACGTACTATAAAATTTAAAACCTCGTAAACCTTCTACATTCCAAAATTCCTTAGGCGCCCTATCGATAAAGAACTAAATAAATACAACGCAGTGACGAAAACAGCCAACAGGAAAAAGCAGAGAAGGAAGGCAAGGGGAAGCAAGAACCAAAGTCAGTTAAAGAAATGAAGGGAGGTAAATAAGCATGGGGATAGGTAGGCCAGCTCTACCTCAACTAGGGTTGCCAACCTCCAGGTACTAGCTGGAAATCTCCTGCTATTACAACTGATCTCCAGCCGATAGAGATCAGTCTCCCCTTAACCGCCTTCTTTCCAAGCTAAACAGCCCTAAGCGTTTTAACCAATCCTCGTAGGGCGGTTGCTCTGGTCCCCTGATCATTTTGATCGCTCTTTTCTGCACCTTCTCAAGCTCTGCAATATCCTTTTTTAGGTGTGGCGACCAGAACTCTGTGCTGTATTCCAAGTGTGGTCTCACCATAGATTTGTACCAGGGAAGTATGACAGCAGCAGTTTTATTCTCTATTCCTCGTCTAATTATGGCCGGCATGGAATTTGCCTTTTTCACAGCAGCCGCACACCTTAACATTTTTCCTGTTGGTTTTTCAGTTTGAGTAAGAACGATCAAGAACAAGAAGGCAAGAGTCGCTGGGAAAGACAGTCATGCTAGGAAAAGTGGAGGGCAGCAGGAAAAGAGGAAGACTCAACAAGAGATCTGGATGGACTCAATAAAGGAAGCCACGGCCCTCAATTTGCAAGATCTGAGCAAGGCTGTCAAAGACAGGACATTTTGGAGGGCTTTCATTCATAGGGTCGCCATGAGTCGGAAGGGACTTGACGGCAGTTAACACACACACACAAGAACGATCAGCGGACTGGATTGGGTTTCCCTTCTTAAGGAAGAGCTGCCATGCAAGGCTTGCCAGCAAAATGTACTTTCTGGATTAGGTAGTTCTAGAGGAGACAAGAGACTTTTGTGCGCGCACGCCAAGATGGCAGCACCGCCAGGTAACGAGGGACCTTCCACCTGGATTTACTTTTTAGTGGCTTGGGGTATGAGCTGAAGTGTCATAGTTCATGCTTGTAGTCATCCTTCCTCCTCTGAAGGGGCTGCCCCATTTCCAGGTGAGGCTTAAACCAACGGACGATCAGGTATTTCCTTATAACCGACAGAGAAAGAAAAAAACAAACCCATAACTGACTGAGCCCAACACCTCTGGGTATTTTAGATCGAGGGGTGGCTAGTATTGTAAATGCCTGCACTGCTTAAGAATAGTTTGAAGTTCGGAGACTTTCACCCGCTTTGTAAGGAACAACCCGCCTTAAATCAATAAGAATGTCCTGAATTTAGTTACACATCACTCCCCAGAATTCTTTCTGCCGTAATTCCAGCCATAAGGGTGGCAGCGATTAAGAAAAAATTTTGGGTAGATTAAGAAAAATCTACCCAGAGGATCTTAGGCGGAGGGGGGTATAGCTGGATGAGTCAAGGGGGTGGAACCTGGGGTATTTCTTCTGAAAGGGGGGGCACTGTCTGACAATCACTTAAAAAAAAAAGTTGGTTTGCTAAAACCATATCTAAATGGGGCTGCCGACCTCCAAGTGAGCCCTGGAGATCTCCCAAAATTTCAACTGATCTCCAGACAACCGAGATCAGTTCTCCTGGAGAAAATGGCTGCTTTGGAGGGCAGACTGTATGGCGCTATACCCTTCTGGGGTCCCTTCCCCAGAAACGGGAGGGCATTCATGCGTCCATTCGATCCAGCATTATATCGCTAAACTTGTCATCAATTTTTTATAAAAAATTGGGGGGGGGGAAATTGGTGGAGGTAGGGGAAGGGAGGGGAGACAGTGGGTGTGAACAAGGGAAGGGTGTTTGGTGAGGTGAAGAAATAAAGACCGTTTGAAGAAGCTCGCAGGGTCAAGGAAAGCTGGCTTGGAAACGAATTTTTAAAAATTGTGATAAAAGTGCTTGGGAAAACAACGGAGGAAAAACGACGGGGAAACGGTTCAAGAACCAAGCAGAGGAAAACATGCGTGGAAATGCAAAAACAAGATGAAGCTTTTGACGACATTGTGACAGTAGACCTGGAAATTTACTAAAACCTTGGGAAAAAAAGTTAAAATGTTCAGAGGAAGGTTACCTGAAGAAGGGAGGGGGTTGGAGTAAAACCCGTGCTCTGGCCTGGAAGCAGAGAATATACAAGATAGAACAGAAAAAAACATTAATTGGACTATTAAGGCACAGAGAAGTCCAAGATAAGAAAATAATTGGGAGCTTCAAAAGGAAAGCATTGAGTAATGCTGTAAAGTGCCAAATTATATATGCAAACATGGTATCCAAAACTGACCAATCATATTGTGTAGAATAAGCTATTTTAGAACCAATCAGTAGAGAAAGAAATGCTGTAATATGCAAATAAAGGGCTCTAAACAGATTTTTTAATTAACCAGTAATATTGCTTTGTTTAAATTGAGAAAGCCAGTTGGAGGCGAATAGAAATGTTAAATGACTAATAATTAGTAGGCAAAAAGCTTTGTAACCAATCAGCAAGTAAAATTGAAATATAAATAAATAATGCCACCAAAAAAATAAATAAATGCATAGCTAATGAGTCCAGTAGGAGTGAATAAAATGAATCCTCTTGCCTTTGTTCAGGGCCTAGCCTTTTTTGATGCTTGTAAGAGAGGGCTGGGTCTACAGCTGTAATAAACTGTTTTTCTCAAAATTTGGTCTGGGTCTCTTTGTTCCTGGCCAGCCCTATTTTGCTACAACAACATGAAACGTGGTAAACCATTCGCGCAGAAAACGCCTTTGCCTTCGCCCATCCAAAACGTTTCATAAATGGTTTGCTGAAAACAATTACTAGGTGGAGCAGATCAGGCATGTGTGTCTAGGGTACACCTGCAAGCCCTACCCTGGTGATGGCTCTGTTTGTAAAGGCATGTCTGTCTCAACTCCAAAGCAAGCATGTGGGCATTTCACCCCCACAAGATGTGGTTTCCCAAAACTGAGGTCCATCACCAGTAAATAGATCCTGACGGAGCGTATCGGTAGGATTTGATTCTTTGCTGTTCTCCTTTTTTCAAAGTAATTGCTCTGCTCCACCCTGATTTCCACCATTCCTGTGACAGCCCATCTCGCCTGGATGCCCATGAGTTCAGTTGGGCTGTGCCGAGACTCTTCGCATTTCCTGCTTCCTGTACCAGTCAAGTCCACCAAGAACGAGAACAGGGCACTGATGGAGGGTGAAATGACAAGAGGACGGAGCCCGCTAGCTCAGGAATCTGGATCTGCAAGGGGAAGAAGGCTTCAAAGACATTTTGGGTCACTACCTGGCTCTGCAGAAACCAAGAATCATATCAGTCCATACTGATAAATTCCCCAGACAGTATGGGAGAGTCTCCCATTTAATGGGCCAGCTATCTGGGTTGCCAACCTCCAGATGGTGGCTGGAGATCTCTCGCTATCACAACAGTCCTCCAGGTGACCCAGATCAGTTCACCTGGAGAAAATGGCTGGTTTGGAAGGTTTACTCTATAGCATTAAGCCACATTAAAGTCCATCCCCAAACGGAGCCCTCCTCAGGATCCACCCCACAAATCTCCAGGTATTTCCCAACCCGGACCTGGCAACCCTGCTAGTAGGGTTGTCAACCTTCAGGTGGTGGCTGGAGACATCCCACTATTACAAATGACCTCCAGGTGACAGAGATCAGCTCTCCTGGAGAAAATGGCCGCTTTGGCAATTGGACTCGATGGCAGTGAAGTCCCTCCCCAAAACCCATCCTCCTCAAGCTCCACCCCAAAAATCTATTGGCTATTGTGGACTGTAGTCTTTGTTAGTCTGGATAGCCATGCAGATTAGCTTTGGATTTCACACATTAACAGATCACATTAACAGGATACAATGGTTCCATATTAACATACCACACCCTCATTAGCACATTATCTTGATACTTACAGGACAAGGATTAGCACATTACCTTTGATACTTTTTGCAGGACAATGATTCAGCTCAAACCCAACCCCTTTCTGACTATATATTACTCTTCCTACACACTTGACACTGAGAGACCCTGTCCTTCAGTGTTACTCCTCTGAAGATGCCTGCCACAGCTGTGGGCGAAACGTCAGGAAAGAAAATACCAAGACCACGGTCACACAGCCCAGATAGCCTACAAGAACCAATAAAGAACTGTTGCTTTCGACCTCCTCCTTGTTGTCTATCATTGGACTATATAAGACAACCAGGCATTTCACTAGCCACCAGCCATCAAATCCGGGTACACAAAAGCCGCCTCTCTTTGCTTTGCAAGGTCATAAGCAGGAAATCATAACACCGCGCAGAACAATGATCGAATACCACCAATGTTTACCCAACAAAAATGGGATTCGTAGCCAGCAGTTAATTAACAAAACAGAGATGTTAGCTCTTAGGCCTCTCTGGATGTCCTTTCGCTCTTGCTATCTGGCAGTTTGTGACAGTTCTTCTGCTAGGGTGGTGGCTGGAGATCTCCCACTATTACAACTGACCTCCAGCCAATAGAGATCAGTTCCCCTGGAGAAAATGGCTGCTTTGGCCGTTGGACTCTATGGCATTCAAGTCCCTCCCCTCTTCAAACCCCACCCTCCTCAGGCTCCACCCCCAAAATCTCCAGGTATTTCCCAACCCAGGGCTGGCAACCCTAGTGTGTGTGTGTGTTAGGGTTGCCAGGTGCCCCCTGGTCATCAGAAGGGGATGGGGTGGTGGTGGTAGGGTTGCCAGATCCAGGTTGGAAAACTGCTAGAGATTTGGAGCCTGGGGAGGACAGGGACCTCAGTGGGGTACAATGCCACAGAGTCCACCCTCCGAAGCACCCATTTTCTCCAGGGGAACTGGAATCTGAAGATGAGCGGTTAGACCAGGGGATCCCCAGGTCCCACCTGGAGGCTAGAATCCCTACTGCCCACCTCTAGATGGGTCCTGGAGATCTCCTGGAATTACGACGGATCTCCAGGCCACAGAGTTCATTTCCCCCGGAGAATCTACGGCATTATACCCTGCTGAGATGCCTCCCCTCACCAACCTTCCACCCTCCCCAGGCTCCACCCCAAAATCTCCCAAAAAATTCTCGACCTGGACCTGGCACCCTTCCTTACAAACCCCATCCTTGTTTGCTCCTATGCCTTTTGCAGTGAACTGAATTGCAGAAATCCACAGTTTTCCTGGCATCCGCTGGCCATGAGCAGCTGCTAAGGGGAGAGCCAGTGGCTCAGTGGTAGAGCCTCTGCTTGGCATGCAGAAGGTCCAGGTTCAATCCCCGGCATCTCCAGTTAAAGGGACCAGGCAAGTAGGTGATGTGAAAGACCTCTGCCTGAGACTCTGGAGAGCTGCTGCCAGACTTTGATGGACCCAGGGTCTGATTCAGTATAAAGCAGCTTCAGGTGTGATTGCTGCAGAGCGAAATACAGTTGAGGGGCCGGCCCAGCTATAGGGGCTTGTGGAGGAGGAGGAGGAAAAGAAGAAGAGTTGGTTTTTATATGCCACGACAGACACCCTGTGAGGTAGATGGGGAGGAGAGAGCTGTGACTAGCCCAAGGTCACCCAGCTGGCTTCATGTGTAGGAATGGGTAAACAAATCCAGGTCACCAGATTAGACTCCGCTGTTCATGTGGAGGAGTGGGGAATCAAACCCGGTTCTCCAGATCAGACTCCACCACTCCAAACCCCTTAACCACTACACCACACTGGCTATACCACGTTGGCAACTGTAATGGGAGACTGGGGAAATCGAAACTTTAAGATGATCAAGGTTGAGTCCCATCCCCCCGCCTACCTGCTCTTTCACCAGCTCTCTTTGAGCACGGAAGGGCACGTCACCTGTGTTCCATATTTTAAATGTCATCCCTCGCTTTTTTTTAAGACTGTTCAAACATTCAGAATTATTTCCTTGTCTTGGGTTTAGTGTTTATCCAACACGATCTGGAGGACTCTACCTGGAAGAGGGGGGGAGAGGAGCCCCGCCTTGCCTTCAAGAAAAGAACTCTTGAAACCACTTGCAAAAAAAACCCCTATGAAGTGTTTTCATTCAGATCCCTTTGGCATGGATAGAGTTTCCAAGTGGCCCCGATATCCACCCGTCCATCCCACCTGGCTCAGACGGAGGTTTGCTCTTCAAAACCAGCAGACGAAGCTTTTCGTGGCGAGCTGCCAAACCACACTTGTCTGTGTTCACTAGCATCTTTTATAGACAAAAATACCTTAAAGTCACAGCGTGCAACAAACAATAACCGTAAAAATCCCCCCCTGGCAAGGACCCGATGGAGATGTGAAGGGCCAAATCTACACCTGATGTGGGAAATGTGAGACAGGTTTCTGTCTGACTTTGTTTTTATAACTGGGGGAAAAATCATCCAGTGATCTTTGGAAACTTAAGCCCCGGTCTTACCAGGCCTTGCTCACCACTAGGGTTGCCAGCACAGGGTTGAGAACTACCTGGAGATTTTGGAGGGGAGAGCCTGGGGAGGGTGGGATCAGTTCACCTGGAGAAAAGGGCCGCTGATAGAGAACGGTTCACCTGGAGAAAAGGGCCGCTTTGGCAATTGGACTCTATGGCCTTGAAGTCCCTCCCCTCCCCCAAACCCCGCCCACCTCTGGCTCTGCCCAAAAACTTCCCGTTGATGGCGAAGAGAGCCCTGGCAACCCTATCTCTAGCCAATAGAGATCAGTTCACCTGGAGAAAATGGCCATCTTGGCAGTTGGACTCTATGGCATTGAAGTCCCTCCCCTCCCCAAACCCCGCACTCCTCCGGCTCTGCCCCCAAAACCTCCTGCCGGTGGCGAAGGGGGACCTGGCAGCCACACGCCAGCCAAAGCGTTTCTTGAAGGCCGTACTGTGCAAGAGAAACCGGTTTCTAAAAGCATTTTAAAAGAAGAGGAAAGACAGATGCTCAAAGGCAGATGACAGAGTTGGGTACAGTAGATTGAGGACTGACAAAAGAAAATACTTCTTCACACAGCGAGTGATTAAAATGTGCAATTGGCTGCCGGAGGATGGAGTGGAGGCCCCAGGCATAGATGGCTTTAAAAGGGGTTCAGACAGATTTCAGGGAGGAGAGGCCTATCAGTGGCTACTAACCATGGGGACTAAAAGGAACCTCCACATTCAGAGGCAGAATCTCTGAATACCAGTGTCAGGAGGCAACATCAGGGGAAGGCCTTGGCCTCTGTGCTCTGCTTGTTGCTCACCCCCGTCAAAAGTAACTGGTTGGCCACTGTGTGAGACGGGATGCTGGACTAGGTGGACCGCCGGTCTGATCCAGCAGGGCTCTTCTTATGTTCTTAAGCCACAGAAATGCAGCAGGTTAATTTCTCGTAAGTTTCACCCACATAATTTCTGCCTATGGGGCAGCTGCTAAAAGAATAGAGAAGGTGGGGAAATTGAGATATTCAGCAGGTAAAGCTTTTCTTAACCTCACTGACATGTACTGTGAGGAGGAGGAGGAGGAGAAGAAGAAGAAGAATAATTGGTTTTGAGATGCCGACGTTCTCTACCACTTAAGGGAGAATCAAACCGGCCTACAATCCCTTCTCCTCCCCACAACAGACACCCTGGGAGGTAGGTGGGGCAGAGAGAACTCTAGGAGAACTGTGACTAGCCCAAGGTCACCCAACAGGCTTCATGTGGAGGAGTGGGGAAACCAACCCGGTTCACCAGATTAGAGTCCGTTGCTTGTGTGGAGCGGGGAATCAAACCCGGTTCTCCAGATAAGAGACCACTGCTCTTAACCACTACACCACGCTGTCTTTTAATTTCTGCCTAGTGGGCTGCTGTTAAAAGACCACAAAAGGGGTTGGGGGAATTGAGACATTCAGCAGGTAAAGCTTTTCTTAGCCTCACCGACATTTACTGTGAGAACCCAAATCCCCCTTTCATATTTGAAAGTGCAGAATACCTGCTCACTCACCCTTTCCCCCCCCCTGCCCCTTTGCAGTGTGGGTCTGGAGTCACAGGAGAAGCAATAAAAATCTGATATTTTAGGGGGAAGGGCTGTTGGGGAGGCCATGATTTCCATTGTGTTTTCCGGCAGGCTACCCCTGTCCTTTTAAAATATTTGCACAGCAGGCATGAACTCAACTAATAAAGCTTTCCCCTGCTTTTGTGGCTGAGCCAGTGGAATTTCTGCCTGGAGCAGAGCTGTGACATGCAAACAAGGGAAATTTTTTGGCAACTTTGTTCCAAAGGAATTCCACCCCCCCCCAAATTGCCTCTTGAGTCTTTCTGACATTCAGAGGTTGAATGACCTGCCCAAGTTGGGCTTTTGAACAAATCGTGTTTGGAATTCGCTAAGAAGGGGTATCGTTGCATAAGCCGAGGCATTACGCTTTAAAGGTAACTAATTGTTTGCTTTGGGCATCGTGTATTAGATTTCCCCCCACCCCGGAAAGCACTAAGGAGTTGGAGGAACTTCTGACTCCCTGGGGCTGCTAATTTTTTTTCCAGTTTATGGATGGGGTTCCCCTGCCCACCACAGCTGTGGGACAGTCAGAAATTCAACAGGTTCAGCTTTTCTCAGCATCAAAAGTGGAATCTGACATCGGGGAACATCATCGTAACCTTCTGTTTCTCTCTCTCTCATTTTTGAACCAGGTTTCTAGTCCCCATGGAGACAGGCTTGGAAAGTATGTATGTGTGCTGGTGAATTCTGAGGATCTCTGAGTGGGGATAAACAGGTTTTTTTTGGGGGGGGGCTTTTCTGTCTTACTGCTTCTTGCTCTCCCCCCTCAGCCCTAGCAGAAATGGAATAAATTATGCAAAATAAGCAACGTGATGCAAATGAGCTGCCTTTGCATAATGGGACAGGGTTAGGGTTGCCAACCTCCAGGTACTAGCTGGAGATCTCCTGCTATTACAACTGATCTCCAGCCGACAGAGATCAGTTCACCTGGAGAAAATGGCCGCTTTGGCAATTGGACTCTACGGCATTGAAGTTCCTCCCCAAACCCCACCCTCCTCAGGCTCCACCCCAAAAACATCCTGCCGGTGGCGAAGAGGGACCTGGCAACCCTAGACAGGGTGCTGGATCTAGTTTCTCTTGGCTCAGATTTTGGGCTGAGTACAGATTTGCCAGAGGGCAGATATCCACATGTCTACACATTTGTTTCATTTACATATATGTTCCATGAGCTTGTCGGGATGCCAATTCCTGGGTAGATTTGGCCAACTAGCCGGCTGTCTCATCTCGCAGGAGGAAGGTAAAGTTGGCTATATTTTGAGCTGTGACTACTGTTCACAGGTATTTATAGGCTTGGAACACTCTCATCAGTTTATAGTCTTGTTACTGGGAATTCGCACACGTTTCTTATGAAATTGCAAGAGGCAGGCGGATTGAAAATGTCACCATGGATGGTGGTCGGGTAGCCAGGGTCATATAATGGTCGTACTAGGATCTGCGAGATCCACATTCGAATCTCCGTTTTGCCTTGTGGCTAGGGTTGCCAACCTCAACTGGGGGCCTGGACATTTTCTGGAAATTAGAACTGATCTCCAGGTAACAGAGATCAGTTCCCCTGGTGAAAACAGCTGCTTTGCTGGGCGGGCTGTATGGCATTAGACCCCATTGATATCCCTCCCCAACCCCCACCCCAGGTTCCCCCCTATAATCTCGAGGAACTTCGTGACCCTGAGCTGGCAGGGAGGCTATCCTGGGTGTATAAAGGAAGGGCATGATAAAACTGCATTAGATACATAGATACACTGCAAGATGGTAGTTTTCAGGCTGGTTTGAACACAATACATTGTGGGAGCATGAGGAAAGGGTACCATGCTGCCCAGTGGCTTTCTTGGTAATGCCAAAGAATATGGTTTAGGCCAAGAGAATCAGTAGCCTTGTGTGGCCATTCTAGAGGCTGGACAGTCACTTTTCTCTTGTGCCTTTAGAAGAAGAAGAGTTGGTTTTTATATGCCGACTTTCTCTGCCACTTAAGGAAGAATCAAACTGGCTTACAATCATCTTCCCTTCCCCTCTCCACAACAGACACTCTGTGAGGTAGGCGGGGCTGAGAGAGCTGTGACTAGCCCAAGGTCACCCAGCTGGCTTTGTGCTTAGGAGCGGGGAAACCAATCCAGTTCACCAGATTAGCCTCCGCTGCTCACATGGAGGAGTGGGGGAATCAAACCCGGTTCTCCAGATCAGACTCCACCGCTCCAAACCACCGCTCTTAGCCACTACACCACGCTGGCTCTTTAGAACTGTATGACAGGCAGATAGGGTTGCCAACCTCCAGGTGGGGCCTGGGGAATCTCCTAGAATTACCACTGAAATGCAGGCTTCTGTGACCACTTTCCCTGCAGGGAATGGCAGCTTTGGTGAGTGGGTTCTCTTGCATTACATCTCTGCTGAGCCCCTCCCCCAAACTTAGGCTCAGTGGTAGAGCCTCTGCTTGGCATGCAGAAGGTCCCAGGTTCAATCCCCGGCATCTCCAGTTAAAGGGACTAGGCAGGTAGGTGATGTGAAAGACCCCTGCCTGAGACCCTGGAGAGCCGCTGCCGGTCTGAGTAGACAATACTGGCTTTGATGGACCGAGGGTCTGGTTCAGTGTAAGGCAGCTTCATATGTTCCTAGTCTGATGCTGGCAACCTTACAGTGAGGCAGAGATTCATGTGACGGTGTCCTTCCAGTTTGGAGATTCACTGAAGAGGGAGGGAAGCATGCTATGTTGAATCTGTACCTGCCACCCAGCTTTCAGAGGCACGAGATGCCCGGAAGCCTTCTGGGGAAAAAAACACGGTGCTGCCCCAGAGACAAAGAGGGGTGAAGTCCTGAGTTCAAGATGTCGCCCCCTCCTCCCACACACAAAAGCTGACACGCCTTGTTACCAACAGAGTTCCCTTTTATTGCGGAAGGGGATAAATACATCAAAATATTGTCGAAGGCTTTCACGGTCAGAGTTAATTGGTTCTTGTGGGTTATCCGGGCTGTGTGACCGTGATCTTGGTATTTTCTTTCCTGACGTTTCGTCAGCAGCTGTGGCAGGCATCTTCAGAGGAGTAACACTGAAGGACAGTGTCTCTGAAGGACAGTGGAGAGACACTGTCCTTCAGTGTTACTCCTCTGAAGATGCCTGCCACAGCTGCTGGCGAAACGTCAGGAAAGAAAATACCAAGACCACGGTTACACAGCCCGGATAACCCTCAAGAACCAATAAATACATCCTTTGTCAAGGCAATAGTTCCTCTCTTTCTCTTCCCCTTTCCTATAACCACCCACCCTCGGAAAACATTAGCCCAATAATATTCTGCTGATAAATATCAGAGAATTGTGCAAAACTTCCCCCCCACCCCCCAAAATTGGAGATATGCTGGAAACTCCAACCCCAGGAGAAGGGGGAAGGGGCAGAACTGGTCATGGTGGGCTGTGGGCAGTTAGCCTGAAGAAAAATGCCCAGTCCCTTTGTGTGGGCCATCAAGTCGCAGCTAACTTAGAAGAAGAGTTGGTTTTTATATGCTGACTTTCTCTACCACTTAAGGAAGAATCAAACCGGCTTACAATCGCCTTCCCTTCCCCTCCCTGCAACAGACACATTGTGAGGTAGGTGGAGCTGAGAGAGCTCTAAGAGAGCTGTGACTAGCCCAAGGTCACCCAGCTGGCTTCGTGTAGGAGTGGGGAAACAAATCCAGTTCACCAGATTAGCCTCCGCCGCTCACATGGAGGAGTGGGGGAATCAAACCCGGTTCTCCAGATCAGAGCCCACCGCTCCAAACCACCACTCTTAACCACTACACCATGCTGGCTCTCAGTTAGAGGATCCAGTTTGAAATCTGGCAACTAGGGTTGGGAGCCTGAGTTGTGGGTAGAGTCAGAGAGATATGGGTGGAGCCTGACTGAAACATGAGTTCATATCCCGACTGTGGACCCGTCAAATGCTGCTTAATTGATACCCTGTGCCTTGGAAGTTTTGGACTTGTGGGTAAACAGGGCCAAGGTTGGCTTGCAACGGAGGCTTTTGCCTCTACCCTCTTTGTCCAGACATTAAATTAATTGTGCAATCATTCAGTTCCTTCATGCATCCGACTTGGACTCTTCCAGAACTTTTGCTTCATGGGGGCGGGGGAGGCACCCTGGACCTTTTCTGTCTAGCGGGAGCTTCCTTGCTGCAGGTTTGGAAGCAGGGGACAGCCGTCTGCTGGGAGAGGCTTGAACTCTGGATTTCCTGCATCGAACTCGTGATCAGTGTTCCCAGAGACCCCTCTGATCTCCGTAACTCTATGATCTTGGTGCTCGGGAAGGATTTCTGCCATTTGGCACTCTCCTAGAGGATCAGGCCTGCAGACAAAGAATATTCCTGTGCTCAGCGGGGCGGTTTTGGGGAGGAAGGATCCGAGCATTGCAGTTTTGAGGATTGTGGTCTGATCCAAGCCTCTGGTGGCTTCCCAAAGCCTCGGGATCCTAAATCTCCTCAAGCCAAAGTATATGTACATTTCATATTTTATGTTTAACATTAATAAGCATTGCCAATAGAAAAATGAGGCTGTACCCAGTGTTTACAAGGCCCATGTTTGTCTTGGTGACAGTGATAGGGGAAATTGTCCCAAACCTGCAAATAGAACTTCAGCAAGCCAGAAAAGTCACTCCAAGGTTACTTTTCTCTCTTCTGCTTCTTCCTGGTGAAGTCATCCCCTGCGGCAGATTCTCTTTTCGGTCTTTTTGAAACCCGGTGAGACAATAATCACAGTGAATTCCACTGCCTAGTAAAAGTCCAGTGTTTGAGCGACGAAGCTGACCGTGCCAATAAAGTCCCCCCAAAGTTACTAGTCCTCATCACTTTTGATTCGCTCGGCTGTCCTTAACATACTAATATGAATCATTGGCGACGGTTTGATAGCGTGCGAAAAAGAAACCAGCTCTTCCAACTGAGAACAAGTTTGGGGTTGTTTCGCCTGGATGCAGTTCTTTAATCCCTGTAGGCAAGGGGCTATTTTGAAGCGTGGGTGCAGCTGTTTCCAAGAGAGGTCTTTTCCCACTGGAGCTCAGCAGTTCCCCCATCGATACCTTCCCTTCGGATCAGCTTGGACCAGCCAGCTTCATCCTGCCCCCACCCCCAGAAGCCGGCTGTAGGAAGCGCACCCCTTAAAAGTTGTCGTTGGCCATTGCGGGGTTGGTGTAGGAGAAGGGGCTGGTGCCGTTGTTGGGTACATTCTGTAGGAAAAACGGAGGAAATACTGTTAGGGCAAGGCTTGATCAGGTAAGATCAGAGGGGGACATCTGTTTGGGTTGGGGCCCCCACACTTTGCACTTAAGAGACACAGCCACCTTTGAAGAAGAAGAAGAGTTTTTTATACCCCTTTTCTCTACTTTTAAGGAGTCTCAAAGCGGCTTACAATCCCCTTCTCCTCCCCACAACAGACACCTTGTCAGGTAGGTGGGACTGAGAGAGTTCTGAGAGCACTGTGACTAGCCCAAGGTCATAGGGTTGCCAGGTCCCTCTTTGCCACTGGCAGGAGGTTTTGGGGGCAGAGCCTGAGGAGGGCGGGGTTTGGGGAGGGGAGGGACTTCAATGCCATCGAGTCCAATTGCCAAAGCGGCCATTTTCTCCAGGGGAACTGATCTCTATGGGCTGGAGATCAGTTGTAATAGCAGGAGATCTCCAGCTAGTACCTGGAGGTTGGCAACCCTATCTACTGGTCACTTGCAGGGTGCCCAGATCTCATGGGTGCCCAGATCTCATGGGTTGCCAGCTCCGGGTTGGGAAATACCTGGAGATTTTGGGGGCAGAGCCTGAGGAGGGTGGGGTTTGGACAGGGGAGGGACATAGAGTCCAGTTGCCAAAGCGGCCATTTTCTCCAGGAGAACTGATCTCTATCAGCTGGAGATCAGTTGTAATAGCAGGAGATCTCCAGAGGTTGTATTTACAAAGAGTAATTTCTGTAAAATTTAGGTAGTATTCAAATAACACAGTTTTAGGCTTGTTATAGTTGATAAGAACTATATTATAATATATTTACTTCATATATTATAACTCATATAGCATTAATATTACACATTATTGATTCATAATGTAATAGTTGTAATGCCTTTTGGAAAATAAAATTAAGATGCAACAGAGTGCCTAAGTTCTTCTCTTATACAATAACTTAAATAAAGAATAACTTTTTAACAGCAAAGTCCTTAATTAGTTGTTGTCTTCTTTGGTGTAGAGATAATTTCTCTTTGAATGTCCTTGTTGATTAAGGGTAGAACAGGACGCCGGTTACTTTTGCCTGTTTCCAATCTTCTTCAGCCACCCAAAGGACATATATTCCAATAATCCGCAATAATCCAATTGTCTGGGTATATTCCAGCAGTCAACTATAACAAGCCTACAACTGTGTTATTTGAATAGTACCTGGAGGTTGGCAACCCTAGTAATAGCGGGAGATCTCCAGCCACCACCTGGAGGTTAAGCAAAACAAAAATAAAGGCACCTCCGTGCCTATACCAAATAGGTTTGGAAATTAGCACGGGAAAGTGGTACACAAATGCACATAAACAGGTTGCAAAAAAACATGTATGTAATGAAGATGGAAAGAACAAACTAGTGTACAACATGAAAGCTTAGCAACTAAGTGATTGGTTATATACAAATATACAGCTAAGCATGAAACAGTCTATTGGTGTGTATCTGGAGGCAAAAAGTCCTCTTCTGAGTTTCAAAATTAATTGATTCAGCCAATTGTCTGGGTATATTCCAGCAGTCAACTATAACAAGCCTACAACTGTGTTATTTGAATAGCACCTGGAGGTTGGCAACCCTAGTAATAGCGGGAGATCGCCAGCCACCACCTGGAGGTTGGCAACCCTGCAGGAGCAGCCCGCTGCTCTCTGCAGCGGGCTGGGCGGTGGCCAGCCACATCACAAGCCGCTCGATGTCGTGTGTAAACACCGCCCGGTCACGAGGAAGGGAGCGGCCAGAACGCTCCCCCCACCAAGGGCAAATATGGGTTCGACCCCCAAAGGGGGACCCCCGCCTTTGGGGGTCGAAGGACTTCTATGGCAAAAAGAGGAAAAAATAGCCCCGTGCAGGGGTCCGTGACGCCAGGACTAAGCCCCTTTCCTCCTTGCACTCTCCTTTCCCCCAGATTTCCGAATCCCACGGGTGCCGAGATGTGTGTTTGCTCAAGGGGCCGTGGCGTTTGCACAACGGTTACGAGTCCCCGAACGGAACAGATGGGGCCAGAGCTCTTCGGAGACGTTCACCTGGCCTCGCCCTGCTGTGGGCCCAGCATGGAATGAGACTCCCCCCGCCCCCGACACACACACACCCAAAAATAGACAGGCCTCAAGCTGGGCTTGGCCTCAGGTTGCCGAGGCAACCGGCCTGGTCAGGCATAACCGGAACCCTGACCCTGCCTCGGCCCAGAGGCCCCAGGCCTGCCAGGAGGCCCTTCCTTTGCCCATTCGTTTGCCATGAAGTATAATGGGGAGGAGGGTTGCCAACCTCCAGGTACTAGCTGGAGATCTCCTGCTATTGCAACTGATCTCCAGCTAAGGTTGCCAACCTCCAGGTGGTTAGCAAAAATAAAGCACTGATACTAAATAGACAGGCTGTATGAAATAATAGCATCAAACTCACGAATTATATGCAAGAGGGCAGTTCTATTATATACGAGTGCAAGTAGCCAACAATGATAAAGAAACATATATAAACATATATACAAAGATAGAGTGTAGCTAGCAAGCTACCACAATAGATGATCAGTTTTTGCAATGAATGTCTTTCAAAGGTAAGTACAATGACTTATTTTTGTATGTTTCTTTTCAAAGAAGCAGATGAAACATGAGAAGAGGCGCGCCAAAGCTGGAAGCGCTTTCCGGATGGTTTCAACGCTTTCCCTGTCTAAAAGACAGCTTCTTCAGCCAAAAGCCTCAAGTTGTTTCTCCTTTTAATCACAAAATATCCTTATGCTTATATCTTTTTCTCCTTAGCGCCTGGTTGGCTGCTTGAATAAAGCTGCTTGTGTTTTCTAAGCTCAAGACGATGACCTGCTGTTACAACCGATCTCCAGCCGATAGAGATCAGATCACCTGGAGAACATGGCTGCTTTGGCCATTGGACTCTATGGCATTGAAGTCCCTCCCTTCCTCAAACCCCACCTTCCTAAGGCTCTGCCCCAAAAGCCTCCCGCTGGTGGCGAAGAGGGACCTGGCAACCCTAATGGGGAGGGGGCAGCACCTTAGGAGCTGGGTGGGGGGCTGACAGACAGAACTGACGTGGCCCCCGACAGGAAATGGCAGCCGGCCTTAGCGGCAGTTTTCACCGCTGGTTAGAGATTAACTCTGCGGCAGAGGGGAAGGCGCTGGAGGCCGGCTAGGGGTCAAGGGCAGGGGCCAGAACGGAGCTATTAGCGATTGGGTGTGTGTGTGTGCCGGAGATTATATGTTTGTGCTTTCCTCGGCCGGGGAAGGCTCCTTGGCTGGCAGGGACTTCGGTCCAGGAAAATCTCTTGCCCTCGAAATGTGGCCTGGTGTAGGATCGTTTAGGGTTGCCAACCTTCAGGCGAAGCCTGGAGATCTCCTGGAATTATAACTGACCTCCAGAACACAGAGATGAGCACACATGAAGCTGCCTTATACTGAATCAGGCCCTTGGTCCATCATAATCAGTACTGTCTACACAGACTGGCAGCAGCTCTCCAGGGCCTCAGGCAGCAGTCTTTCCCATCACCTATTTGCCTAGTCCCTTTGACTGGAGATGCCGGGGATTGAACCTAGGACCTTCTGCGTGCCAAGCAGAGGCTCTACCACTGAGCCTAAGCCCTTTGTCTGGGTCCCAGCTCAGGAGAGCTAAGAACAGGCATCTTGCTTCTGTGAGATTGAAAAAGCAACAGGCACATCCTGCCCCTAAGTTTAACACCTTTAACAAAGGAACAGGGTCATACACAATTCTGACTCCGTGACTTTCTGCACGTTTGCAATGGCGATTTGCTAGCCAATAGTCTCAAGATGATGATGAAATAACAGATGTAAGTATTCTATCTAAACTGTTGATATAAACAAGTTAACCCTTTAACTGCCCTGACAGAAATGGAACTCGCATTGAATCCCTAGTAGTTTCCCAACATGGATCTCGCAATCCTACATCCCCATTCCCCACAGGTGGCCAGGGGGGCCCTTAGGGTTGCCAACTTCCAGGTGGTGGCTGGAGATCTCCCGCAATTACAACTGATCTCCAGGCGACAGAGATCAGTTCCCCTGGAGAAAATGGCCGCTTTGGCCATTGGACTCTATGGCATTGAAGTCCCTCCCCAACCCCCGCCCTCCTCAGGCTCCACCCCAAAAACCTCCCGCTGGTGACGAAGAGGGACCTGGCAACCCTATCTGCTTCGGTTTCAAGAGCATGGGTTTACCATCCACTCCCTTCTTTTGCTCTGCCACGCTTGGCACAAAAGGTTTTCAATTCCCAGGCTAGGTAAGGGTTTCACTCACGTCGTAAGGATTTGGTTTGCTGATGGGGGCGATGTATCGCCCGTGCGTGTGATACGTCGGATACTCGCTCATGGGATGGTAGGAGTCTCGGCTCTGGCCCAGATCAAGGTGGCCCCGGTGGCTTCGTCGACAGCGGCGGATAAGCTGCCAGGGATTGAAGAAGAGAAAGAGAAAAGTCAGAGTTGTTTGGTGCTGGGAGAGCAGGCGAGAGAGGGAAAGAGGGAAGGGAACACTTAAATTGTTAAGAAGAAGAAGACTTGGTTTTTATACCCCACTTTTTCTCTACCTTTAAGGAGTCTCAAAGCTGGTTACAACCTCCTTCCCTTCCCACAACAGACACCTTGTGAGGTAGGTGGGGCTGAGAGAGTTTGGAGAGAACTGTGACTAGCCCAAGAACACCCAGCAGGCTTCATATGGTGGACCAGGGAAGTCCGCTGCTCTTATAACCACAACACCATACTGGCTTTCAAGGGTAGGGTAGGTGGTGGCAGGAGATCTCCCGCTATTACAGCTGATCTCCAGGCGGCAGAGATCAGTTCACCTGGAGAAAATGGCCGCTTTGGCAATTGGACTCTATGGCATTTAAGTCCCTCCCCTTCCCAAACCCCACCCCTCATCAGGCTTATCCCCAAAAACCTCCCACTGATGGCGAAGAGGGACCTGGCAACCCTAGACTTAATAGCCAGGTTAAAAGCGAACTTCCAGAAGGGCAGCTTGAAATGAATTAAGTGAAGTGAAAACCTGCTTGAGTTTTGTCAGTCCGGAACCTCCCACAGATTGTTATCATTGCTACCCTCCAGCCTTGAGAAAGGGAGAAGAATTTCCTCCTCCTTCCATGCTATTCATATATTTTTCAATCAGATAAAGCAGGCTTTTGTCTACAAACACTGAGACCCTAATAAATCTGTGAGCCTTTCAGAGGCACCCCAAGATTTATTTATTTTTGCAGCAGCTGATAGGTGGTTACTCTTCTAGATCATATTAGGGTTGCCGGGTCCCCCCCAGCCCCCGGCAGGGGATGGGGGAGTAGGGTTGACAGATCCAGGTTGGGGAACTCCTGGAGACTTGGGTATGGAGCCTGGGGAGGACAGGGACCTCAGTGGGGTACAATGGCATATAGAGTCCACGCTCCAAAGCATCCATTTTCTCCAGGGGAACCGATCTCTGTAGTCTGGAAAGGAGCTATAATTCTGGGGGATCCCCAGGTCCCATCTGGAGGATGGCATCCCTAGGTTTTTCTTCTCCTGTTTCCCCACAGCATTGTGGTGCTTCCTTTGAGTTTTTGACCATCTTTCCCAAGCCTCATTGGTGTGTAGACTTGCCAGGTCCCTCTTCGCCACTAACGGGAGGTTTTGGGGGCGGAACCTGAGGAGGGCAGGGTTTGGGGAGGGGGGGCTTCAAAGCCATAGAGTCCAATGGCCAAAGCGGCCATTTTCTCCAGGGGAACTGATCTCTATCGGCTGGAGATCAGCTGTAATAGCAGGAGATCTCCAGCTAGCACCTGGAGGTTGGCAACCCCATTGGTGTGATATTGTGGGGAAGACTGAAGCAGAGCTGGGCTGGCTGCTGTGTGGGTGGGAAACGCTAGATTTTCCCAGTCCCGCGGTTTCCCCAGCCCCAGTCCCCAAAGTGGCTACTCCGTGTCACCCTTGTCTCACCGGAGGGCTTTATTGAGTTTTAAAAATGATTAATTGGAATATCAGTATATCAGTGTGTCAACTGGTGGCGGAAAGTGCTGTCAAGTCGCAGCTAACTTATGGTGACCTCTTGGAGAGCGAGCGTAGTGTAGTGGTTAAGAGCAGTGATTTGGAGTGGTGGACTCTGATCTGGTGAACCGGGTTTGATTCCCCCACTCCTCCACAGGAGCAGTGGAGGCTGATCTTGTGAAACGGGTTGGTTTCCCCACTCCTACACACGAAGCCAGCTGGGTGACCTTGGCATGACTTGGGCTAGTCACAGCTCTCTCAGCCCCACCTACCTTACAGGGTGTCTGTTGGGGGAGGGGAAGGGAAGGCGATTGTAAGCCAGTTTGAGTCTCCCTTAAGTGGTAGAGAAAGTCAGCATATAAAAACCAACTCTTCTCCTTTTCTTTCTCCTGCTCCTTCTCCTTGGTGGTCTCAAGGCAAGAGACTAACAGAGGTGGTTTGCCTTTGCCTGCCTCTGTGTTACGACCCTGGACTTCCTTGGTGGTCTCCCATCCCAATACTTACCGGGGCTGACTCTGCCTAGCTTCCAATTACTGGCCTAAAAATACACCTTGGAAAAGGCCTCCCCTCCCCGCCACTGGTAGCATGGGGCAGGAGGAAGGAAGTATCATGGGGATACAGGAAAACCCGCCATCAGTAGCCATGGCTATGCTGGGGCTCCCGCAGCACAGAAGAAGGAGAAGAGTTGGTTTTTATATGCCGATTTAAGGAAGAATCAAACGGGCTTACAATTGCCTTCCCTTCCCCTCCCCTCCCCACAACAGGCACCCTGTGAGGTAGGCGGGGTTGAGAGAGCTGTGACTAGTCCAAAGGTCACCCAGCTGGCTTCATGTGGAGGAGCGGGGAAACAAATCCAGTTCACCAGATTAGCATCCACCACTCCTATGGAGGAGTGGGGGAATCAAACCCAGTTCTCCCGATGAGAGTCCACCGCTCCAAACAACCGCTCTTAACCACTACGTCACGCTGGCTCTCCGTTGCCATGTGGGAAAGGTTCTGATCCCCTTTCTGCCATGAACGTCCCTGGATGATCTTGGGCCAGTCATGTGCTCTTCGTCTAACCTACCTCACAGGATTGTTGTGAGGAAACAAATGGGGTAGAGAATGAGAGTCTTGTGCACGGCTTGGACAAAGGAGGAGATAAAAATGTACTGGAAAGGGAGGAAGGAGAAGGAGATACTCACCCACATGATGACGGCAATGAGGGCTATCAGCAGAAGGATGCTGACCAAGACGAGGAGGGCGATGCCCCAGCCTGGTACGCGTTCGGGTTCCTGAGGAATCGGAATTGGGTTGGGGCTTCCTGCAATGGGAAGAGAAGATGTCAGTGGTCCAAATGAGCAGACGTTGGGGCCAAGGGGATGGATATTCAGCACCACAAGAGGTCGGAGTTCCTGAGGTCATGTTCCCGGATCCCACGACAGCAATCTAGCGTCTGACAGCCGAGCATTCAAAGTATAGTCAAACTGCCAGGATGAGCATATTTACGGTTGCCAACCTCCAAGTGGTAGCCAGAGATCTCCTGAAATTTCAACTGATCTCCAGGTGACAGAGATCAGTGTGCCTGGAGAAAATGGCCGCTTTGGAAGGTGGACTCTACGGCATTATGCCCCATTTAAGAAGAAAAAGAAGAAGAACTGGTTTTTACATGCCGACTTTCTCTACCACTTAGGGGGGACTCAAACCGGCTTACAATCACCTTCCCTTCCCCTCCCCACAACAGACACCCTGTGAGGTAGGTGGGGCTGAGAGAGCTGTGACTAGCCCAAGGTCACCCAGCTGGCTTCGTGTGTAGGAGTGGGGAAAGAAACCCAGTTCACCAGATTAGCCTCCGCCGCTCATGTGGAGGAGCGGGGAATGAAACCCGGTTCTCCAGATCAGACTCCACCGCTCCAAACCTCCCACTGGTGGCAAAGAGGGACCTTGCAACCCTATCTCCCTCTCACGATTTACCTAAGATCATAGAATCAGCATTCAAATCTAGATGTTCTACTACAGACCAACACAGTACCCACTAAATCTTATCTTCAGTTTTTTTTTAACGAGGGTGGGGGGGATGGGGGTAATCTCTGTTTTAAAAAGAAGCTTGCTTCTACTCTTCATACTTGGAAAGATACATTTGCAAAGATGTGGGTTTCTGAAATCTCAGAAGCCAGAGCAGTGGCCAGACTTCCAGGATCGCAAATCCAGTCGTTTGGGATGGCAGGGATGGGAGTGCATTGCCCTACAGAGTTTTTTTTATCCTTCCCCAGCAATAGCAGAGCCCAAACAAATTATGCAAATCAGCAAACACAATGGAATAAGCCCAAACACCTGCACGCCCAAGTGATTTCTATTGGTTGCAGAATTCACCGTTTCTTATCTCAGAATTCTGATTGCTTGAATGCAGAATTTTAAAGCATGACGAACACACACAAGGTTAGCTGCAGGCTCCTCTTTGCCACCAGTGGGAGGTTTTTGGGGTGGAGCCTGAGGAGGGCGGGGCTTGAGGAGGGGAGGGACTTTAATGCCAAAGCGGCCATTTTCTCCAGGTGAACTGATCTCTATGGGCTGGAGATCATTTGTAATAGCAGGAGATCTCCAGCTAGTACCTGGAGGTTGGCAACCCTAGAGGGAGAGCAGGAAGGTTTGCACCAGTGTTTGGCTCTCATGACCCTTTCTTGAATGCCCAGGGTAGTGGTGATCGCCACTTTGGGGTCAGGAAGCAATTTTCCTCCAGGGCAGATTGGCCAGGGATCCTGGAGGGGTATTTTTTTGGGGGGGGCATCTTCTGGGCATGGAATAGGGGTTACTGGGAGTGGGGGGGGGGGAGGTAGTTGTGAATTTCCTGCGTTGTGCAGGGGGTTGGACTAGATGACCCTGGGGGTCTCTTCCAACTCTATGATTTTATGAATCCATTAGCACCTTAGGGACCAACATGATTTTCAGGGTGTGAGCTTGTGAGAATCAAAGCTCCCATCTTTGACTCTCGAAAGGCCCATACTCCCAAAATCTTGTTGGTCTTGAAGCTGCTACTGGACTGGATTCTAGCTGTTCTCCAAAACTGGATTTTATGCCTAATGCCACCTCCTGGGTGGTTCTGCGGCTTTAAGAGGGGAGCGGACTTGTTCATGTAGGATTGGGCTATCCATGGCCCCTAGTAGTCATGATACATCCTTATTCTCTCCAGGATCAGAGGAACATGCCTGTTCTATTAGGTGCTGTGGAACACAGGCAGGACAATGCCGCTGCGGTCGTCTTCTTTGTGGGCTTCCTAGAGGCACCTGCTTGGCCAGTGTGAACAGACTGCTGGGCTTTTGATGGACCTTGGTCTGATCCAGCATGGTCTTTCTTATGTTCTTATGGAGGACAGGGCCATCCATGGCTACAGGTCAAAATGGATACTGGTCATGATGCATCCCTATTCTCTCCAGGATCAGAGAAGCAGGCCTGTGATATTAGGTGCTGTGGAAGATAGGCAGGATAATGCTGCTGCAGTGGTCTTGTTTGTGGGCTTCCTAGAGGCACCTGGTTGGCCACTGTGTGAAAAGACTGCTGGAGTTGATTGACTTTGGTCTGACCCAGCATGGCCTTTCTTATGTTCTTATACACGGTCCTAAGATAGTTATCTCTCCCTCACCTTGGATGTAACCTATTACCAACACCCCCCGTTGGGTTTCATTGGCACTTTTAAAACTCTCCAGCGCTTTCTTTACAAGGTCTTCCTCGGGTTCGTCTGTCTTGAAAAACAACACTGTATATGCTATAACAGAGCCTTCCCTGCAGATGAGAGAGAGAAGAAAAGAATTAGAGCATTAAAGAAACCAGACATGCCCCCCTAGGACATACCAATGTCCAGGTGGGGCCTGGAGATCTCCCAGAAATAGAACTGCACTCCAGTCCACAGAGATCTGATCCCCGAGAGAAAATGGCTGCTTTGGAGGGCGGACTCAATGGCATTATACCTAAGGGTTGCCAGGTCCCTCTTCGCCCAAGCGGCCAGACCGTCTGTTGAATTATCTGCTCTAGTATCTTTCCTGGTATTGATGTCAGGCTGACTGGCCGATAATTGTTTGGGATTACTCCCCCCCCCCTTTTTTAAGATGAGGACCACATTTGCCCTCCTCCAGTCTACTGGAACTTCTCCTGCTCTCCAGGAATTCTCAAAGAGAATTACAATCACCTTCCCTTCCCCTCCCCACAACAGACATCCTGTGAGGTGGTTGGGGCTGAGAGAGCTGTGAATAGCCCAAGGTCACCCAGCTGGCTTCATCATGTGGAGGAGTGGGGAATCAAGCCCAGTTCTCCAGATCAGAGTCCACCACTCCAAACCACCGCTCTTAACCACAGCGCCACACTGGCACCACTGCACCACGCTGAAGATGAGATGCCAGGGCTCAAACCTGGAACTCTGCATCCAAAGCCCGTGCTCCACCACTTAGCTGCCTGGCCAGTGTTCTTGGCGGGGGGTGGGGGGGGATAAGATTGCCAACTCTGGGCTGGGGAATACCTGGAGATTTTGGGGGTGGGGCCTGGGGAGGATGGGGTTTGAGGAGGGGCTGGACCTCAGTGGGGTATAATGGGGGTTGCCAGCCTCCAGGTACTAGCAGGAGGTCTCCCGCTATTAAAACTGATCTCCAGCTGGAGAAAACGGCTGCTTTGGCAATTGGACTCTAAGGCATTGAAGTCCCTCCCCTCCCCAAACCTCACCCTCCTCAGGCTCCGCCTCCAAAATCTCCAGATATTTCCCACCCTGGAGCTGGCAACCCTAGCCATCAGATGTGTTTACAGACAGGCCTCACTATGTACCTGAATGCACGTATGTTGTATCCTTGGTACTGATCTTTTTGTGCACATTTTTCACAGCCATAGATGTTCTGGTACTGTAAAAAGAAAGGCAAGAACCGTGCGTTAGCTGCTAATAAGACTGGATGCACTGGAACCCAAAACATGGGGTGGGGAATGAAGCTATGTTGTGAGACCTCCTCTGGCCCCCCCATCCCCACAATAATGAAGGCAAAATCCAAATTCTGCCTCCCCAATAAATCAAAAGTTCTGCAAGAAGACATGCTGTCTCCTGCAACCTGTAAATGCAGCATTCGAATTGAACACATGCAGCTGCCTTATACTGAATCAGACCCTTGGTCCATCAAAGCCAGTACTGTCTACTCAGACTGGTAGCTGCTCTCCAGGGTCTCCAGTAGAGGTCTCTCACATCACCTACTTCCCTATCCCCTTTAACTGGAGATGCTGGGGATTGAACCTGCGACCTTCTGCATGCCAAGCAGATGCTGTACCACTGAACCAGAGCCCCTCCCCTTAAAATATGAAGCTGCCTCATACTGAATCAAACCCTTGGTCCATCAAAGCCAGTATGGTCTACTCAGACCGGCAGCAGCTCTCCAGGGTTTCAGGCGGAGGTCTTTCCCCTCACCTACTTGCCTGATCCCTTTAACTGGAGATGCCAGGGATTGAACCAGGGACCTTCTGCATGCCAAGCAGATGCTCTACCATTGAGCCACGGCTCAGTTCCCCTGGGGGAAATGACTGCTTTGGAGGGTGGACTCTATGGCATTATATACTGCTGAGGAAAGAAAGAAAAATGGGAGAAAGCACAGAGCCGTGCCTCAGAGCAAAGTCAAATAGCCGAACCCGAAAAGCCGAATAATTATTTGGCTTTTTCAGGAAGCACCTTTTTGGCTTCAGGGAAATCCCCAGGTTTTGGCGTTCGGTAAACCCAAAGCCCGAATATTGCCGAAACGGCTAATTTCAGGTTTATTTTCGGTTCGGGTTTATCAATATGCACAACCCTAGGCTGGGGCATTGTGTGCTACCTTTAACTCCCTCGAGGAACAGGAGGATAAAAAAACAACATAAGAATCATAATAAATAGTCCCTTTCCAGATTTTGTGAAGGGATAGGTAAAATGAGAAAAAAGGTTGGATTCTATGGTCCAGCCTTTGAAAGGGGTGGCACACACACACACAATATTGAGGTGTGAATTAAAGAGACCACACCAAGATGTGAATCTCAGCAGGTTTACGCCAAAGAAAAGTGAACTTGACTAAACAATGTCTTTTCTAAATCTCTGGCCAAGGCTAGGCTATTTGGGGTTTTAAGCTGTCCCTTGCTTAAATTATCTACAAAAATACATGAGTAGTGCTGGAAAAGATATTCAACCCTAAATAACAGCACACTTGCTCTTATAAATAAAGATACTACTATGCAAAAATCAACATGAACGCACTATATAGTTATGGATATGTGAAGGGAACACTCCTTACTGTAATTGTTTTCCTATATAATGTATATACGTGAAATGAACATTTTCATTTGTTTATGCTGTTGTATATAATTTGTATAGATTTAAGAATTGGTGTAATTCATTACAATTGAGATACCCAACAGGGCTCATGCTGATTTTTGCATAGTAGTCCCTTGCTTAAAGGCAGGGAACTGGGTTCCCAACTTATTTTTCTCCTAGCATTTTTCTCCTAGTATTTGCGTGAAAATCAGGGGAGGTTTTCCCTCACATGCTGATGGAGTGATCGGAGGCTGGGAGGAAATCAGTGTTCTTGAAATGCTGCTTGTTATACAAGGCAACGGGATATATGTGTGAGAAATCTATTGCCCAGGGTGGGGTCGGGGGTTAGCAAACATAGATGGCATGAGTCTGTGCAAGGAAGCATGTGCTCCATCCCTGACACTTAGTTGATGTCACTGTGCCCCAACTCTGCCCTGCAGAGCATGAGCAACAGACGCTGCCCTCTTCACATACTCAGAGAGGCTACCTCACATGGTCCAGGGATGTGTCCAGCCCTAGAAAATAAGTCCTAGGGCTGAGGCCCTGGGTAGAAGTTGATGGCATGACTTATTAGTGACTGACCAGTCCCCACCCTGTGCAGATTTTTTTGGAAGGGATGTATCTCTTCTGCCACCTTAACCCATTATCGACATGCCCTTCCTCACCTGCGGCACTTACCATCTTCCCAATATTACCATTCAGCTCCTTGTAGTATGCAGAGTTTGGATATAATAAGCTGTCATTGAACGGGAGGTTTTTGATGTGATATGTGAGATAGAAATCCTGCTGCATATCTGCCCCAGTGGTGGTGGTGGTGGTCATCTGGGAGGTCACACTGGATGCTGGTTTTGCTGTTGTACTGATGCTCGTTGTTTCACTGCTCTTGGTGGCAGAGGTCACCGGGGTGGTTGTATCGGTGCTGGAAGGGGTTGTTTCACTGCTGTCTGGGCTGCTTGGTGTCTCAGTGGTGTTTGGTCTGCTGGTGTCGCTTGGTGTCGCAGTGGCGTTTGGCCTGCTGTCGGGGCTGCTTGGTGTCACAGTGACGTTTGGCCTGCTGTCTGGGCTGCTTGGTGTCACAGTGACATTTGGACTGCTGTCAGGGCTGCTTGGTGTCGCAGTGGCGTTTGGTCTGCTGGTGTCGCTTGGTGTCGCAGTGGCGTTTGGCCTGCTGTCGGGGCTGCTTGGTGTCACAGTGACGTTTGGCCTGCTGTCGGGGCTGCTTGGTGTCACAGTGACATTTGGCCTGCTGTCTGGGCTGCTTGGTGTCACAGTGACATTTGGACTGCTGTCGGGGCTGCTTGGTGTCGCAGTGGCGTTTGGGCTGCTGTCGGGGCTGCTTGGTGTCACAGTGACGTTTGGGCTGCTGTCGGGGCTGCTTGGTGTCACAGTGACGTTTGGGCTGCTGTCGGGGCTGCTTGGTGTCACAGTGATGTTTGGGCTGCTGTCGGGGCTGCTTGGTGTCACAGTGACGTTTGGGCTGCTGTCGGGGCTGCTTGGTGTCACAGTGGGGTTTGGGCTGCTGTCAGGGTTGCTTGGTGTCACAGAGGGGTTTGGGCTGCTGTCGGGGTTGCTTGGTGTCACAGAGGGGTTTGGGCTGCTGTCGGGGATGCTTGGTGTCCCAGCGGGGTTTGGGCTGCTGTCGGGGCTGCTTGGTGTCCTAGTGGGGTTTGGGCTGCTGTCGGGGATGCTTGGTGTCCCAGTGGGGTTTGGGCTGCTGTCTGGGTTGCTTGGTGTCTCAGTGGGGTTTGGGCTGCTGTCAGGGCTGCTTTGTGTCCCAGTGGGGTTTGGGCTGCTGTCGGGGCTGCTTGGTGTCCCAGTGGGGTTTGGGCTGCTGTCGGGGCTGCTTGGTGTCCCAGTGGGGTTTGGGCTGCTGTCGGGGCTGCTTGGTGTCCCAGTGGGGTTTGGGCTGCTGTCGGGGCTGCTTGGTGTCCCAGTGGGGTTTGGGCTGCTGTCGGGGCTGCTTGGTGTCTCAGTGGGGTTTGGGCTGCTGTCTGGGCTGCTTGGTGTCCCAGTGGGGTTTGGGCTGCTGTCGGGGCTGCTTGGTGTCCCAGTGGGGTTTGGGCTGCTGTCGGGGATGCTTGGTGTCCCAGTGGGGTTTGGGCTGCTGTCGGGGCTGCTTGGTGTCCCAGTGGGGTTTGGGCTGCTGTCGGGGCTGCTTGGTGTCCCAGTGGGGTTTGGGCTGCTGTCGGGGCTGCTTGGTGTCCCAGTGGGGTTTGGGCTGCTGTCGGTGATGCTTGGTGTCCCAGTGGGGTTTGAGCTGCTGTCGGTGATGCTTGGTGTCCCAGTGGGGTTTGGGCTGCTGTTGGGGCTGCTTGGTGTCTCAGAGGAGGTGTTTAGCTGAGAGTTAACCCCTGGAAACAACAAAGAATCTAGTTAGGAACATAATCAATGGATTCCTGACAGGATACTGGCTGACAAGAGAGAGGCTTCTGCCCACAATTCCTTTGTTAGTTGTGGGGATTGCAGCATAACTTGAATTAGGGTTCAGTTGCAATTTCTGATTAAGTGTTCAGATATGGAATGTGTGAAATAACCATTAAGATGATGGAGAGATGATCGATTGAGAAAGGGGATATTGTATAGAATTTCAGCAGTTGTTTGGCACATTCTGGGACGCTGGGTTTTGGCTTGCCCCCAGCGTGTCTAGCTAAATCTTCAAGGTAATCACTCCAGTTTGGGTGGGGGGCCTTTTTATGGTATACCACTAAGGTTTGGGGAAACGGCATGATATAGGGGTAAGCAAACCATATAACTATCACAGATTTGGGAGAGCACAGCATAAAGATGTCCCCTCTGGCTATCGGTCACAATGCCCTGCCAAATTGTCAACTCAGGGGAACTGATAGAGTTTTCCCTGCTCAACCCCCCACTAATTCCCTTCTGCACCCCAACCATTTCTTTTGCAGTTTGCACTAGAGTTCCCGGGTGCAAAGAACCCCATGATCTTGGGAGAATCGTTTATTGGCCAGATCGGGTTTTGGTGGGAAGGACCCTTTGGAATGTGGGCTAGCAAGGAGCAAAGCTTTCTAACTCTTTTGCCACACTCTCTTCTGAAAACGCAGGCAAAATGCAGGGAAATGCAGGGGGAGAGCAAGGCAAATTGAGGATAGGTGAGCACAAAGCGCGTTTACGTGCGAGGAATCTTAAAGCGCCGTTAACGGCACATTTCCTTCAAAAGGGTCATTCTGAGAACGACATGCTGTTTTTTCCACTATGGAAATACAAATCTAAGCAATATCAACACCAAAATATAACCCAAATCTTACATAGGCAAGAAATGAAGCTCATTTTTCTTTTCAAAACAATATCCCCTACTGATCTTAATAATGAATTCGATTTATCCTGTTTTCTGTAGTAAGGTTTTGGCACCTTTAAGATACACTTATTGTCACTAATGCAGCTCACCTGTTTGATATGAGTTGCTGCTTTAAGACCAGACCCTGACACTATACATGATCTATTACCTCACTGAAGGATAGGAGAACCGTTGGTCTGGAAACCCGCAGGGTCAATTTTAAGACATTGATGGTAAGAATTATAAAATGTAATTTTGGTCAATATATTGTTGTATGCATCCAGATGTAATTGCATTTATACATATTATAAAAAGCTTTTATTTTGATCAGAGAATCTTTGATGTGAAGATGATATCCAACTGAAGAAGCACACGCGAAACGAATACCAAGCCGGAGGTATCGTCTTGGCTTCATTTGAAAATTTTGAGCATCATCAAGACTGTTTGCATTCATACCACACGGTTGTGGTGGACTTATATATGAACTTATGAACTTACTTTAGGGTTGCTTTACTTTGAGAAGTGTATTTGTTTTGGTGCATGACTTCACCATTACTTATTTTGAGTTACATTTGTTGACTTTGGACTGCACTTATGCATGATGTAATGCTATATTTTGTTGCATCATAATAATTCTGATCATAATTTTGAATACAGGTTTTGCAAACTATTTTGAATACAATTTTGGAACATTAATAATTACGGTTATTGTGAGCCCTTGTGCTGTTGTTCTCATAATAACCTCCAGGTGGTGGCTGGAGAGCTCCCGCTATTACAACTGATCCCCAGGCAACAGAGATCCCTGGAGAAAAATTGTCTGTTTTGGCAATTGGACTCTATGGCATTGAAGTCCCTCCCCTCTCCAACCCCCACCCTCCTCAGGCTCCACCCCCATAATCTCTAGATATTTCCCAACCTGGAACTGGCAACCCTACTTGAAAACTCTACGGGTTGCAATACGTCAACTGCGGCTTGACAGCAACCCCCCCTCCTTTACAGTTTCAGAGGGTAGCTGTGTCAGTTAGCAGTAGAACTGCTAGATACAAGTCCAGTAGCATCTTAGAGACTAACAAGATTTTCAGGGCATGTGCTTTCAAGAATCAAAACTTCTTTCATCAGATCCAAGTAGGGTTGGCAGCCTCCAGGCGGTGACTGGAGAGCTCCTGCTATTGAACACATGAACACATGAAGCTGCCTTATACTGAATCAGACCCTTGGTCCATCAAAGTCAGTATTGTCTACTCAGACCGGCAGCAGCTCTCCAGGGTCTCAGGCAGAGGCCTTTCAAATCACCTACTTGCCTAGTCCCTTTAACTGGAGATGCCGGGGATTGAACTTGGGACCTTCTGCATGCCAAGCAGATGCACTACCACTGAGCCACTGGCTCTCCCCATTACAACTGATCTCCAGGTGATAGAGATCAGTTCGCCTGGAGAAAATTGCCGCTTTGGCAATTGGACTCTATGACATTGAAGTCCTTCCCCTCTCCAAACCACACCCTCCTCAGGCTCTGCCCCTAAAATCTCCAGGTATTTCACAACCCGGAGCTGGCAACTGTAGATCCAAGACAAAGGGAGCTTTGACTCTGGAAAATTCATACCCTAAAAATCTTCTTGGTCTCTAAGGTGCTACGGGATTCGAATCCAACCCTTTATAGATGTTATTTTTTCTTATGCTTCATATGCCAATTTCCTTGATTAGATGGTTGTTTATCCTACTTTCTGGCAGGGCCGGCCTGATCACTAGGCAAACCTAGGCGATTGCCTAGGGCACTGGATTTTGAGGGGCACCGAATGGGCGAGAGGGGCCCCTCTACCGGCTTGGAGGGAAGCTTGGCATGACCTACATTCTAGAATCTCCACATCTGTTGACTCTGGTCTTCTGTATCTGCCACGATCGAACACAGAGGGCTTTTAAGAGTATCTGTTTTAATTTTTACATTGCTCATTTGGAATGACCGGTAAGTAAAACATTCATTCTAGACTTCCCACTTTTCTCTCTATTAAATTGGGGTGGGGGGATACCAAAGCCATGGTTTGCCTAGAGCAAAGCTTAAACTGTGGGTCGCGAGCCCATATGGGGTCACATAACTGAATGTGGGGGTCGCAAAACAAGCACACCCATCTCATTAGTATGCAAATTTGCTTTAGTCTTTAATAAATTATTTGATTCGATTTATTATTACGGAATTAGCCAGAAAAGATACAAACCTTGTCAGTAAAACCGATTACATGATAAATAATCTCTTTGTACAAAATAATAAATGGTAAAATTATATGTATACCAAAGAATTGTTTTAAATTTCTTTACGATTTATTATCAGTAAATGTTTGATTTGTATACCTATTTTATATACCATTATACCCGGGGTTACGTAAAAATGTCTTGGGGGGGGAAAGGCTGCGAGTGGAAAAAGTTTAAGAAGCCCTGGCCTAGAGCACCAAAACAAAATTGAACCAACCCTGCTTTCTTGGATTTCCTTGATCTGTATGTACCGCTCTGACCTCTCTCCTTCATTATGTGTAACAACCGCATCCGTTCCAGTCCCTTACACAGGGACTCTCACCTGAATGATTTATAACAGGTGCCTTTTTCTGTTTCTGCTAAGATTCCTTCTGTTTCTCACCCTCCCCTTTCTGTGATTGCAGCTATAAACTTCTCTGGAAAGAGAGCCAGAGGGGTGTAGTGCTTAAGAGTTGTGGATTCTAATCTGCAGAACCCGGTTTGATTCCCCGCTCCTCCACATGAACGGCAGACTCTAATCTGGTGAACCGGGTTGGTTTCCCTACTCCTCCACCTGCAGCCTGCTGGGGTGGCCTTGGGCTAGTCACAGTTCTCTCTGAACTCTCTCAGCCCCACCTACCTCACAAGGTGTTTGTTGTGAGGAGAGGAAGGAAGGAGATTGTAAGCCACTTGAAGACTTTTTAAAAGGTAAAGAAAAGCAGAGTATAAAAACTCTTCTTCTTTTCCACCAGGAAGCATCTGACAAAGTGAACTCCAGCTAATTAAAGCCTATGGCTGGAATATGCTTGGTTACTCTTAGAGGTGTTCAGTTGATTTCTGTTTTATTTTGTAACACCCCAGATCTAAGCCATGGAGGGCTGGCTCTAAGGGTGCCAACTCTGGGATGGGAAATTCCTGGAGCTTTGGAGGGTAGAGTAATCTGGAGATCAGTTGTAACAGCGGGAGAACTCCAGGAGGTTAGAAGCCTTAGAACTGGAGGTTAGAAGCCTTAGCTGGTGCACCTGTCAGCCATTCAGACAACTGGCCACCTGTTATTTGACTGAGGTCAACTATAATCAAATGTGCATCACGTACAAGAATGCAGGCAGCTTCTCCTTTTCTATTGGCAGGAGAGACAGACGCTTATCTCTGAGCTCTGGCATGGTTGGGGCAAACTTCTGGGGGCACCTTCGTCAGTGTGGCACACCTCCCTTCACTGACCACCTGCTGGAACTGCAGGCATCACCTAGGAGAAATCGTCTTCTCGCCGTTTAACGTGACTGCCCGGAGAAGCGTTTACTTTTAAAACAAAAATAAAGCAAAGTGATTGTTTGAAAAACTCCCCCCTCCAAAAAAAAAAAACCCCACCACATTTGAGATTCTAAGCTGGAGTTTCGACATAAACGCCAAAGAAAAATGTTTGAATGGCTTATTCATATTAGCAGAAGCCATGATGGGTAGCCGTGTTTGTCTGTCAATAGCCGTAGAAAAGAGAAAAAGTCCTGTAGCATTGTAAAGACTAACAAAATTTCTGGGTATGCGCTTTTGTGAGCTACAGCTCATTTCTTCAGATACCTGAAGAAGGGTTGAAACAGCAATTCTCAAGGAACCCCGGGGCACTATCATAAGAACATAAGAAAGGCCCTGCTGGATCAGACCCAGGCCCATCAAGTCCAGCAGTCTGTTCACACAGTGGCCAACCAGGGGCCTCCAGGAAGCCACAAACAAGACGACTGCAGCAGCATTTATCCTGCCTGTGTTCCACCGCACCCAATATAATAGGCATGCTCCTGTCATTTTCTGAGAGGGCTGGATGTCTTTAACAGAGTTCTTAGCAATCTCACCAAATGACAGTTCCCCAGGGTTCTTTGGGAGGCAGAGAGACAGCCAGGACTTTCAACGTGGGATCAAACGGACACGGGCCTTTTATGCAGGGATTTTTCCCTGCGGTCACCCCCGCAGACTGCTTCGGGGCTTCCTTTTGAGTATGCATGCCTTTTCTGCCCTTCAGAGGTCGCCTCGCCCACGCATTTTGCCCACCTTTTCCAGATTCCGGCTAAAACAGCATCTGGAAAACAGAGGCAAAACATGCGGGGAGAGCGAGGTTACCTCTGACGGCCGGAAAAGGCATGCATAATCAAAAGGAAGCCCCAAAGCAGTCGGGTGTGTGTGTGTGTGATCTCGGGGAAATGTCCCTGCATAAAAGGTCGATGTCATTGGTAATTGAGACAATCCATTCTGATTGTCTGGCAGAAAACAATTTAATACGTTTTCTCCAGGTAGGAGATCTCTGTTGACAGAGCTGATCTCTGTCGGCTGGTGATCAGTTGTACTAGCAGGAGATCTCCAACTAGTACCTGGAGGTTGGCAACCCTACCAGTTCTCATGGAGGGTCTCAATCGCTGAAGTCACCCTTTTCAATTATTTGAAGCGTGATGGACAAGAAGCCTGTTTCCGGCCAGCTGCTAGCGCCTGGCTCTTTAGGGAGGCCTTGAGAGACCAGCGGCTGTTTCTTTGTCAACATGCCTGGGGCACGGCGACCCAGGAAAATGTCAAAGGCTAACAGATGACTTAGCGCCTGGAGCCAAAGGCAACCCTGCCTTGCAAAAACAGTTACTTCAAGGGCACGACTGCGCAGTGTAGAGGAAGGAGGATAGACTTTGCTAGGGATGCCAACCTCCAGGTGGGCCCTGGGGATCCCATGGAATTCCAGCTCATCTCTAGGCTACAGAGATCAGTTCCCCCAGTGATAATGGCTGCTTTGGTGGGTAGACTCTATGGCATTGTACCCCACTGAGGACCCTTTCCTCCCCAGGTAGGGTTGCTAACCTCCAGGTGGTATTAGCAAAACCAAAAGGGGAAATTTATCAGCAACGCAGACCACTGAAATATACTAAATCACTTTATAGAATGTAAATCTTGTTACTTAAGTCTCACATCTATTTACTAAGAACTAGGCAAAGTGCATCTTCAAGTCGCCTGCACCCGCTTATTATCGGGAACTGCATGCCATATGGAAGTACTCTTGATGGGGTGCTAGTTGTATCTGGTTTTGGACGTTGTTGGGCACAGCCAAGTGTAACTTTATTGTGTAGTGTTTGGTTTTCTTGTATATATTTAGCCTAGATCTTAGTATATAGATGTGAGACTCTTAGTATATAGATGTGAGACTTAAGTAACAATATTTACATTCTATAAAGTGATTTAGCATATTTCAGTGGTCTGCGTTGCTGATAAATTTCCCCTTTTGATTTTGCTAATACTATTGCTGTCGGTACGCCTAATTTTACTAAACCTCCAGGTACTAGCTGGAGACCTCCTGCTATTGCAACTAATCTCCAGGCGACAGAGATCAGTTCCCCTGGAGAAAATGGCCGCTTTGGCAATTGGACTCTATGGCATTGAAGTCCCTCCCCTACCCAAACCCCGCCCTCCTCAGACTCCACTCCCAAAGTATCCAGGTATTTCCCAACCTGGATTTGGCAACCCTAGTCCTTGCTTCATGGGGCCTGCATCTGCTTTTGCCATTCTGAACCTGGCAAGATCTGAGCAGAGCTGTCTCTGAACGGTAGCGCAAGATGGTGCCTGAACAGTGGGCTGCACAGGACCCTACCCCGGAGCGATTAAAAAAACCCCGATGTCTGACACATGACCTCAGTGCCCTCTTGGAAGCATTTGCCCACAGCCATGGGAGATTCAAACTGGTGCGGTTAGGGCAGGGGAGTGGCCTGGTTATTCCAAAATTGTCTGCCCTCGAACGAGGCCACAGCCAGTGAGAGCAGGTCGTCCCACCGGTCTTGCTACCGGGTCCGTTTTAGGATTAGAGTTAGCCAACCTCCAGGTGTGTGTGTGTGGGGTGGGGAGAGATCTCCTGGAATTACACCTGCGCTCCGTACTACTTTTTTTTTTTTTTTTGCTGTCCAGTCACAGCTGACTTATGGTGACCCCGTAGCGTTTTCAAGGCAAGGGAATGTTCAGAGGTGGTTTCCCATTGCCTGCCTCCCCATTCCGCCCCTGGTATTCCTTGGAGGTCTCCCCTCCAAATACTAGCCAGGGCCGGCCCTGCTTGGCTTCCGAGATCTGATGAGATCGGGCTAACCTGGGACTATGCAGGTCAGGGCTCATACCACATACATCCCTTATTTATTATTTATTAATTTAAAACATTTATTCTACTTCTCCTGGAGAAAACGGCTGCTTTGGAAGGTGGACTGCATGTCATTATACCCTACTGAGCTCCTTCCCCTCCCTAAACCCCACTCTTCCAGGTGCCACCCTCAACTCTCCAGGTATTTCCAAACCTGGAGTTGGCAACCCTACTTAGGTTATTGTACAGAGGAACCCAAACCACAGCTTCCCAGAGAGTCTTTTTTCTTAGTTCTTCTGCGGGGTTATTTACTTAAGTTGTTATACCACACCTTACTCTTGTTTCTCAAGGCAGCTTACAGTTTCCCCCAAATCAAAAGCATACCACAGGTTGCCAAACCCTATTTGCCCCCCAAATGCCTGCAAATTAAACCCCGTTAAAAGCCCCCACAAATAAAACAGCCTAACAACACCAAATGAGGGTTGCCAAGTCCCGCCGGGGAAATTCCTGGAGGTTTGGGGGCAGTGCCTATAGACCAGGGATTTGGGGAAGGATTTCACCTAGAATCTACGGTGTTCCATAGCGTCTGCCCTCTGAAGACACTATTTTCTCCAGCAGAACTGGTCTCTGTAGTCTGGAAATCAGTTTCGGTGGGTAGCTGTGCCGAAGAGCTAGATTTGAGTCCAGTAGCACCTTAGAAACCAACAAGATTTTGGGGGTACACCATAGATTCCATAGATCCTGGGTGACCAGTTAGAACCAAATGCCGTCGAATCTGCTCTCCAAAGCTTCCTTTTCCTCCAGGGGAACTGATCTGCGGTCCGGAGGTCGGCTGTAATTCCTGGAGAACACCAGGCCCCACCTGGAGGTGGGCAAGCTTACAATCCCTCGTCAGAGCTTGTACCCCATACCTTCTCAAAGAGCTTATTCCACGAGGTGGGAGCTGCTATAGAGGAGAGATGGGCTCTAACAAGCACCAAGCAGGCTTAAAGCAGGGGAGCAAATGCACAGTGACAAGCAGAAGACCACTGCTGGTACACAGGGACACGATGGAGAGGGACGGTTTGGGCACAGACACACCCTGACAACACTTCCCATTTCTCCTAAAAGCATAAGAAGAGGCTTAAGAACATAAGAAAGGCCCTGCTGGATCAGACCGAGGTCCATCAAGTCCTGCAGTCTGTTCACACAGCAGTCAACCAGGTGCCTCTAGGAAGCCCACAAAACAAAACGACTGCAGCAGCACCATCCTGCCTGTGTTCCCCAGCACCTAATATATTCAGCATGCTCCTCTGATCCTGGAGAGAACAGGTATGCATCACGACTAGTATCCATTTTGACTAGTAGCCATGGATAGCCCTCTCCTCCATGAACATGTCCACTCTCCTCTTAAAGCCTTCCAGGTTGGCAGCCATCACCACATCCTGGGGCAGGGAGTTCCACAATTTAACTATGCCTTGTGTGAAGAAATACTTCCTTTTATTTCTTTTGAATCTCTCACCCTCCAGCTTCAGCAGATGACCCCGCCTTCTAGTATTATGAGGGAGGGAGAAAAGCTTCTCCTTGTCCACTCTCTCCATAGCATGCATAATTTTATAGACCTCAATCATGTCTCCCCTTAACCATCTTCTTTCCAAGCTAAACAGCCCTCAGCGTTTTAACCACTCCTCGTAGGGGCAGTTGCTCTGGTCCCCTGATCATTTTGATTGCTCTTTTCTGCACCTTCCCAAGCTCAGCAATATCCTTTTTTTTGGCTTGCTGCGTCTGGTTCCGACCATGTTATCCTGCATCCTGGCTCCAGCCAATGCCTCTACAAAGACAACGAGCAGCACATGGAAGCAGCAGCCCCACCAAACAATTGGTATTCGAAGGTATACCGCCTCTGAACATGGAGGTTCCATTTAACTACCACAGCTGAGATCTGTGGATAGACTTTGATAACATGAATGAAAATGAAGGCCTTGCGCCATTTCCTCTCCAGCCCCATGGCACTGCCCCTTGTCATGAGTCCCTTGGGCAGGGACATCTTGCCTGGCCTTGGGCGGGGCCCCTCTTTATCGCGAGGGGAGGTAGCGTCGCTCGATTAGTGGCACAAGGAATTGAAGCATCAGGGCAGGAAATGCTTCTGATTAGTCACTCGGGACATTGGGGGGGAGTTTGGTCAAGCTTTCCCAGCCAAGTTCTCCACACCCTCCCTGGGAGAAAACGTCCTACGCCTGGTACCAAATGGCTTTAATCTCTCGCTCATTTGTTATCGCTCTGTTATCACTCTGTCCCTGGAATCCAGATGAAAGGGAGGCATCAAGAAACCAAACCCGCAGGTGCCAAGTGGGCAGAGTAATTGTAAACGAAACTTAGCCAGACGGTTAACTCCAAGACGGACACGTCAGCGGGGAGGGGGTAGAGGATGGATCCCCCCTCCAAAAAAATAGGTAGAGCAACCACATGCAGTGGAGATTGACTCCCGACCTTTAAAAAAAAAAACCTTGCAAAGTGCACCCTATTGGGGAACGCAGCAAGCTGGTACACAAGAAGCCCAACGAAGACAAAGGGCTGGAGACCCCCAGTAGCTGCCCTTCGGAGACCGACCTTCCCCATCTGAAAAGCAGGCGAACTGGAAAGTTCTGAAGAAGAGGGGATTTTGGCAGATGCGGCTTCTCCCGCAGGGGCCAGAGAAGCTGCGTTTGCTGAAATCCCTCCTTTGGCACAGCTGTGCGAGAAACAGCTGTGCCTCCCTTTGTCTCCCCTAAACAGGAAAGATCTGGCCCTGGCCCCACTCCTTCCCAACATTGTCCCCGTTTCAGTACAGCCAATCTTCCCTCTTCCATCAGCTCCAAGACGCATGCCTCCTGTACGCTTCCCCCGCTGCTCACCTAGGATTAAGGCCAGAAGGACGCACGCCAGCGGCACCTTCCGTAGGATCTTCTGCCCCATGCCAAGGATTTATGGCTGGCAGCTCCCTGATACTCCGTATTCAGACTCTGTAAACTTTCCGGATGCAGGCACAGCTCCAGGGATCGAGGTCTGGCAGCAGTCCCCACCAGGTCTGGCTTTTAACTGAAGCACCTGAGTTGCAGGTAAGGGAGGAGGGAGGCCACACCCCACAGGGCCGGCCAGGAGAAACTCATCAGGAAACATAAACCCTGAAGGGTATGTTTGCTGGAGAGAGAGGCAGTCCTCCTTTTCCGGGCCTTCTTCTCAAACCAGGGGCTTTGCTTTCGATTCGGGGTGCCACAGAGGGAATAGAGGTCAAACGGGAATCTGCTCAGAATTTGAGAGAGAGGGAAAATGTCAGTTTCAGTCTCAGAAAAGATGCTAGAAGCCCTCTAATCTCAGGAGATTGGTTGGACAAGAATACCTGGGAGATATTGTGGGTTTGGTTCCAAGTTGTGTATAAAAGTTATGTTTACACTAAACTGTAGTCTGTTAAGTGTGTGATAGCATTATGGCTAAAAAAAGTACTGAGAAGAAGAAGAAGAAGAAGAAGAAGAAGAAGAAGAAGAAGAAGGTTTTTATATGCCGACTTTCTCTACCACTTAAGGAAGAATCAACCTGGTTTACAATCACCTTCCCTTCCCTGCAACAGACACCCTGTTAGGTAGGTTGGGCTGAGAGGGTTCAGAGAGAACTGTGAGTAGCCCAAGGTCACCCAGCTGGCTTTGTGTGGAGGAGTGAGGAAACCAACCCGGTTCACCAGATTAGCCTCCGCCGCTCATGGGGAGGAGTGGGGAATCAAACCCGGTTCTCCAGATCAGAGAACACCGCTCCAAACCACTGCTCTTAACCACCACACCATGCTTGCTCTCAAGTCTGAAAAAGTCTGAAAGATTGCGAGAATTACCAAAATGTGACACAGAGACACGAAGTGAGCCTATGGTTTTGGGAAAATGGTGGCGAAGGACTTGCTCAAAAACGTAATATCTGTGATGCGCAATAAAGCCCGCAATAAAATGAGGCATGCCTGTCATTCCCTAAGCAGCCCTATAAGAGCCATGCACAGGGGAGACGGAGACAAAAGTGTACAAGACTGAAACAGAATATAGACAGCCAATGGTGTGCGTGTTTTTTTTAAAGAAAAACTAGATTTTTAGCCTCAAAGATTGTAGGGGTAGGCTGGATAAAATGCACAAGAGAGAGAGAGATACAGGGTACGGAAAACCAGCTGCCATTTAAAAAAAGGAAATTTCTAGTCCCTGAGAATGCGGGCTTGGAAGTTCTAGTGGGAAGCTAACAAGAGGGGGTAGATGTCTTTGACTTGGGATGCTTGTGAACCTTCCCAGGATTTGGAATCCTCCCTGCTGGAAGACAACAGTTGGTCAGCCGCTGTTTTGCTTGGAGAGCGGGTTAGGATCTGGGAGACCCAGGTTCAAATCCCCACTCCGCCACGGAATCTCGCCGGCCAGTCGCACGCTCTCAGCCTAACCTACCTCGCAGGGTTGCCACGAGGAGAAAACGAAGGCCAGGAGAACAATGAGGCGCGCCCCTTTGGGTCCCCTTTGGTCCCACCCAGTGAGGCAACTCCGAGGGATGAATTGGGCCGCCGGTCGCTCTCGGGGGAGCTTCCCCGGCTCCTTGTTTCCGTGATCCTGTATGCATTCGCCAGCTTCCTCTCTGTGGTACGTGGCACGGCAGTATCTGCTCGGGGCCAGCGCATTAGGCGTACTGTTTACCAGGAGGCACACCAAATCCCTGTCCTATGCATCAGCGTGAGAACGACTTAGCTCACCGAAGCTGTCGTGTTGACACAGACCGAGAAGGGGGGCGGTGTGTGTGCTCTGGGCACCGTGCGCAGCTGGAGCGTTCGGCTTCCTGCAAACCTCAGTGTCTGTATTTAAAAAGAAGAAGGGTGTTTTTTTAATATATATATATTTTATGCAGATTCAGATTTTTTTAAAATGCGGCATACGCCAATACCACTAACAATATAAAATATAACTACACTTAGTTTTGCTTATGATCCCTACTTTAGCTTTGCTATAAATAATTTCTCCACTTTCTACTACCCACTTTCCCCATATTATATCCTCTTCATCTAATGCCCTCTGGTCTCTGCATATACTCTACTGTTTAATACAGATACCTTCCAACTTCTACATAATTATATTACACTTTCAACTGAGCATATTCATAATAACACCTCCATTTCTTTTGAAATTCGTCCATCAATCCTCTTTGCTGCAAACTGGATAATTTTGCCATCACAGCATATTCAGACATTTTTTTCTTGCCATAAAAAGAAGAGGGTTTCGAGCCCATTTTGGTGGCAAAATGTCGGAGGGATGTCTAGAGTTTCCCCGATTCTTTCGAAAGTGGAGTGCATCTGCCCAATTGAAGTGGAGAGGGGTGCTTCAATCCCTTCCCTGCAAGCTATTTTGCCAAAATCACCCTCCCTGGAGTTGCTTTTCCACCTGCAGGAGAAAGATTTATGTATGTGTGTGTGGGACCGGGGATGGGGAGAAAATCAAACATGCCCCCCTTATACTGCAGCTCCAGGAAAATTCGAAGAAGAAGACGACGAAGAAGAAGAAGAAGAAGAAGAAGAAGAAGAAGAAGAAGAAGAAGAAGAGGAAGAAGGAAGAAGGAAGAAGAGTTGGTTTGTATATGCCAACTTAAAGAAGAACCAAACCGGCGTACAATCACCTTCCCTTCCCACAACAGACACCCTGTGTGGTAGGTGGGGCTGAGAGAGCTCTAAGAGAGCTGTGGCTAGCCCAAGGTCACCCAGCTGGCTTCGTGTGGAGGAGCGGGGAAACCAATCCAGTTCACCAGATTAGCCTCCGCCGCTCATGTGGAGGAGCGGGGATTCAAACCCGGTTCTCCGGATAAGAGACCACCGCGCCAAACCACCATTCTTAACCACTACACCACGCTGCCTCTCAAAGTCTCTCCTAAAGCTACATTTTGGTTTAAGAAAACAAACACCCAGCAGGTACACTGGTTCTTCCTGGATATCTGAATCATCATGTCTTGTTTGTCTGTTTCATCACTGAAAAGAATGCCCCTTTTATTTAACCAGGATTGTTTTTATTTTCAAAAGTCAGTCAAACGGGTCGAAGAATGCCTCTTTTAAGACGCGGTTAGAAAAGTCCTTCCCTTCTGCGTGAGAGAGAAGGAAGAATGCTATTATTAGAAGAGTCGCTTCCTCCTATGTGAGGACGAGGAAAGCCTCGGCGAAGAAAAGACCTGCCTCCGATGTTTCCTATAAGTACTTGTCTTAAAATAATTAACACGTTTGAAAATAAAGGCAATCTATCTATCTATCTATCCATCTATCCATCTATCCATCTATCCATCTATCCATCTATCCATCCATCCATCCATCCATCCATCCATCCATCCATCCATCCATCCATCCATCCATCCATCCATCCATCCTTTCTGTCCCTGGTAAATTGCAGGGGGGCGCAGTATTAAATAGTTGTTGAATGCCATTTTGCATGCTGACATTGCTCTTTGGAATGGTCGCTAACAGGTCGTCGGACAATTGGGTATGCATCTCGGTACAGCTTTATCTTCTTGTCTGGTTTTTTTTTTTTTAAGGTCGGACAGGTAATTGCAAAACAAATAAGTCTAAAAGCAGAGGGCTGCCAAATGCAGGAAGGTAAACTGTTATTATGAGACTTGGAATGTTACAGGGAGGAAAACGCTGAAGGGGGTTGAAATCCAATCCGTTCAATTCGAGTTTGAACAAATCAAGCCCTCTGCTGACTTCCACACTAAGCGGTGTGAAAGCTATTAAGAGAACATAGCTGGCTGGTCCAGGGAGACACCGTCCTTGTGGGATGCTGGTCCTCTGCAGTGACAGACATTAAAAGTAAGATCGGGAACCTTGATTTAAGCCTGAAACAAACAGGCAAGAAAGACGGCTCAAAACCAGGAACGTTGGTTTTACCCACAAGGTAAACTGCTGCATTTTGTCGATAGGGTTGCCAACCTCCAGGTGGTGGCAGGAGATCTCCTGCTATGACAACTAGATTGTCATAGATTCTGTATATTTCACTGTAATAGCAGACTTAGGAGTTAGATTTTCAAACACAAAGACTCAAAGCCAGCTCTGGAAGAATCAGATTTATTATTTCAAATAGCTATTTGAGTCTCCAGACTCTGCCCTTCAGAGGCTTTTCAAGATGGAGATGGAGCTCCCGACAGAAGTGGGTTTACACTTTTATAACCTTTTAATTAGCTCATTATAATATTCTAACTACGCATATTACATAGTAACTTGTCATTGGCTCAGAGTTCTAGGGAATGATTCCATTGGCTTATAATACAAATCAGAATAACTTTCATTGGTTACAAAAATAAGGAAAATCATTGGATTTCAGAAATATAAGAATAATTCCATTGGTTTAGATAATACTTGTTTAAAGCTATTGTTAGTGCACCTGGTATTTTTATCTGGTAACAATTGATCTTTTCCTCCCTAACAGTTCCCAGACATCTTGTCTGCTTTACTCTGTTTGTCAACCTTGGAAGAACAAGCAATATTGTATAGTTATCTCTTCTTGAATTCTCTTTTGTCTGTCTTTAACTTCTAAATATATTTTTCCAGAGGCCCTCTGATTTTGGAGTTTTAATAATATTTTTTTAACTTTTAACTCTTACAGGTCTGCTGCTTCAACAATCTTAATTGTACTGCTGTGTCCCTGTATATTAGGGTTGCCAACCTCCAGGTACTAACTGGAGATCTCCTGCTATTACAACTGATCTCCAGCCAACAGAGATCAGTTCCCCTGGAGAAAATGGCCGCTTTGGCAATTGGACTCTATGGCATTGAAGTCCCTCCTCTCCCCAAACCCCACTCTCCTCAGGCTCCGCCCCAAAAACCTCCCATTGGTGGCAAAGAAGGACCTGGCAATCCTAATGTATATGCATTGTGTGTATATAAGCTGCTTTGATTCCCAATGTTGTGAGGAAAATGTGTGTGTGTGGGGGGGGGTTTACATGTTTAAGAGAAAGACTATGGGCCGGGCTGCCATGTCTTGTGGCGGAGAGTTCCATAAGTTATTTATGCACTGTGAAGAAGCACTTCCATTTTTTCTTCTTCTGAGCCTGACTGAAAAGGATTTGGCTCAGGAGGGGGGGGAAAGATGAAAAGGGTGTGGACATGATAGAAGTTTCTAATATCATGAATGACGTTGGAGGAAAAGAACAGAAAGGCATTTTCCTCCTGTCTCATAATGGTAGACTTAAGGGCGCCTATAAATGTTGATTGGCAGTAATTTCAGGACCAGCCAAACAAAGGTGGTTTCTGCCCACAACGGTGCGATTAACTTACAGAACTCCCTGCAACAAGATCCACTGTCTTTCAAAGCAGGTCGGACAACGTATGGAGGAAGACAGCTCTACTGATGGACGTGAGTCATGATCATTAAATGGAACCTCCTTCTGCAGCGGCAGTCTACCCGGTAAGATCAGTTGCTGGAAAGAAACAACAGGATTTCATATCCTGTTCGGTTGGGGCTTCTCAAAGGCATTTGGCTGCTGTTAGCTGTGCTAGATGGATATTTAGGGTTACCAGATCCCTCTCTGCTACCGGCAGGAGGTTTTTGGGGTGGAGCCTGAGGAATGCGAAGATTGATGAGGGGAGGGACTTCAATGCCATAGAGTCCAATTGTCGAAGCGGCCATTTTCTCCAGGTGAACTGATCGCTATCGGTTGGAGATCAGTTGTAATAGCAGGAGATCTCCAGCTATTACCTGGAGGTTTGCTGAGATAAGAAATTACCTGTGCTGAAACCAGTGAAGACTGAGATAATCTGCAGCACTAGGGCTAAGAATACTATAGGACTGAAGCTGTATTAAGCATGCAGTGTTTTGTTTATAAGGTAGCAGAGGTTAATTTACCCAAAAGAATTATCCAAAAAAAATATCCAAAAAAATTATATTAAAGGAGAAAAAAAATTATTTGCATTGGATTTGGCTAATAAATTCTTAGCAAAAATTGCTAAGAATTTATTACCTGGAGGTTGGCAACCCTATGGATGTTTGGCCTGATCCTCAAGGCAGCTGAACAACCCCCCACCCCACACACCCTACCCCACCGCATGCCTCTCTGTTGGGTAAGGAGCTTCAGTTTAGCAACGAAGCACAACAGAACACCTTAACTCCCCCAGCACAAAGGGCAGTGTCTGATCCTGATGGCGAACAGGCCAGGGTCTTTCCCTCGGCTGATAAGCAAAATTCAGTCTTTGGTTAGTGTAAGCCTGGACAAATCTCGACCTAGCTGCCAGCCCAAAAATTTCAAAGCCAGACTCATGTATCAGCCTTTGGGATGGGGTCTGTGTCGAATTGCCATGGTTTCTAATCACTGCTACCCTGAAACGTCATCCTAACCTTTCCCCCGCAGTTTCTTACAATGTTATTAATGCTGTGGCAAAAATGTCGTGGTGTGTAGATTATTTTATTTATTTAGAAAATGCATATGCCTTTCGTCCAGAGAACTGCTAGAGACAGCTCAAATATAGAAGTAACTGTGCTTTTCGTTAAAAAGGTAAAGGTAAAGGTCTCCTGTGCAAGCACTGGGTCATTCCTGACCCAAGGGGTGACATCACATCCTGACGTTTACTAGGCAGACTTTTGTTTTACGGGGTCATCTTTCCCCAGTCATCTTTCCTTTACCCCCAGCAAGCTGGGTACTCATTTGACCGGCCTCGGAAGGGTGGAAGGCTGAGTCAACCTTGAGCCGGCTACCTGAAACCAACTTCCATCGGGATCGAACTCAGGTCGTGAGCAGAGCTTGGACTGCAGTACTGCAGCTTACCACTCTGCGCCACGGGGCTTTTCATTACTACCACACAAAATCTAACCGTGACCTACCATCTCACCCACTTCTCATAATGTCCTTATTGCTTTTTTAAAGGCTCCATTTCATTAAATGTTGGCGCCAATATAGAAGGCAACTTGTTGAGAAGTGAATTTATCCACCAGCCTTGAATGTCGGGTTGCTGGCCTGCTATTACCTTGAATGTAGGGTTGATCTCCTGTTATTACAAGAGATGTCCAAACAACAGAGATCAGTTCCCCTGGCCATTTTCTCCAAGGTGAACTGACCTCTGTCACCTGGAGATCAGTTGTAATCCCAGGAGATCTTCAGCCACTACCTGGAGGTTGGCAACCACAGTGTACCTAAGAACACCCCCCCCCCAGAGAAGTTTGCTCCATGGGGCTGATATAATGTGAAGCTGCCTTATACTGACCTTTATCTAGCTCAGAACAATCTATGCTTCCTTGTTGCCTGGAATCAGCTCTACCTGGGAGTTTCCCTGCTTCTGTCCACCAAGACCAGAGGGAGAAGAGACAGCAGCTGGGCATTCCTCCCAAACCCATTCTGCCGGGAGAGTGAGACCTTGCTAAAATGGTATTTTAATCAATATTTATATTTGCATATCACTGCTATGTGGAGAAGTTTGTGACCCAAAGAAGTGGCTCTCTCTCTCTCTGTCTCTCTCTGGAGGTTTATAAGCAAAGACTTTAGCTATTGATTTGTGCACTGAGGAGGGGGTTGGGCTAGATGGCCTCTAAGGCCATGCCCTGCTCTATTGCAGAAGAAACCAAGCTAGCTGGCACTAAGTAGAGGCGTGTCTCCAGCAGTAAGAAGCGGGAGGTTACGACCCTGTTCCCACTTTTCACCAACTTAAGAGGGCACAGCACAAAATTCTCCTGGGCCACCCCAGCTAGGAGGGGAAGAAAAAAGTAAAAGAAAGAGTCCAGTTGCAAAAGCGGCTATTGTCACCAGGTGAACTGACCTCTATAGACTGGAGATCAGTTGCAATAGCCAGAGATCTCCAGCCACCACCTGGAGGTTGGCAACCCTACACACAAGGCACACAGCAGAACTTGGGGAGCAAGTGCCATGTTTTGTGTCTCACAGGGAACCGTGCGGTGTGGTGGAGTGGTGGAGCGCTTAGAGCTCTCTCAGCCCCACCTACCTCACAGGGTGTCTGTTGTGGGGAGGGGAAGGGAAGGAGATTGTAAGCCGGTTAGATTCTCCCTTAAGTGGTAGAGAAAGTTGGCATATAAAACCCAACCCCTCCTCTTCTTCTTCTTCTTCTGCAGAGTATCCTGGGACAACAACCACAGCAACTGCTTCAAACGAAGACTCTCTGGGAGAAATCAGGTCCTGCCAACAGGAGGAGAGCAATTAAGCCACACCAAGATGCCTCTTACTGTATTGTCTTTTACATGAGATGCAATCACTGACCATTAACACAATTAAGTGTTAAGTGCCCTGTGATAGTCTGGAACCGCCATTTCAAAGCTTCCCATTGTTCCCACAATTCCTGCCCAATACATGACCCACCTTAACATCTCCAGCTTTTGTAATCCTGAATTATAAGGCAATTAAAAACTGCCTTTCCTGGTGCCACTTAGAAAAGAGCAAGAGTTAGGGTTGCCAACCTCCAGGTACTAGCTGGAGATCTCCTGCTATTATAACTGATCTCCAGCCGACAATAGAGATCACTTCACCTGGAGAAAATGGCCGCTTTGGCAATTGGACTCTGTGGCATTGAAGTCCCTCCCCATACCCCACCCTTGAACACATACATGAACACACAAAGCTGCCTTATACCGAATCGGACCTTTGGTCCATCAGAGTCAGTATTGTCTACTCAGACCGGCAGCGGCTCTCCAGGGTCTCAGGCGGAGGTCTTTCACATCACCTACTTGCCTGGTCCCTTTAACTGGAGATGGCGGGGATGGAACCTGGGACCTTCTGCATGCCAAGCAGAGGCTCTACCACCGAGCCACGGCCCTTCTCCATGGCTCTCCAGGGTCTCAGGCGGAGGTCTTTCACATCACCTACTTGCCTAGTCCCTTCAACTGGAGATGACGGGGATGGAACCTGGGACCTTCTGCATGCCAAGCAGAGGCTCTACCACTGAGCCATGGCCAATCTCAGCTTCTGCCCCAAAATATCCTGCCCATGGCAAAGAGGGACCTGGCAACCCTAGCAAGAATCTAGTAGCACCTTAAAGACTAACAAAATTTCTGTAGGGTTGGAGCTTTTGTGAGCTGTAGCTCACTTCTTCATATACAGCTAGATGTAGAACCTGAAGAAGTGAGCTGTGGCTCACGAAAGCTCATACCCTGACAGAAATTGTGTTAGTCTTTAAGGTGCTACTGGACTCACTCTTGCTCTTGTCTACTGCTATTGACAGACTAACATGGCTACCCATCGTGATCTGGTGCCATTTAGTCAGTTCTATAGATTTCTCCTGATTACTCTGAAGTATTGTCCTGATTACTCTTAAGGATGAGGAGGGGGCCCTGACCTGGATGGCCCAGGCTAGCCTGATCTTGTCAGATCTCAGAAGCTAAGCAGGGTCAGCCCTGGTTGGTATTTGGACGGGAGACCACCAAGGAATACCAGGATTGCTGTGCAGAGGAAAGCACTGGCAAACCACCTCTGCTAGTCTCTTGCCATGAAAACCCCAAAAGGGGTCGCCATAAGTCGGCTGCGACTTGAAGGCACTTTACACACACACACACACGAGGAGGGGCTGTGGCTCAGTGGTGGAGTCTCTGTTTGGCATGCAGAAGTTCCCAGGTTCAATCCCCGGCATCTCCAGTTAAAGGGACCAGGCAAGTAGGTGATGTGAAAGACCTCTGCCTGAGCCGCTGGAGAGCCGCTGCTGGTCTGAGCAGACAATACTGACTTTGATGGACCAAGGGTCTGATTCAGTATAAGGCAGCTTCATGTGTTCATTCCTTTATCCTCTGTCATAATCTTTTGTTTCCTGAAAAGCACCCATTTTATGGTATGGGCCAAAAACAGTATGACTAAACTGGCTTGAGAACCAGGAAAGAGAGTCTGATCCTGGATACCAGCTGAACTGCAAAAGACTCCCAACACACACTGGATCCTCCTTCTTCTTCCATCTGATTTCTTCGCAGAATAGGGCAGATAATCTTTGCTCTCCCCCTGATCTATCCCCCCACCTATTTTCCAAACCACTATTCCCCATTTTCCACACCTTTAGCTCAAAACATTAACTCCTGCTCCAAATCGTGGAGGGGGGGGAGCTCTGCTGAATGTTTATTAGTTGTTGCTTGGGATAAGGAATGTGTTTATGCCTTGGTTTAGCGCTGCTAGTATTTGCCCTGACCTGGATGGCCCAGGCTAGCCTGATCTCGTCAGATCTCAGAAGCTAAGGGTCAGCCCTGGTTAGTATTTGGATGGGGGACCACCAAGGAATACCAGGGTTGCTGTGCAGAGGAAGGCACTGGCAAACCACCTCTGTTAGTCTCTTGCCATGAAAACCCCCCTAAAAAGGGGTCGCCATAAGTTGGCTGCGACTTGAAGGCACTTTACACACACACAGTATTTGCTTAGGATAGGTTCTTCTCCCCACCCCACCCCACCCCACACACATGCTATTGTACCAAATCCCTCAATAAGCTCTATATTCTTTTAAAATCAGGACTCTGTCATCCTTTTCCTACTAAAGGCTTGCTTCTCAAAGCCACCTCTTTAGGTAAAGGATCCTGGTTTGCTATGCCCTGCCCAAACCCGCAAGCTAATTCCCCATGTTAATCTGAATGTATGTTCATATGTTTGTGGGGGTGCGGTAAGATACCCCACTGAAGTCCCTCCCCAAACCCCACCCTCCTAAGGCTCCACCCCCCAAATATCCAGGTATTCTCCAATGCCAGCTCTGGGTTGGGAAATACTTGGAGATTTGGGGGTAGAGCCTGAGGAAGGGGACTTCAATGGGGAGGGGACTTCAATGGGGTATAATGCCATAGAGTCCACCTTTCAATGTGGCCGTTTTCTCCAGGTAGGGTTGCCAAGTCCCTCTTCACAACCAGCAGGAGCATTTTGGGGCAGAGCCTGAGGAGGGCGGGGTTTGGGGAGGGGAGGGACTTCACTGCCATAGAGTCCAATTGCCAAAGTGGCCATTTTCTCCAGGCGAACTAATCTCTATTGTCTGGAGATCAATTGTAATAGCAGGAGATCTCCAGCTAGTACCTGGAAGTAGGCAATCCTATCTCCAGGTGAACTGATCTCTATCTCCTGAAGATCAGTTGTAATAGCAGGAGATCTCCAGGCACCACCTGGAGGTTGGCAGTCCTACTGGTTAACCTTCTGGATTTGGTCTCTGATTCCCCGGGCACTACAACAGCTGGTCCTCCCCCCTTTCCTGTTTAGTTTATAAATTTACCGTGTCTTGTACAAAGTTTAAGTCTGAGAATTATGTTTCTCTATTTGCTTAGATTTGCATGGCACACAAAGTACTGTATCAGGCAAATACAACTCTGCGCTGGAGCTGGAGGGGACAAGAGAAAAGGGCGTGGTGGATCTTTTGTGGGTCCAATAATCGGGGGCAGGGGCTAAAAGTGTAGGGCGAAGCCTTCTCTCTCTCTCTCTCTCTCTCTCTCTCTCTCTCTTTCTGTGTGTGTTTACACAGGTCCCCAAACTGTGGCTTTAGTAATATTTTTTTTTTAAATGAACTCCTATCCATTGCCCGGCCTGTCACCTAGAGGAGAGGGAGGTGGGTGGTGGCAGTCCTGCCCACTTGCCTCTTGCTCCTTTGGGTGGGCTGCACCTAGGGTTGCCAACCTCCAGATGGTGGCTGGAGATCTCCCAAGATTACAGCTGACCTCTAGGCAACAGAGATCAGTTCCCCTGGAGATAGGGTTGCCAACCACCAGGTATTAGCTGGAGATCTCCTGCTGTTACAACTGATCTCCAGCTGATAGGGATCAGTTCACCTGGAGAAAACAGCCGCTTTGGCAATTGGACTCTATGGCATTGAAGCCCTTCCCTTCCCCAAACCCCGCCCTTTTCAGGCTCCGCCCCAAAAACCTCTCGCCTGTTGCGAAGAGGGACCTGGCAACCCTGGACTGAGTGTATAACATCATAACTATATTTATTGGATACTCGTGTCTGTGTTTGTATGTTATATGTGTTTTGTATAATACAGTCTTTTGTGTAGCTATACTATAGTTGATCTGTGTCAGAATTTGAATAACCACTATTGTACACAGAGGTGTCTGCTTTGGAATACTAACCTCCAGGTGGTGGCTGGAGATCTCCCGCTATTACAGCTGATCTCCAGGTGATAGAGATCAGTTCCCTTGGAGAAAATGGCTGCTTTGGCCATTGGACTCTATGGCATTGAAGCCCCTCCCTTCCCCAAACCCCACCCTTTTCAGGCTCCGCCCCAAAAACCTCCCGCCGGTTGCGAAGAGGGACCTGGCAACCCTACCTGGAGGAAATGGCTGCTTTGAAAAGTGGACTCTATGGCATTACACCCCATTGAAGTCCCTTCCGTCCCCAAACCCCACCCTCCTCAGGCCCCCAAATCTCCAGGTATTTTCCAATCCAGAGCTGGCAACCCTAATTGTAATAGCAGGAGAACTCTAGGTGCCGCCTGGAGGTTGGCAACCCCAAGTTAGAGTTTTCTACTAGGACCCCGACTCTGGACAGGGTGCAATTAACACCAGCACCAACCACCCGTAGCCCTAGGGTTGCCAGGTCCCTCTTTGCTATCGGTGGGGGATTTGGGGGGGGTGGAGCCTGAGGAGGGCAGAGTTTGGGAGGGAAGGGACTTCAATACCATAGAGTCCAATTGCCAAAGCGACCATTTTCTCCAGGCAATCTGATCTCTATCGGCTGGAGATCAGTTGTAATAGCAGGAGATCTCCAGCTAGTGTCTGGAAGTTGGCAACCGTACGTAGCCTGGGTATGATTCTGGATACCTCCCTTTCAATGGAGAAGAAGAGGAGTTGGTTTTTATATGCCGACTTTCTCTACCACTTAAAGGAGACTCAAATCAGCTTACAATCGCCTTCCCTTCCCCACGCAGACACCCTGTGAGGTAGGTGTGGCTGAGAGAGCTGTGACTAGCCCAAGGTCACCCAGCTGGCTTCGTGTGGAGGAGTGGGGAAACAAATCCGGTTCACCAGATTAGCCTCTGCCGCTCATGTGGAGGAGTGGGGAATCGAACCCGGTTCTCCGGATCAGAGCCCACTGCTCCAAACCACTGCTCTTAACCACTACACCATGCTTGCCCAGGTCACAAACGTTGCCAGAGCAGCATTTTACCATCCTCACTAGGCTAGGCAGCTGGCGCCCCACCTGTCTCGCCCTGATCTAGCAACGGTGATCCAAGCAACGGCCACCTCCCGATTCACACAGAAAACAAATATTCCAAGCAATTTCAATATAATTCCAATATTACCATCATAATGCAAAAGTCATATCAAAGCACAGGTCATAAATTGATGTGGATAGGATTCTAAAATAAAAGGAAGCTTATTTCATACATTTATTTCAGATTAACACCACTAGGGCTAAATATGTAAAATGCTGTATCGTGCTTCATTTAAATGAAATAGAATGAATAGTTGAATTGTAATACAATACGCCTGAGGAAGAACTCATTAAGGGACTGACATATAGAAAGCTGTAGGTAATAGAACCAATTTAGGGAACCTCTGAAATGGACTGAATATACTAGCCTGGTTAGGAAGAAGGTAAGATATAAAGATATAAAATATAGGATAAGGGCATTAAATAAGGATATTGTTAAAAATATAAAATTCTTATGGTCATATATATATATTTTACCAATACAGGATCAGTCTTCTACCCATGGGGAGTTTAAACTTGTGCTTATAAGATTAAAAAAAAGAAATACACACCAAGTGAAAAGATTAAGGTAGTAACAACATTTTATTTGGTTCTCGTAGGTTATCCGGCTGTGTAACCGTGGTCTTGGTATTTTCTTTCCTGACGTTTCGCCAGCAGCTGTGGCAGGCATCTTCAGAGGAGTAACACTGCAGGACAGTGTCTCTGTCCTTCAGTGTTACTCCTCTGAAGACTGCCTGTCAAGAAAGAAAATTCCAAGACCACGGTCACGCAGCCCGGATAACCTACAAGAACCAATGAACTCTGACCGTGAAAGCCTTCGACAATATTTTGAACATTTTATTTTCTTATATATTTTTAAAAAAGTTTCAGAAAGAGGAGACCATAATATTGTATGAATTTTTATTGATGATAGGTTGGGGAACTGATGAAGAACGAAATGGCCGACTTCCTCACCTGTCTGACTTCTGATGAATATATTGTTGCTAAAGAAGAAGACAAAATATTGTTAGAATTATTATATACATGGTGATGTGTTTACTCACCTATATTTATAACCAGGACGGTACACTTGTGAACAATACATGTGACTTAGTAATTTATGACCTATGCTTTGATATGATTTTTGCATTATGATGGTAATATTGGAATTATATTGAAATTGCTTGGAATATTTGTTTTCTGTGTGAATTTTGGTTTAACTATTCTATACCCAGAAGGGTCTGTTTTTATACTACCACCTGGAGTTTGGCAACCCTAACCTAGGGCCAGGGCTTTTTCAGCTCTGGTCCCAGCCAGGTGTGACTCCCTGTCTAGTGATGCCCGGGGCCTGAGGGACCTAGTTCAATTCCGCAGGGCTTGCGAGACTGCGGTGTTCTGCCAGGCCTACGGTTGCGGGTGAAATCGCAGCTGGCCTCCCTATTTTTATCCCTGTGTTTATTTACCTTCTTTCATTTCTTTACCTGGCTCGGTTTGTGCTTTCCCTCACCTTTCCCTCTGCCCCTTCCTGTTGGCTATTCCCGTCACTGCATCGTATTTATTGGTACAGCGTCTACTGAATTTTAAATTGGACAAGGTTTACGAGGTTCAAATTTTACAGCACGTTTTTAAAAGGATTATTTATCCTGGTTGGTAGCTGCCCTGAGCCTCACTGTGGTCAGGAAAGGGCGGGAGAGTTTAGTGGGTAAGAGCGGTGGTTAGGAGCGGTTAGGGTTGCCAACCTCCAGGTACTATTCAAAAAAATGTAAATTCAACTGTAAATTGGTAGTATTCAAAAATCACAGATGTAGGCTAATGATTCACTTATATCAATATTTATAAATATAATTTCCTCAGATTGCACTATTGCTTCATAGCAATAGTGCAATCTGAGGAAATTATATTTATAAATATTGATATAAGTGAATCATTAGCCTACATCTGTGATTTTTGAAACCTCCAGGTACTGGCTGGAGATCGCCTGCTATTACAACTGATCTCCTGCTGATAGAGATCAGTTCTGCTGGAGAACATGGCCGCTTTGGCAATTGGACTCTATGGCATTGAAGTCCCTCCCCAGACCCCACCCTCCGCAGGCTCCGACCCAGAAACCTCCCGCTGGTGGCAAAGAGGGACCTGGCAACTAGGGTTGCCAGCTCTTGGTTGGGAAATACCTGGGGCGGAGCCTGAGGAGGGCGGGGTATGGGGAGGGTAGGGAATTCAATGACATAGAGTCCAATTGCCAAAGCAGCCATTTTCTGCAGGTGAACTGATCACTATCGGCTGGAGATCAGTTGTAATAGCAGCAGATTGCCAGCCGCCACCTGGAGGTTGGCAACCCTACTGACAACCCTAAGAGCGGTGGACTCTAATTTGGAGAACCGGGTTGGTTTCCCCACTCCTCCACATGAAGCTAGCTGGGTGACCTTGGGCTAGTCACAGCTCTCTTAGAGCTCAATCAGTCCCGCCTACCTCACAGGGTGTCTGTTGTGGGGAGGGGAAGGGAAGGTGATTGTAAGCCGATTTGAGTCTTCCTTAAGTGGTAGAGAAAGTTGGCATATAAAAACCAGCTCTTCTTCTTCTTCTAAAATAAATAAATAAAACACTTTCATTCCTTGCTCAGAGATTTAATTCTCAGTGGCCCTGAGGAGGGAGCTGGACCCGGAAGAATGGCAAATTACCACTTGCTCACACTTGTAAATTTTTAACAAGGCACGTGAAATACGGCCGTCAACCCCATGGCAATCTGGCTTAGGTGGTTTGGGAGTGCCGTACAGTTTTGGCAAATTAGGGGCACTTCAGCATCCTGGGACTTTGGCCCTGTTTTGTGATCTTCTGACCTAAGTTGAGAATGACTGCCTGCCCTTTAGACACCCATTCATCCTCTGGAGGTGTGGTGGGGGAGAGCTCTCCTCTTGTGAAGGTTTTTAAGCAGAGGCTAGATGGCCATCTGACAGCAAGGCTGATTCTGTGAATTTAGGCAGATCGTGAGAGGGAGGGCAGGAAGGAATGAACCAGTGCTTGGCTCGCGTTGCCCTTTTTTACATGCCATGGGTAATGCCGATCGATCCCCACTATGGGCATTGGTCTGATCCAGCATGGCCTTTCTTATGTTCTTATGAGGGCATTTTCCTGGGCTCCAAAGTTTGGGTAGATTTGTGTTTGCAGCCAAGTCGGTTCAGCCGCTGTTTGTGGCTTCCCAGGTGTGCTGTTCACTGATGTTTCATTCATGGTCGGATGCGGTTGATCTCCATCTCCGCCGCTTCCCCACCCATCATTGTGGCCAGCCGTGCGCAGTCTTTATCAGCAGAATAAAGAATGGCTATTTTGAGTACCTTCTCGCTGTCTGGGACGAGGAAACAGAAGAAACGTTTGTTTTTCTTGCTGGCTCAAACCACCCCTTTCTCTCTTTCTCTCCTTTTGTGCTAGCGACGTTTCCTGATTTGATGGCACAATAAGCCCTGGTCAAGGGGATTCTGGAGAGGGAACGGCTCCTTGCTCTTCACCCCAAAGGCCATTTGTCTGAAAGTCAAGGTGGTGTACAGATGGGAGATCCGGGTTCAAATCCCTGTTCCCCCAAGTTGTCCACTGAATGCCGTTTCCCTTATTCTCTGCCAAGCTTGATTTACAGGGTTGTTGTGAAAAGGGGGGTACCCTTTGCTCCTTGGAGGTCAGGTTGATATAAAAATGGGATAAAATGAGTTTCCTTGATAACTAGGGCTGCCAAGACCCACCTGGGGACGGGGAATCTCCTGTCTCCAGCTCCTGTTTCCTGCCATAGAACCAAGTAATGGTAGGAGAAGAAAATGGTAGGAGAAAAACACGCACACACAAATGGCTGTCAAGCCACAGCATTACATCACTTCTAGGTAGGGTTGCCAACCTCCAGGTGGTGGCTGGAGATCTCCCGCTATAACAACTGATCTCCAGGTGACAGAGATCAGTTCCACTGGAGAATGTGTCTGGTTTGGCCACTGGACTCTATGGCATTGGTCACTCCCCTCTCCAAACCCCGCCCTCCTCAGGCTCCGCCCACAAAATCTCCAGGTAATTCCCAACCTGAAGCTGGCAGCCCTACTTCCAGGATGTCAGTCCTCTCTAGGAATCACTGGAAATTCTATGGCTTTTACCATAAAGTTTCCAGCAATTCATCGAAAAGCATGATATCACTTCCATGTTTTTCTTGGAAGGGACGTCACACTGTCACTGATGGCCCCTCCATGTCAAGACCAAGAAACAAAGAATTGCAGAAAAACAATAACATAATTAAATTCAAAATGCTTGGAGTACAGTGTAAAAAAACTCTGAAACTTATTCCTGACCTTAGGTATTCATCACACCAAAACCTCTGTGTACATTCAAAAGCAGGAATAGCGAAAAATAGTCTGCATATATAAATAAATACAAAATACCCCTTTGTTTACAAAGCATGAATAAAAGGCCAAACGCATTTCGGCAATCGTTTTTCTCAGTGGTCAAAAAATAAACACACAGGGATAAAACATCACAAAACATGCAAAGAATGCATAATAAACAAAGAACCATGGCTGGTCTGTACTAAAAAAAGATAATTTTTTTGTTTAATTACATGATATGATGAAAAATGAAAAGCAAATCAAATAAATTGCTAACTCACCCTGGAAGCTTATACGACTACTACTACCACCACTATTATTATTATTATTATTATTATTATTATTAACAACAACAACAACAACAACAACAACAATAGGATTTATAGGATGCCCTTTCCAGGCAAGCTGCCTCAACAGGAGAAAAAAAATTATCATACCACTATCTATGAAAAGCCTGAAAAGCAGAAGACTGAGAGGGGCTATGATAACCATCTTCAAGCACTTGAAGGGTTGTCACAGAGAGGAAGGTGCCGAGTTGTTTTCTGTTGCCCCAAAAGGTCGGACCAGAACCAGCGGGTTGAAATTAAATCAAAAGAGTTTCCATCTAGACATTAGGATTTTCTAACAGTTAGAGCGGTTCCTCAGTGGAACAGGCTTCCTCGGGAGGTGGTAAGCTTTCCTCCCCTGGAGGCTTTAAACAGAGGCTAGATGGCCATCTATCAGCAATACATAGGGTTCCCCCCTGAAAGATGCTCGGAAAGACTTTTCTCTGCCTGAAACCAGGAAAAGCCATAGGCAGGCTTGTTATGACGTGACTTCAGAAGCACGTTAAATGGGTCGCACAACAAACTTTCTCCTGTGGAAAGTTTTCATACCTGTGTCTCATCTCAGGCTAAATTAATTCTCTCTGTGTTGTCAAAACACAAAGGGTGAGCTTGCCACAGAGCCATCCCTCAAAATGCTCAATGTGGACACACGCTACTGGTTTGCTGCTATTCCGGAGAGAGGGCTGCCGATCCGTTGCAAGAGGGAAACTGACATCGGACATTTGAGGGTACCATTAGGAGAGGGAAACTGGCATCAAACATTTGTTGGGAATATGAGAGGGTTATAAGAGTTACTGGAGAAGAAGGAGAAGGAGAAGAGAAGAAGAAGAAGGAGAAGGATTAGAAGAAGGAGAAGAATTAGAAGAAGAGGAGGAAGAAGAGTTGGTTTTTATAAGCCAACTTTCTCTACTAAAGGAAGAATCAAACCAGCTTACAATCACCTTCCCTGCCCCTCCTCACAATAGATACCCTGTGAGGTAGGTGGGGCTGAGAGAGCTCAAAGAGAGCTGTGACTAGCCCAGGGTCACCCAGCTGGCTTCGAGTGTAGGAGTGAGGAAACAAATCCAGTTCATTAGATTAGCCTCCGCCGCTCATGTGGAGGAGTGGGGAATCAAACCCGGTTCTCCAGATCAGAGTCCACTGCTCCAAACCACCGCACCACGCTGGCTCACTGCACCCGAAAGCCCCTGTTTTTTGCCTGTGACATTGGTGGGTATGATCACGTGCTCGAGTGTGTAAAGTGCTATCAAGTTGCAGCTGACTTACAGTGACCCCTTATGGGGTTTTCAAGGCAAGAGACTAACTGAGGTGGTTTGCTAGTGCCTTCCTCTGCATAGCAACCCTGGACTTCCTTGGTGGTCTCCCATCCAAATATTAACCAGGGCTGACCCCGCTTAGCTTCTGAGATCTGAGGGACTCACATGCAGATATGGACGCGATGTTTGTTCGTTTAATCTTTTTTATGCTTTCGCGTGACTCAGGAGGGCCTTGGCTCTATTAATCAATTACAAGTTTTGCTTTCCCCCCCCCAATATGTTGAAGAGGGAATCGAAAGCATCCCAAGATGCTTGGGGGAGGGGCTGTGGCTGAGTGGTAGAGCATCTGCTTGGCATGCAGAAGGTCCCAGGTTCAATCCCCAGCATCTCCAGTTAAAGGGACCAGACAAGCAGGTGATGTGAAAGACTTCTGCCTGAGACTCTGGAGAGCCATGGGGAGGGGCTGTGGCTCAGTGGTAGAGCATCTGCTTGGCATGCAGAAGGTCCCATGTTCAATCCCCAGCATCTCCAGTTAAAGGGACCAGACAAGTAGGTGATGGGAAAGACCTCTGCCCAAGACCATGGAGAGCCGCTGCCGGTCTAAGTAGACAATACTGACTTGCATGGACCATAGTTCTGATTCAGTATAAGGCAGCTTCATGTGTTCATGAGGTGATGGCTGACAACTTGGAAGGCTTTAAGAGGGGAGTGGGCGCCGTTCCTGCTAGGCCAGGCTTGGACATGAGGGCTTCTCCCACTAGCACTTCCCAGGCGAGGCCGGCTCCCATCCTCCACACCCTGCAGCAACTTGCCAAACTGGAAGGCCGAGTCCAGCTTGGCCCATCCGTAGCTTAAATGTCGCCTGTCTCAGCAGGACAGATGGGGAGGGGAGGAGCTGTGGCTCAGTGGTGGAGCATCTGCTTGGCCTGCAGAAGATCCCAGGTTCAATCCCCAGCATCTCCAGTTAAAGGGACTAGGCGAGTAGGCAATGGGAAAGACCTCAGCCTGAGACCCTGGAGAGCCACTGCCAGTCTGAGTAGACAATACTGACTTTGATGGACCAAAGGTCTGATCCAGTAAAAGGCAGCTTCATGTGTGTAGGAGAGGGGCTGAGGCTCAGTGGCAGAGCCTCTGCTTGGCATGAAGAAGGTCTCAGGTTCAATCCCCGGCATCTCCAGTTATAGGGACCAGGCAAGCAGGTGATGGGAAAGACCTCTGCCTCAGACCCTGGAGAGCCGCTGCCAGTCTGAGTAGACAATACTGGCTTGGATGGAACAAGGGTCTGACTCAGTAGAAGGCTGCTTCATGTGTTCATGTGTTCAAGATTCCTTGAGGGCTCTTCTGTTCTTATGCAAGGAGACGTTGTGTTTACAGAAGCCTTGGTGTGGGGCTGAGAGATGCAAAAAATTTTTAACTTGCTTTGCTCTTGAATCTTTAAAATTGCCATTTTAAAAGGCATCAAGGTCCAATGGTGGGGGAGGGCAAGCAGTCCTACGAACCCTCTTTTCCAGAAGCACTGGTCCTAGGGGTGCCAACCTCCAGGTATTGGCTGGAGATCTCCCACTATTACAACGGATTTCCAGGTGACAAAGATCAGTTCCTCTGGAGAAAATGGCTGCTTTGGCAATTGGACTCTATGGCATTGAAATCCCCCTCCCCAAACTCCGCCCTCCTCAGGCTCCACCCCCCAAAATCTCCAGGTATTCCCCAACCTGGAGCGGGCAACCCTATTTCCAGGTGAACCGATCTCTGCCACCTGGAGTTCCATTGTAATAGCGAGAGATCTCCAACCACCGCCTGGAAACTACATTGCCAACCTCCAGGTACTAGCTGGAGATCTGCTATTACCACTGATCTCCAGCCGATAGACATCAGTTCACCTGGAGAAAATGGCCGCTTTGGCAACGGGACTCTGTGGCATTGAAGTCCCTCCCCTCCCCCAACCCCACCCTCCTCTGGCTTTGCCCCAAAAACTTCCCTCTGGCGGCGAGGGGGGACCTGGCAACCCTAATGGGAGACCACCAAGGAAGTCCAGGGCTGCTACGAACCGCCTCTGTTCCTCTCTTGCCTTAAAACTCTACAGGGTCACCATAAGTCAGCTTTGACTCGGTGGCACTTGCCGCCACCAAAGAATACCTGTTTTACTTTTCTCTGTGACTAGTGTTTCACAAACCTCCTTCCTGATTGCTATGGGAATTCCTGTACCGTAACCTCCGCACCCCTGAACATTGCCTTGGTTCGTGCGGCAATTTTAGCTTCTTTTTTGAGATGCTGACGACTCTTGTCGCTTTTACAGGGCACTGGAAGTGGTCCAAAGACTCCCTCGTCCAACTGGATCGTTCCATTTGCGACCAGAACCCAATGGCCTTTATAGCAACGGCTCAGACAGAAGACAGCCCTAAAGATTTGCTGTCTTTTCCCCAAGGTTTGCTTATGACCAGCCCCTGTTTTTATGGCCATATTGCTCTGTCCTGCTGGAAGTTGCGCTGCCTTTATTGCTGCAATGACATGTGGTAAAAGAACCATGTGGTTGACAAAACGTACGATGAAGAGATTTTGTAAGGCTTTGTCAGAATTGCCCCGTGGATCAGAGCAAAGGTCCACTTAGCGCAGGGGTCCTCAAACTACGGCCCATGGGCCAGATCCGGCCCGTCAAGGTCCTGAACCCGGCCCCTTTAAAAAATTGCAGCCGCAACAAATCGGAGTGGATTGAAAAAATGATGGAATTAGTAGAAATGGCAAAACTTACGGCGTCGGTAAATCAAAAGGATGATAATAAATTTGCAAAAGATTGGGAGGCATGGATTAATTATTGTAGAGATGAACTTAAATGTGATATTAACAAATGTATTTTGATCTAATTCAGAACGGATGTATTGGACATTGACAGTTTTGTTATAATTGAATTAGAAAAACAATACAAAGGGAAAAAATGTTAATTAAAGGATCAGAGGAGGGGAGAGGGGAAGTCAAAGAATTAGACTTTTTACAATATGTAATGAAATGTATAATGATTGTATGGAAAAATAAAAAATCTTTTTTTAAAAAAAAATTGCAGCCGCAAGGTAATGCTGGGAGGAAGTGACGACCGGTCACTTCCCGTGCCTCCTACCCTGAGGCTGGCCCCTGCGGCTTGGGAGGGGGTGAGGGGGTGGCAGTGCCAGGAGGAGGGGGTGGGCGGAGAGGCCGTGCCCGGTCACCAGGCAGGCTTTTGTGCTGGGCGGGAAGGCGGAGGAGCTGCTCCCCTTTGCGTCTGTGGAGTGGCATCGCCGGGACATTTGCCCTCCTGGTTCCTGGCCAGCTCTTGTCTGCCTGTGCGGGGAGGGGGTTTGCCCCCCTCAGGCTCGCAGCCCCCGGAGCCAACACCTCTCACCCCGTCCTTTGAATGATGTTTGCTGTAGCTGGGTGAGCACGTGACTGTGTCTTCCTTCTCTTCTCTCTCCGCCCCCCGCCCTTCCCGGCTCTTCCACCCCCAGTGTTTCCTTTGTGGTCACCTACCATCTTTTTGCAGTTACTTCTTTGCTCGTGCAGATTTGCAGCCCACCTTTCAGCCGCTCTCTGGAGCGGTGCGAGGGGTTTTATCTCTCCCCCCCCCTTCCCCAATACACACTAAAATGGGAAGAGATGGGTCTCATCCCACCCTAAGGGAACCAGCGGGTGGGAGCTATTTCAGGGGGATGAATGCAGGAAACAGGAGTGGGATCATAGAGTTGGAAGGGTCCACCAGGGTCATCTAGTCCAACCCCCTGCCCAATGCAGGAAATTAACAAGTACCTCCCCCACCACATCCCCAGTGACCCCAACCCTCCCCGCGCCATGCAGTGTGACTTCTGTGCAGTGTGACTTGCAACACACCTTGCCCCACCTGGTGTACGTTAAGCCAGGAGCTTGGGGCAGGTGAACCATAGTTTTTGTTTTGGGAAGAGGGTTGAAAGGAGTACTCTAAATTAGTTTTGAATTCCAAGATTCATTTCTGGTGCAGGTGAGGTGAAAAGGAAGCGTGTGTAGGGAGTATATTGGATTAGAAGTCTTGCAGGTCAAACAATATAACCTCCAGGTTGGTATCTTCCTTTTAAAAAAGTAACCACAGGGCATGCATTTCAGTTCAGAGATCCAGCAGGAAGGGTCAGGAAAAGGAAAGTGTTTCCCTTTCCCAGTTGATAACTGTTTAGAAAAAGGGAGGATTACGTATATTGCCAAGGAACATCTCATCAGCCAAAAGCCCATACTTCCCATTGAAATATTATAAGTTATATGTTGATTAAAATCGTTCTTCATTTTAAATATTGCATTGTTTCTCTTATTTTTTGTGCACTACAAATAAAAGATGTGCAGTGTGAACAGGAATTTGTTCATATTTTTTTTCAAACTATAGTCCGGCCCCCAACAGTGTTTGAGGGACAGTGAACTGGCCCCCTGTTTAAAAAGTTTGAGGACTCCTGACTTAGCGCCTCATCCTTTTTTTCTCACACCAGCCAAGCTTCATACTACCCAGAGGTAGGGCATGGAGGGAATAGCACTCTTCTGTGCTTTAAGGCCAGCACTCAGCAGGTAGAGGTAGATTGCCTTTGAACATGGAGGTTCCATGACGACTACGACGATGATGATGAAGAAAAAATGTTGGTTTTTATATGCTGACTTTTTCTACCACTGAAGGAAGAATCAAACCGGCTTACAATCACCTTACCTTCCCCTCCCCGCAACAGACACCCTGTGAGGTAGGCGGGTAGGGTTGCCAGGTCCCTCTTTGCAACCGGCAGGAGATTTTGGGGACGGAGCCTGAGGAGGGCGGGGTTTGGGGAGGGGAGGGACTTCAGTGCCATAGAGTTCAATTGCCAAAGTGGCCATTTTTCTCCAGGCGATTTGATCTCTATCGGCTGGAGATCAGTTGAATTAGCAGGAGATCTCCTGCTACTACCTGGCAGTTGGCAACCCTATAGGCGGGACCGAGAGGGCTCTAAGAGAGCTGTGGCTAGCCCAAGGTCACCCAGCTGGCTTAGTGTGGAGGAGCGGGGAAACAAATCCAGTTCACCAGATTAGCCTCCGCCGCTCATGTGGAGGAGCGGGGAATCGAACCTGGTTCTCCAGATCAGAGTCCACTGCTCCAAACCATCGCTCTTAACCACTACACCATGCTGGCATTTAGTGATCACAGACCTCTCCTCCTCCATGGATTTTTCAAATTCTTTTAAAACGCCAACTTAAGTTAGTAGCTATTGCCGCATCTTGCAGCAGTGAGTTCCATAGAGGGGAAACAACAACACCTCAGCCTTCTGCGGTGTGAGGCCTTGTAGCATTTTAAAGTCACTTAAGAATGACAGCGGTGTCCTTGTGGTGGAGGATGCCATCAGTTAGGGTTGCCAGGTTCCTGGTGGTGACTGGAGATCTGTGAAATTCCTGCATTGTGCAGGGGGTTGGACTAGATGACCTTGGCGATCCCTTCCAACTCTATGATTCTGTGAACTTCCAGAATTACAACTGATGTCCAGGCCACAGAGATCAGTTTCCCGGGAGAAAATGGCTGCTTTGGAAGGTGACTCTATGGCATTAGACCCCACTGAGGTCCCTCCCCTCCCCAAACCCTGCCCTCCTCAGGCTCCACCCTCAAAGCTCTCAGTATTTCCCAGCCTTGATCCTGCCAACCCTATGTCACATCTAGATTGGCTCTCCCAGGAAGAACAAACAGACTAAAAATAATAGCAATAATTGTTAGGGTTTCCAGGTCCCTCTTCGCCACCGTTGGGAAGTCTTTGGGGGGGAGCCTGAGGAGGGCAGGCTTTGGGGAAGGACTTCAGTGTCATAGAGTCCAATTGCCAACTGGGCCATTTTCTCCAGGTGAACTGATCTCTGTCGGCTGGATCAGTTGTAATAGCAGGAGATCTCCTGCTGGTATCTGGAGGTTGGCAACCCTATTTGTAGGACATGCTGCTTGGACCTGGATGTCTAAATATTTTGGCAATTTTCAAAACTCAAGAGCAAAGCAAGTTAAAAAAAAAATGGGCATCTCTCAGGCCCCTGCCCAGGCCTTGGTAAACACACAGTCTTGTTACACAAGAACAGAAACCTCAAAAAAATCTTGAAATGCTTTCGATTCCCTCTTTGACATGTAAGGGGGAGAAAGCAAAACTTTCGTTTTCTTTGAATTAATCAATAGAGCCAAGGCCCTCCTTGGTCATGCAAAAGTCATACGAAAGCATCAAAAGATTAAATGAACAAACATCACACCCGTTTCTGCGTTTGGGTCCCTCGTTGGCATTGTTGCAAGCCGGACGGAAATTAATCCTTGCGCGGAAGAGGATCCCCCCAAAAATCCCCCCAAAAACTGAAAAGCAGGTCCAGATCTACATTTTTTTGAAGGGCGGCAAGAGAAAAAAATGAAGCCACCCATATATGTTATACATATTTTTCTTTATATATACATTAGGATTGCCAGCTCCGGGTTGGAAAATAGCTGGAGATTTTTGGGGTGGAGCCTGAGGAGGGCAGAGTTTGGGGAGGAGAGGGGCTTCAATGCCATAGAGTCCAATGGCCAAAGCAGCCATTTTCTCCAAGGGAACTGATCTCTATCACCTGGAGATCGGCTGTAATAGCGGGAGATCTCCAGCCACCACCTGGAGGTTAGTAATCCAAAGCAGACACCTCTGTGTACAATAGTGGTTATTCAAATTCTGATACAGATCAACTATAGTATAGCTACACAAAAGACTGTATTATACAAAACACATATAACATACAAACACAGACACGAGTATCCAATAAATATAGTTCTCATGATGTTATATACTCAGTCCGTGTAGTATCAATTATTCAGTCCTGTAATTCACAGTGGGTAGCCGTGTTAGTCTGTTTGCAGTAGTCAAAAAGGGCAAGAGTCCAGTAGCACCTTAAAGACTAACAAAAATATTTTCTGGTAGGGTATGAGCTTTCGTGAGCCACAGCTCACTTCTTCAGATGTATCTGAAGAAGTGAGCTGTGGCTCACGAAAGCTCATACCCTACCAGAAAATATTTTTGTTAGTCTTTAAGGTGCTACTGGACTCTTGCCCTTTTTGACTTCAGTCCTGTAACTAATTATTTCTTTTTTCTTGTCTTGTCTTACAGGTACGTTGTAGGTAAGTATATTCCTTCCTGAAGCAGGAGGGGGAAAAGAAGGCACGCAAGACAGGAGGGACAATTTTTTTTCACAACTTGCCATGCATTGACGGCTTGTGTTAGATGTTAGAAAGACAGATTTTAATGAACTCAGAGGCATGATGTGAGTCATTCTTAGGGTTGCCAACCTCCAGGTAGTAGCTGGAGATCTCCCGCTGGAGAAAATGGCCACTTTGGAAGTCGGACTCTATGGCATTGAAGTCCCTCTCCTCCCCAAACACCGCCCTCCTCAGACTCCACCCCAAAAACCTCCCGCTGGTAGCGAAGAGGGACCTGGCAACCTTACCACTACCCGAATAAAGAAAATTGATTCAAAGCTTTTATTCTAGAGAGAGTGGTAGATGCCTGTAGGTTATGTTAAAAAGGTAAAGGTCCCTTGTGCAAGCACCAGGTCATTCCTAACCCATGGGGTGACGTCACATCCCAGCGTTTACTAGGCAGACTTTGTTTGCTGGGTGTTTTGCTAGTGCCTTCTTCCCCAGTCATCTTCCCTTTACCCCCAGCAAGCTGGGTACTCATTTGACCGACCTCGGAAGGATGGAAGGCTGAGTCAACCTTGAGCCGGCTACCTGAAACCGACTTCGGTCGGGATCGAACTCAGGTCGTGAGCAGAGCTTGGACTGCAGTTCTGCAGCTGACCACTCTGTGCCACGGGGCTCTTAAGCTTGGGTTATGTTACCAAAGCACAAATCCTCCTACCTGGAAGAGAAACTTACATTAGGAGTCACGTGGAAGTGAGGTTTCTGAACTGAAAACCATTTGTCTTTATGATCTTCCTTTTATTTTTGTCCCCGCCTAGATCCAGTCCTGCCGAAAAGGAAAAATGATGTCAATGTTTGATGGGTGCTATTTATAAAAAGTGTTGTAATTGTGACTAAGTATTTTAGAATCCTTCTAACAATAAATGTGTCAGGCCAGAGTAATTCAATAGGACGGTCAAGTGTGGTCACGCTCAGAAAAGATAATCTTCTTCATACTTGCCTCTTCACAATTGGGAAGGAAAGTATTAATTCATAAATATTGAGAAGAAGCAACCCCCCCCCTCAAATTGTCTTTTAAGGCTGGGCATGCTCAGTGCCCTCTGCAAGTGTCAGGAGCAGGCCATGAAGACAGTTCATGGTTGTGCTCCCAGGTGTTGTTTTGCAGTTCTCTCCAAGGCCAGTCCATGCCCCGTGTTTAGACTTCATAGAGTCCTTCATAGATTCCTTCAGTGTGGGAATTGTCAAGTACTCCTTCCTGCCTCTGGGAGGGGGGTTGCCTGGGTTACTGGTTATCTCCTTTTGCTTTTCCATATATGCCATGTGCCTTGCCTTAGCCCCTTACTAGTGTCATTCTGAATATGGCTTCTGTAACCTGTCGAGTCTAATCAATAAAACTGCTTTCGTGGACTTGCCAACTGCTGGAATCTGTTTATGGGTTTGCCACAGGGCTAGAGCTCACAGCAAGGCATAGAATTAGGGTTGCCAACCTCCAGGTAATAGCTGGAGATCTCATAGAATCATAGAGTTGGAAGGGACCACCAGGGTCATCTAGTCCAACCCCCTGCACAATGCAGGAAATTCACAACTACTTCCCCTTCCCCACACCCCCAGTGACCCCTACTCCATGCCCAGAAGAGGGCCAAGATGCCCTCCCTTTCATGATCTGCCTGAGGTCATAGAATCAGCATTGCTGACAGATGGCCATCTAGCCTCTGCTTAAAAACCTCCAGGGAAGGAGAGACCACCACCTCCCAAGGAAGCCTGTTCCACTGAGGAACCGCTCTGACTGTCAGAAAAGTCTTCTGAATGTCTAGACGGAAACTCTTTTGATTTAATTTCAGCCCGTTGGTTCTGGTCCGACCTTCTGGGGCAACAGAAAACAACTCGGCACCCTCCTCTATATGACAGCCCTTCACGTACTTGAAGATGGCTATCATATCACCTCTCAGTCGTCTCCTCTCCAGGCTAAACATACCCAGTTAGTGGAATTGTGACGCCCCCCTGTCTCCCGTGCCTTTCTGTGCCTGCAGAGGTGATTCTATGTTTCTTCTGTCTTGAAGCAGGGAAGGGGTGTTATTTCCAGCCCTTTCATTACAGTCACAGCTCAGTGTTATGTGGGCAGCTCAGTGGAGCCTCGGAGTTCAGGGACAGCGCCTGGAGGTCAAATAATACCATTGACGTCACATGTTTTGTTATTTAACCCAGCTCTCCACACCAGCTTAAGCCGCCACTGTCTAGGTCAATTTTACCAGCTTCAACTGGGATTTTCCCAGCCGTTCGTCCGATTTTTAACACTTCTGCTTCCTTGAGCATCTCTCCACAGAAAGGAGTTTGACAGTCGAAACAGATAAATACCAAAAACCAGCTGGCAGTTCTAGGTGAATAGGGGAACAATCCTACGTAGGTATTCTCAAAAGTCAGCCCCATTTTAATTCAGTGGGGCTTACTCATAGAATCCTAGAGTTGGAAGGACCCATAGAGGCCATCTAGTCCAACCCCCTGCTCAATGCAGGATCAGCCAGAGCATCCCTGGCAAGTGCTTGTCCAGCCTCTGCTTAAAGACCACCTCCCTAGGAAGCCGATTCCACTACTGAACTACTCTTACCTGGAGATTTTGAGAGGTGGAGGTGTTTGGAGAGGGGAGGGTTTGGAGAGGGGAGGGACTTCAATGACTTAGAGTCCAATTGCCAAAAAGGCCATTTTCTCCAGGGGAACTGATCTCTATCGGCTGGAGCTCAGTTGTAGAATAACAGAATCATAGAGTTGGAAGGACCACCAGGGTCATCTATTCCAGCCCCCTGCACAATGCAGGAAATTCCAAACTACCTCCCCCCACACCCCAGTGACCCCTACTCCATGCCCAGAAGATGGCCAAGATGCCCTCCCTCTCATGATCTGCCTAAGGTCATAGAATCAGCATTGCTGACAGATGGCCATCTAGCCTCTGCTTAAAAGCCTCCAAGGAAGTAGAGTTTACCACCTCCCGAGGAAGCCTGTTCCACTGAGGAACCGCTCTGTTAGAAAATTCTTCCTAATGTCTAGACGGAAACTTTTAGTTTAATTTCAGCGCATTGGTTCTGTTCTGACCTTCTGGGGCAACAGAAAACAACTCGGCACCCTCCTCTCTATGACAGCCCTTCAGAGAGCCAGCGTGGTGTAGTGGTTAAGAGCAGTGGTTTAGAGTGGCAGAGTCTGATCTGGAATACTGGGTTTGATTCCCCACTCCTCCATATGAGCGGCGGAGACTCATCTGGTGAACTGCATTCGTTTCCCCACTCCTACACACGAAACCAGCTGGGTGACCTCAGGCTAGTCACACTCTCTCAGCCCCACCTACCTCACAGGGTGTCTGTTGTGGGGAGGGGAAGGAAAGGTGATTGTAAGCAGGTTTGATTCTGCCTTAAATGGTAGAGAAAGTCAGCATATAAAAACCAACTCCTCCTCCTCCCCCTTTTCCTCCTCCTCCTCCTCTTCTTCTTCTTCTTCATCATCATCATCATCATCATCATCATCATCTCCTCTCAGTCTTCTCCTCTTCAGGCTAAACATACCCTGCTCCTTCAACCTAATTGAGGGAGATCTCCAGCCTGAGATTGGCAACCCTAGGCAAAGTGCAGTTTGCACTCAGGCCTGTCAGATCCTTGTGCAACACTCTAACAGCTACATAGCACACCGTTGCACGTTTTTAGCTGTAAGTTTTACAATTCACTGTGTCAACCTATATCCTATAACATTATATACAAGGTCTAATTGTAACACTGTTTGATGACTGACTTCCTGAAAACCCTTGCCACTGGTGGCAACAAGATGCTGGACTTTGACCGAATCCAGAGGACCTATTTTATATCGACCTCTTATAAACAGGAGAGGAAGAGACGGAGCAGGAAAGGGAACGCAAGCCCTCAACCATTTCTCAGGCTCATTCCAAACCCTAACGTCGATAGTCTTCCAGCAAGCAACCAAGGAGCCCGTGGCTCAGTGGCAGAGCACCTGCTTGGGGTGCAGAACGTCCGGGGTTCAATCCCCACCATAACTTGCAAAAAGATCTCATAGAAGCATTGAATCCTAGAGTTGGAAGGGGCCATAGAGGCCATCTAGTCCAACCCCCTGATTAATGCAGGATCAGCCTAGAGCATCCTTGACAAGTGCTTATCCAGCCTCTTCCTGAAGACTGCCAGTGAGCTCACCACTTCCCTAGGCAGCTGATTCCATCGTCGAACAACTAAAAATATTTTTTCCTAATATCCAGCCGGTACCTCTCCGCCTGCAATTTAAACCCATTATTGCGAGTCCTGTCCTCTGCAGCCAACATGAGCAGCTCCCTGCCCTCCTCTAAGTGACAGCCCTTCAAATAATTAAGGAGAGCAATCCTGTCCCCCCTCAGCCTCCTCCAGACTGAACATTCCCAAGTCCCTCAGCCTTTCCTTGTAGGGCTCGGTCTCCAGGTCCCTGATCATCCCCGTTGCTCTCCTCTTCCCCCGCCCCTCGATTCTGTCCAGGAGGAAGTGATGGGAATAGGGTTGCCAGGTCCTCCCGGATAACTTACAAGATCCGATGATGGGAATAGGGTTGCCAGGTCCTCCCTGGCCTCCAGCGGATGGGGGGGGGGGTAGGGAGATAAGGACTGACAGCTCTAGATCGGGAAACTTCAGGAGATTTGGGGGTAGAGCTTGATGACAAGAGCTGTGGCTCAGTGGTAGAGCACCTGCTTGACATGCAGAAGGCCCCAGGTTCAATTCCCAGCATATCCAGTTAAAGGGACCAGGCAAGTAGGTGATGGGAAAGACCCCCTGCCTGAGACCCTGGAGAGCCGCTGCTGGTCTGAGCAGACAATACTGACTTGGATGGACCAGGGGTGGTCTGATTCAGTGTAAGGCAGCTTCATGTGTTCATGTGAGCTTGGGAAGGACAGGGAACTCAGTAAGGTACAATGCCATAGAGTCCGCCCTCCAAAGCATCCCTTTTCTCCAGGGGATCTGATCTCTTTAGTCTGGAAATGAACTGTCATTCCGGGGGATCCCCAGGTCCCACCTGGAGGAGGGCATCCCTAACTTTGTTTAGGATTGCACTGTAAAAGGCACACAGGCATGGGGTTGCCAACCTCCAGGTGGTAGCTGGAGATCTCCCGCTATTACAACTGATTTCCAGGCAACAGAGATCAGTTAACCTGGAGAAAATGGCCACTTTGGTAATTGGGCTCTATGACATTGAAGTCCCTCTACATAATGATCATGCATTTCTACTTTGGCTTGATATTTTACACAAGAGATGTCCCAGTATCCCTGAGTACAAGATGGGCAACCTACAGGATGTGAATGAGGCATCCCCCGAAGGCAAAAATCAGGGCAGTGATTGGGCAGGGAAAGGAAGCAGAAAACAGGGTTTCCCCAGAGAAAACAGGGATGTGCCAATTTGATTTCTGGCTTCCCTCCCCATGCTCGATCCAGGCGACCAAGATGTTAAATATTTCCCAAACCACATTTCATGGCCCTGCCAGTAAAATGATGTGGTTTCAGTTTCAAAGAAACCCGGTTGCATCAGCTAAATGACATTTTCTGCACACCGCCCTTCCTTCCTATTTGCAATGGGTGGGGTGAGCCCCACTGACTGACGCAGCCGCTGGTGGGGACGAGGGCCTTCCTTTTTTTCAAACACACCGGGCTCATTCAGTATTCTCAGAGACTCCCAACAAGATTCGCCCTTCGTACCAGCCCATGATCTTCGAAGCACAGAATCACACGGGGTTTGGGGAGGGGAGGGCCTTCAATGCCATAGAGTCCAATAGCCAAAGTGGCCATTTTCTCCAGGGGAACTACTGATCTCTATCGGCTGGAGATCAGTTGTAATAGCGTGAGATCTCCAGCCACTTCTTGGAGGTTGAGCGAGAAAATAGATACAGCACAGTAGCCAAACAAGTGGATATGCCACAATCAAAAAAATTATAATTTGACTTGATATAAAACTGAATACATGAATTCTAGCAGACGTCAATGAAATTAGATTAATTCATGCCATCGTATTCCCTATTACTATGCATGGGGAGGGAAAGCTGGACATTGAAGAAAGCTGATAGGAAGAAGATAGATTCCTTTGAAATGTGGTGTTGGAGGAGAGTGTTATGGATACCGTGGATGGCAAAAAAAAAAAAATCAGTGGGTTATAGATTAAATCAAGCCTGAACTGACCCTACATAAGAACATAAGAAAGGCCCTGCTGGATCAGACCAAGGCCCATCAAGTCCAGCAGTCTGTTCGCACAGTGGCCAACCAGGGGCCTCTAGGAAGCCCACAAACAAGACAACTGCAGCAGCAGCATCCTGCCTGCGTTCCACCGCACCCAAAATAATAGGCATAGAAACTAAATAATAGACCCTAGAAGCTAAAATGACTAAACTGAGGCTATCGTATTTTGGTCACATCATGAGACGACAAGAGTCACTGGAAAAGAGAGTCATGCTAGGAAAAGTTGAGGGCAGCAGGAAAAGAGGAACACTCAACTTGAGATGAATTGACTCAGTAAAGGAAGCCACAGCCCTCAATTTGCAAGATCTGAACAATGCTGTCAAAGATAGGACATTTTGGAGGACTTTCACTCACAGGCGACTTGAGGGCACTTAACACACACACACAGTACAAGGCCCTACAGATTATGCAGCCCGCACATTATACAATTCAGACTCAAATAGGACAGAGATATAAGCAGTCCAAAGTATAAAGAGTTATGGTCAATCTCCACACTGTTTGAAATGAGAAAAGGAAAGTCCGGTTTCTAATCCTTTTCAGACATCTTCTTCAGTCGCTTATAACATAGTGTCAAGATGAAACTGACCAGAAAATTTCCTCCTGCTTTAGTCTGTTCAGAGCAATGCTTTTCTGCAAAAAGGTTGGGGGCGCTCAGTGCCCAGGGCAAATCATCGGAGGTACTTTCTAGTAACCTTCCCCGCCAAACGTCTGCTGAAGTCCTGGAGGTTGGCAACCCTAGTCATCTAGTCCAACTAGGGTAGGCAGCTCTGGGTTGGGAAATACTTGGAGATTTTCAGGGTGGAGCCTGAGAAGGGTGGGGTTTGGGGAGGGGAGGTCTTCAGTGGGGTATAATGTCATAACGTTCACCTTCCAAAGCAGCATTTTCTCCAGGTGAACTGATCTCTATTGGCTGGAGATCAGTTGTAATGCCAGATCTCCAGCCACCACCTGGAGGTTGGCAACCTTAAGTCCAACCCCCTACATAATGCAGGAAAATCACAACTCCCACCCTCCATACCTAGGGTTGCCAACCTCCAGGTACTACCTGGAGATCTCCTGCTATTACAACTGATCTCCAGCAGACAGAGATCAGTTCACCTGGAGAAAATGGCCGCTTTGGCATTTGCCCTCTATGGCATTAAAGTCCCTCCCCTCCCCAAAGCCCACCCTCCTCAGGCTCTGCTCCAAAAATCTCCCACCTGTGGCGAAGAGGGACCTGGCAACCCTGCCCATACCCCCAATGTCCTCTGCTCCATGCCCAGAAGATGGCCAAAATAAATCCTCCAGGATCCCTGGCCAATTTGGCCTGGAGGAAAGTCGCTTCCTGAACCCACAGTGGCGATTGACATTTCCCAGGGCATGTAAGAAGGGGCCACGAGAGCCAAACACAGACTGATGCCTTCCTGCCCTCCTTTCACAATCTGCTAAGTTCACAGAATCAGCATTGCTGACAGATGGCCATCTAGCCTCTGCTTAAAGACCTCCAAAGAAGGAGAGCCCACCACCTCCCAAGGAAGCCTGTTCTTTTGAGGAATTGCTCTAACCGTCAAGTTCTTCCTAATGTTTAGCCGAAAACTTTTTTGATTTAATTTCAACCTTTAAGACTCAGACAAGATTTCTCCTGTCCGTCCCCAGAGTAAGTCCACTGGAGACTTGAATTCATTCAGATCTGTGGTCCAGAAATTTGTGGGAGGAGGCAGAACTGAACAGCCAGAACTGGTACCTTGGTATGTTTAATAGGATTGCCGTCTCTGGGTTGGGAAATACCTGGAGATTTTGGGAGTGATGCCTGAGGAGGGTGGGTTTTGGGGAGGGGAGGGTCTTCAATGAGTTAAAGTGCCATAGAGTCCACCTTCCAAAGTAGACATTTTCTCCAGGGGAACTGATCTCTGTAGTTTGGATATCAGTTGTAATTGCAGGAGATCTCCAGGCCTACCTCACCAGATTGTTGTGAATCTGAAACAGAGAAAGGTAGTCCCACATACACCACCCTGAACTCCCTGGAAAAATGGCAGGATCACAATCTCAACGTGACTGTGGTTTCTTTAGGGGTGGGTTTCGACAGATTATTGGAATGCATTTATTTTAAAAGCATACATTCCACATTCTCCTCCCATTCCGAGTGGCTTGCACGATTATGAATACAGTTACCGCCCGGCCATAAAGGCAAATAAAAATCCCTCTAGAATACTGGAAGAGTGCGAGAATGAACACTCAAACACGTCAAGAGTCAGAAAGCCACACCAAAAACGCCTCGGTAGCTCAACCACAAAAACCCACTCCAAGGAGTTTCCAAAGGATTGTTGAAAAACGATCGCCTTGCGAAGCTTCTGGAATCGTGCCGGCGAGGTGACCTCATGGATCTCATTTACTTGGGCGCCAGTTAGGTTTGCCGGCACCCGGTTGGGAAATTCCTGGAGATGTTGGGGGCAGAGACTGAGGAGGGCGGGCTTTGGGGAGGGGAGGGACCTCAGTGGGTGCAATGCCGGAGAGTCCACCTTCCAAAGCAGCCGTTTTCTCCTGGGGAACTGATCTCTATCACCTGGAGATAGGGTTGCCAACCTCCAGGTACTACAATTCGGAGGTTAAGTGCCCAATACATGACTCACCTGAATATCTCCAGCTTTTGCAATCCTGAATTATAATTCAATTTAAAACTGCCTTTCCTGGTGCCGATTAGTCAGTTCTAGAGTTTTCTCCTCATTGTGTGTGTGTTAAGTGCCGTCAAGTCGCTTCCGACTCATGGCGACACTATGAATGAAAGTCCTCCAAAATGTCCTATCTTTGACAGCCCTCATTACTCTCAAGTAATTACTCTCAGCCTGAACTGACGCTAGAAGCTAAAATTACTAAACTGAGGCTATCGTATTTTGGTCACATGAGAAGGCAAGTCACTAGAAAAGACAGTCGTGCTAGGAAAAGTTGAGGGCAGCAGGAAAAGAGGAAGACCCAACAAGAGATGGATGGACTCTAGAAAGGAAGCCACAGCCTTCAGTTTGCAAGACCTGAACAAGGCTGTCAAAGATAGGATATTTTGAAGGACTTTGATTCATAGGTTCGCCATGAGTCAGAAACAACTTGATGGCACTAACACACACACATTCCTTTATCCTCTGTCATAATCTTTTGTTTCCTGAAAAGCCCCCATTTTATGGTATGGGCCAAAAACAGTATAACTAACCTGGCTTTAGAACCAGGAAAGAGAGCCTGATCTTGGATACCAGCTGAAATGTGACAGATTCCCAGCACACACTGGATCCTTCTTCTTCTTCCATCTTTTGGGATTTTGGGGTGGAGCCTGAGGAGGGCGGGGTTTGCGTAGAGGAGGGACTTCAATGGGGTATAATGCCATAGAGTCCACCTTCGAAAGCAGCCATTTTCTCCAGGGGATCTCTTTTGCTGGAGATCAGTTGTTATTCCAAGAGATCTCCAGCCACCACCTGAAGGTTGAAGGAAAGGGACTTTGTTTGCTTCTGATTCACTGTATAAGTTTTGATTTTCATGACTGAATTATAAAAAGTCTTATTGTTGTTTCCAGTAGCCATCAGTGCTTGTTATTTTCCTTCAACTCTGTTATTATAGCACGAGGGACGATTTTTGAATTGCATAACCACCTGGAGGTTGGCAACCCGAATCTGCTTCCACTCTGCTCTCTGTGCCTCCCTGTCTGCAAAGGGGAAGCGGGTGGGCAAACGGAGTCACGGCTTTTTTAGTGGTGGCACCTTGCATGTGTTACCCGAATGCCCCAAATATGTATATACCTTGACCAAAGAGCATCCTGCCTGTACGGGGTCAGGAGCCTATACACACCTGTGCTTAGGGCAAATATTATTGGGATCCTACTGACTGATGTGTCCAGGATCAGTTCTAACATCTCATAAAGGTGTGCGGATTCTCAGAATAAACAGGCAATGGTTTAAAGTTCAGGACTTATTAAGAAAAAGATTAATAGCAAAAGGGATTAGCAAACTGAATACAGAGTTTGAAACACGCCCAGAAACACTCAGGAAATGTTTAACATGACTATTCACTTGCTATACTTGACGAAAGCAGATATATCAGTAAGCAAGAATTATAGTATCTAAAAAAGGTAAAGGTCCCCTGTGCAAGCACCGGGTCATTCCTGACCCATGGGGTGACGTCACATTCCAGCGTTTACTAGGCAGACTTTGTTTACGGGGTGGTTTGCCATTGCCTTCCCCAGTCCTCTTCCCTTTAATCCCAGCAAGCCGGGTACTCATTTTACTGACCACGGAAGGATGGAAGGCTGAGTCAACCTTGAGCCGGCTACCTGAAACCGACTTCCACCGGGATCGAACTCAGGTCGTGAGCAGAGCTTGGACTGCAGTAATGCAACTTACCATTCTGCACCAGGGGGCTCTTGGATAGTCAGGGATGTGACGTCACCCCATGGGTCAGGAATGACCTGGTGCTTGCACAGGGGACCTTTACCTTTTATATATATAGTATTTAGCAACCATAATTATCTAGCAGTTAATTATTTGACTATAAAACATCAGTTCATGATCTTTTATATCCAGTGTGCCTTTTAGAAATACGGTAAACTATGGGTTAAGCTTACAATTTGTAGGGGCGAATAGTTATCAATTTGCAGAAGCTTGGGCACAGACATGTTGTTATTATTGTCTCTTCCCCTATATTATTTTCCCTGTTTTCTTTTTTTGTATCCCCATATGTTAAAAATAAAAATCTATTTTTTTTTTTAAAAAAGAAATGTTCTACAGACCCTAATTCTACTAAATCCTAACCTAAACATGGTATTTCCGAACCCAGAGCTGGCAACCCTGTAGAGCACAGTGCTGGGGTAACAATCAAGGACCGCAAGAGTGGTGATTGCTACAAGGTGGAAGTCAGAAGGATCCCATGGTGTAGAAGAATGGAAAGACAAATTAGCAGAATGTGCAGTGCTGGCCAAGATGACCAAATCAAGTGCAGAAGAGACCCAGAGTTTCAAAAGAACTGGAAACGCTATTATTTATATGAGATGTGAAAGAGGCGTAAAATGTGAAAGTGGGGAACCTGAAACATGCATACTTGGTATGGAAATTAGTTAGAAAGTTAACTAATAGAAAGTATTGATTATAATTGTGTTAATGGTAAGGTTTATCTACAGGAGAATTTAGTAGACAAGTCCATTATGAGCTTGCAAAATGTTAACTTTTTACAGAATGAATAAGTAAATAATAAGTTGAATATTTAATGACAAAAGTCAGAATAGTACAATAATGGCAAGGTACTAGTATCTATCTTACCCAGGTACAGAACGAGATTGTGCTTTCTTGTAGTGTAGGTTTGATGTTTTTGCTCCGTGTTTTGTTACGTTGACTGTGGAAGTGTGTAGTATGTCTGTTTTGTTTCTTTTTGAAAAATTAAATAAAAATACTTATAAAAAACAACAGCTGGAACACCCAAAATGTGAGATCCTTGGGGCTAACTTTATGCCCCAAAAGTGTGAAGACAGAGGGATAAATAAGATGCTTTTCCAAGCATGTTTGGTTGAGAAGAAGAAAGTAGAAGAAGAAGAAGAAGAAGAAGCAGCAGCAGCAGCAGCAGCAGCAGCAGAGCTGGCTTTATATGCCAACTTTCTCTACCACTTAAGGGAGAATCAAACCGGCTTACAATCACCTTCCCTTCCCCTCCCCACAACAGACACCCTGTGAGGTAGGTGGGACTGAGAGAGCGTGACTAGCCCAAGGTCACCCAGCTGCCTTCATGTGGAGGAGTTGGGAAACAAACCCAGTTCACCAGATTAGCCTCCGCTGCTCATGTGGAGGAGTGGGGAATCAAACTCTGTTCTCCAGATCAGACTCCACCGCTCCAAACCACCGCTCTTAACCACTACATCACACTGAGTTTCAGACCTCACTGGTTGATCAGTAAGATAATAAGGAGGGGGAAGCTGGGGGTATCGATGACTCCTTGGATGAAGGTTATGGCTAGGTTTGCCAACCTCCAGGTGGTGGCTGGAGATCTCCCGCTATTACAAGTGATCCCTAGGCGATAGGAATCAGTTCCCCTGGAGAAAATGGCCGCTTTGGCAATTGGACTCTATGGCATTGAAGTCCCTCCCCTCTCCAAACTCTGTCCTCCTCTGGCTCCACCCACAAAATCTCCAGGTATTTCCCATCCCAGAGCTGGCAACCCTATTTATGGCCCAAATGAAATAACAAACTTCATTATATGGTCCCCAGTTGTTTGGGTTTAATGCCGGGGAGGGGGCAACACAGTGAGGGGAATAGATACATCAAAATCAGAGACTGATGGGTTGATGTATCCAGGCTAAATGATTGACAGATCCTGTAAGTGTTTGTGTGACACTGAATGAGATGAACTGAGACACTGGGTGCATGCCCGCCCAAGGTTGCCAACCTCCAGGTGGGGACTGGAGATCTCCTGCTATCACAACTGATCTCTAGCCAAGAGTGATCAGTTCCCCTGGAGAAAACGGCAGCTTTGGAGGGTGGGCACGGTGGCAATATATCCCACTAAGGTCCCTCCCCTCCCCCAACCTCAGGCTTCACCCCACGAATCTCCAGGTAACTCCCAACCTAGACCTGGCAACTCTACACCCTGTATATGTATTTTAGCCTGGTTTTAAGTGTTTGTATTTGGTTTTCAATGGTTTTAAAGATTGCTTTTATTGTGGGTGTGTTTTAATCTGTTAGCCACCTTGCTGGCCTAATGAGGGCCAAAAGATAGGGTGTAAAATTTGTAAATAAATTGAATAAATTAATAAATATGTAAACACTTGAGTTCCCCCCCCCCTGCAAGTCCATGGTTCTCTCTCTCTCCCCACCCCCCTTTGTTTCCCTACTCCTTCTTCTCTTATGCAATCTTGACTTTAGGCCATTATCTCAAGTTCTTGATACCAATGGTAACGTCCTTGACCCTCAGAACAACAGAACTCTCCAGTCATAACAGGTCCTGTTCAACAGCAAAAAAATAAAATAAAATAAAATAAAATTGCTGAAGCTTATGTTCTTTACACCCTGGCCTGGATGGCCCAGGCTAGCCTGATCTTGTCAGATCTCAGAAACTAAGCAGGGTCAGCCCTGGTTAGTAATTGGATGGGAAACCACCACCTTGAAAACCCTATTAGGTCACTATAAGTCAACTGTGACTTAGTGGCACTTTACACACTCACATGTTCTTTACAACACAAGAACTTGACATCCGAGGGTCAAAGTTCAGCAGGCATCCATCACAGGGTGTTACACATTGGTACCAGGTCCAGAGAAATGACTATAGAGTCCTAACCACTGGATGTTTGGGAACAGGATTGCCAGGTGGGTGGTTTTGCCCACCAATTTGCTTAGGTGCTCTGGAGCGGCGGCCGCATGCAAAGACACTTTGCACAGGCTCAGAAGGACAATCCGGTATTAACATGCACACTGGAGGGATGAGCAAATGTTCCCTGATTTTGTTTCACTTTATCTTCATTTTGTCAACAGTTTTTGGTCCTCAGCTTTTCTTTGCCCCCTTCTTTCAGACTGCTCTGTTTTTTGTTCTTAAAATGCTTTTTTGTGCGGCAGTTGGGTTTGGGGGGAAGGAAATCTCTCACTGTAAGCCAAGTGCAGAGCAGCATTTAAAGGAGGGGGACTTGATTTGAGCTTGGGAGACTGCTTTATTGGATTTATGGCTCGATTTGCACACAGTTTAATCCCTGATCATTCAAGCCAATGCACACAGTTTCCCCCAAATCGGGTAACGTTAATATTCAACGAACCCAGGTTCAACCAGGGAGATTCAACCTATGCATAAAAGGCCTTTAGTCTTTTGCCTTGAAAACTCTACTGGGTTGCCATAAGTCGGCTGCGACTTGACGGCACTTGACAGACACAATTCATAGGGCTGCCATAAGTTGGAAGCGACTTGACAGCACTTAACATACACACACACCTTATGCACTCTGCTGCCCCGCTGGAGCATAAGCAGTCTTACTTGCAGTCTGCGGCTCAATGGTAGATCATCTACTTGGAATGCAGAAGGTCCCAGGTTCAATCCCTGGCATCTCCAGTTAAAAGGGACCAGTAGGTGATGTGAAAGACCCCTGCCTGAGACCCTGGAGAGCCGCTGCCAGTCAGAGTAGACAAGACTGACCCTGATGGACTGATGGTCTGATTCAACATAAGGCAGCTTCATATGTACTAGTGTACAAGGCATTGTATAGTCCTGAGAGCCAGTGTGCTGTAGTGGTTAAGAGTGGTGGACTCTAATCTGGAGAACTGGGCTGGTTTCCCACTCCGACAAATGAAGCCTGCTGGGTGACTTTGGGCTAGTCACGGTTCTCTCAGAACTCTGTCAGCCCCATCAACCTCACAAGGTGTCTGCTGCGGGGAGAGGGAGGGAAGGAGATTGCAAACCAGTTTGATTCTCCTTAAAAGGTAGAGAAAATCGGCATATACAAACCAACTCTTCTCCTCCTCCTCCTTCTTTGCTTCCAACAACACATCTGTTTGCTGATGGAAACGCAACAGGTGCCTTCCTGCTGCTAGAAAATCATGGTTGGGGACAACCCATCGAAAACAGGTATTGGGTCTGTTTTTCCAGCAACCCTATCAAATGGTTTGATGGTTTTGGACTTTGGCACTTTCCCCTTTTTGTGCCTGGATATGTCGTCATAAAACACCCATTCTTCTTTGTTTTATTGTCTTTGCTGCTTTATTATCTGGCTTATTTTTAATCTATGGTTTTACCGAGCACGCGGCTTAGAAGTGCCTCTGGGCCAAGACGCCACGCTGGCCAATCGCTGGGAGTCGGAGCTCACGGGCGGATACAGGATACGAGCAACAAGTTATTCAGCCAGGCCGGCCCAAAAAGGAAGTTTTGTGTTTCCCGTCCCAAACTAGCTGTTCCACCCTTCTTTTGCTCTGATGATTATGCCGAGATGGTGCCATGTAGCCCGTGTGGTCTGATGTGCTACAAATAGGGTTGCCAGATCCCCCTTCTCCTCCAGTGGGAGCGCACGTGCGTCACTTCCGGTTTACACTTCTGGTTTACTTTTGGTTTACAAACTGGGAGTTTGAGTGGTATAAGGCCCCTCGTGATGCGGCGCTTCCGGGAGTAAACCGAAAGTGGTGTGCCGCGGCGTGTAGGCGCGCGCGCACGTTTGCCCACCGGCCCTCAGCTGGTCAGTGGGCAGGGGGGTGGATTGGCAGGGGTTTGCCCGTCACCACCGGGCACCTGGCAACCCTAGCTGCAAAGCATGCATAGCGCATAGACGAAAGACTGCTAAAGAGGCGTCGATTAGATAACCAAGTGCAAGTTCAGGAATAAACTGGCTGTACTATTTGGGGCGGATACGCACTGGACATGGGCCAGTTAGAAGACAACGCCACTTCAGAGGTCCAGCCCCGCCCTCTACAGGTCATGGGTTTGGGAGAAAGCAGACAAAACAGGATCCCGAGTGGAGACCCCTAAGAAGAGCTCGGCTATATCACCCAAGTGAACACAAGGGTTCTAGATTCTCTCAATGTATGTTGATATTCTGATAATCCTGCGATACAGACGACTGTTTATGTTGCCTAGACTGAATGCCATTCCATCAGGGGAATTAATAGGTCGTTTGAATAGGGTACCATATTGCGAGAGAGTATGTCAATGTGGCTCTGGCCAGACAGACACTCTTCAGCACTCTTTGTTTAGCTGTGACTTGTTCAGTGAGGCTAGAGACCGATGGATAAAAGCCTTTTATCCGGGAATCTGTCTCCAAATTGGACAATTTGAGGGTTATTTTAGCAGGGGTGTATTTTAATATTGCATTGGCAGCCACCAAATTTCTTTCCCAGACAATTAGGATTTAAAAATATTAATGTCTTGATGGGCTAGTTAGATAGTTACTTTTTCTCAGTGTGAGGCCGGTGTGAGTTGTCCATTGGGGATAGGTGCCCACTCCACAAGAGCACACGCTTCTTCTGCAGCTTTTCTAGGCTGCTACCTGGGCTTCGACGGAGACATTCGTGAAACGTTACCCCGTAGATGTGGATGCAAGAAAAGAGGCTTCAGTGGGAAAGTAAGGGTTCTAGATTGGTTCAACCAACCAACTTATAGAATTCTAAGAACGCTGTTTTAGAAGAGTTGAGTAGTGATTAATGAAAGGTAGACCAAGGTTTCCCAATGTGGTGCCCATGGGTGCCATAGAATCATAGAGTTGGAAGGGACCACCAGGGTCATTTAGTCCAACCGCCTGCACAACGCAGGAAATTCACAACTACCTTCCTCCCACACCCCCAGTGATCCCTGCTCCATGCCCAGAAGATGATTAATGAAAGGTAGACCAAGGTTTCCCAATGTGGTGCCCATGGGTGCCATAGAATCATAGAGTTGGAAGGGACCACCAGGGTCATTTAGTCCAACCGCCTGCACAACGCAGGAAATTCACAACTACCTTCCTCCCACACCTCCAGGATCCCTGGCCAATCTGGCCTGGAGGAAAATTGCTTCCTGACCCCAAAGTGGCGATCAGCACTACACTGGGCATGCAATAAAGGGCCATGAGAGCCAAACACTGATGCAACCCTTCCTGCCCTCCCTCTCATGATCTGCCTGAGGTCATAGAATCAGCATTGCTGACGGATGGCCATCTAGCCTCGGTTTCAAAACCTCCAGGGAAGGTACCTGGAGGCAGGTGGCACAATGGCACCTACCAACATCTCTCCTGGAACCCGCCACTTACTTTTAGAAAGTGGGTGGGGCATAGGGTTGCCAGATACCAGGTAGCGGGGGACAATTGCCCACCAATTAAAGGGGCAGCCTACCGCCCCTTCTGCTGGCCAGTGGGCGGAAGCAAACCAGCTGAAGGGGGGGGACGATTAATGTCACTTCTGGGTTTACCCAGGGAGTGACGGGGACGCTCTAGCACATTGCTCCATGGAAACCACAGACTTTTTGGAGGAATGTGTTAGAGCGTCCCTGTCTCTTCCAGTTTTACCCCAGCAGTGATGCTATTGTGTCAATCACACACACCCCAGCCCCACCACAATGAAGCTGCTGCCAGTGGCGAGGGGGCACGTGGCAACCCTAGTGGGGCTAGGTTGGGCTTTTGCCTACCAAGGCTTTTGATTGGTTGTGCAGATTGAAAGGCATCCCTGATAAACAGAACATCTGCCGGAAATGTCGTGGTCCCCAAACTTTTAAGCATGTGGGCACCTTTGGTATTTTGACACCAGGTGGGGGACGCAGGGACAAAATGGCTGCCACAGGAGGCAGGCAGACAGGGGAAGCCCAAGTGCAGGGGACAAGAGGAGAATTTTCTTTTTAATTATCCTGGAAAACAGAAGTGTCAGAGAGAATAATGCCAATACTGTGATGGCAGCTGCCGCTGAGACATTTTAATTTGCACAACTAATCAGATCTTCAATAGCCGGAGCTAGGGTTGCCAGGTCTCTCTTCGCAACCAGCGGGAGGTTTTTGGGGTGGAGCCTGAGGAGGGCGGGGTTTGGGGAGGGGAGGGACTTCAATGCCATAGAGTCCAATTGCCCAAGCGGCCCTTTTCTCCAGGGGAACTGATCTCTATCGGCTGGAGATCAGTTGTAATAGCAGGAGGTCTCCAGCCGCTACCAGGAGGTTGGCAACCCTAGCAGGAGCCCACCCACTTTCTAAAAACACTTGGTGTGTACCAGGAAAGATGTCAGTGGGCGCTATGGAACTCATGGGTACCATGCTGGGGACTCCTGCTCTTGTATTTATCTAGAGCTGGGGACAGCTACCTTTTTATAATTGAAGAGCTACATAAAAATTCAGAGCCAGAGGTCAACAAAGAGACCTAATGAGAATCTCATTTGCATAACTGAAACCAACATTCCTGATAACTGACCTGGGGACTAATAATCCATCAAGTTTCCAAAGCTCAAACGCTGTTTGTTGCCAGACCTTTATAAGTAATAAATATACACCAGAACACCCTGTGCAATTGTATTTGTTCACCGACATAAATCTGTGTGTGGTTCACACTTGGACTCGTGGCATCCATCCACCCCTATCATTTCTTTTTCTATAAAGCAACTCTGAGAAGTCCTAGAGTTAGGGTTGCCAACATTATCCGCGAATAATATAGAGGCACACTCCTTATGAAGCAGGAATAAGCACCAACTCAGCTGACAGATCAGGATTTCCAAAATTGACGAAGCATAAAGGCGAAATGGGACTATACCGGAAACCCATCTCTCTTCTTATTAATTTATATGGAATCCAGTGTCTTTGTGAACTGTAATACACAGGACATTGTGGTGATCATCTGTTTGCATGGAAATTTGTATATTCTGTGTTACAGCAAATGCTGAAGTAGCTTGAGCTACATTGACTATTACAACTGCTTGTACTATATGCAGATTTGAAGTTTTTGAATCATATTTATTGCAATTACGGAGAATTGATTGGTCATACGTGCTGGTTTTTTTCTTGGTAGTAACGTTCATTAGCAGTTTTTTTGTCTTTGATTCTACTACCTGGAAGTTGGCAAATCTATTCATTTGGCATTCCTTCAATGATCCCTCCTTCCTATGAAATGTTTTTATGTTTTGTATGTATTTTAACTGTTTGTATGTATTTTAACCATATTGTATTTTAACCGTATGCATTTAAAAATGGTTTTAATGATGTATGTTTGGGGTGTGAGTGTTGATTTTACAGAATACAGAACCTTTATTGGCATTTACAGTAACAAAACAAACAGGTAAAGCAGCTAGATATGGATCTAAAAAAGAATGAAGACACAGTTCATCAGTAAATTTTATAATAAACAATTAAATGAGGGTTCCCCTCCTTCTTTCTCCCTCCTTTAGGATCTTGGCCAGGAACTCGGCTACTTGAGAGGTAACTTCGAAGCTTTTGTCATTGTCAGATAGGCTCTCCGCCGGCCCCGGATAGAAACAAGATGGTTTCCCCCACGGACAAGATGGAGTCCTTTTGCACTCCGTCCCACCCACCCCCCGTTTGCACCGGGTCTCCTGCCCAAGATCTGCAGCTCAATGGAGACCCGCCCCGGTAATGGCTGATCTGATACCGGGTCCCGCAGAACAATACTGGGAGCCCGGGAAGATCAGCCACTTAACGCACGCATTTTATTCTGAATACTTTTGCTCAAGTCGTTACCGGTAGTTTGCTTCGGTATTGTGTCTTTGTTTCCAATAATCCAATCAACCCCATTGTATCCACCCTATATATATTTCAATATTCCCCCATAACTGTATGCTAGCCTTAAGTCTTTAGACCTGCTGAAATCGCTGTTCTTCTGAAATAAACTTTTACTCGCTGTACCATCTGGAGAAAAGTTATTGCCTGGAACGCATCGACTTGCTGAGGCCTGACAGTCATCCAATAAATGGCCTATGTTTCCAGTAGTCATTGCAGTAGTAAATTGAGGAAGAGGGCTAATTAAGCTGCATCGAAGCTGTGTGAAAAGTGGACAGTACAAGAGAATATGTTGTATTGTGTCAGGTTCTTTGCATTGACACCTACAACATCTTGCTTTGCATGGTATTCCCTTGTATCTACCATTAACAACAGCTGAAGGGAATATATTAAATCTGGCCAACAAAAATGCTCTACGGTGAGAGGGTAGAGTGTTGATTTTAATGGTTTTATAATGTAATTTTCCCTTGCATGTTTTAAATTGTTGGCTGCCTTGCCGGCCCTTGTGGGGGCAGAAAGGTGGGGGTACCAATTTTGTCAATAAATTAATTACAAATAAATGAAGTAAATGAATATAATCAGCGTAGCATCGGTATGAAGAGGGGGTTGTAGCCTGCATTGGCCATTGTGTATGGTCACTGCGCTTATCTTGTATATGTCTGAACTTTGTAAAGAAATATCACAAGCCAGACATTTTGGATTTCTTGGCCTTTTGGCCCTGCTGGTTATCATCTTTACTTATGTGCTTTTTGAACACATGAAGCTGCCTTATATTGAATCAGACCCTTGGTCCATCGAAACCAGTATTGTCTACTCAGACTGGCTGCGGCTCTCCAGGGTCTCAGGCCGAGGTCTTTCCCATCACCTACCTACCTAGTCCCTTTAACTAGAGGTGCCAGGGATTGAACCTGGAACCTTCTGCATGCCAAGCTGATGCTCTACCACCGAGCCACAGCCCCCCCCCCTCTCTCTGCCAATGCAAGATAACAAGTCATGCATCTGATGAAGTGGACTCTATCTAGTCCATGAGAAGATGAAGCCATTAATTTTAAATATACCATAATATATTCCTTCTGGTTATGCTGCAAAGACTAACACAGCTTCCCCTTAGTAAGCGAACTCATCCATTTATCTTGTATGTGTCCAGCGTCACCATTTCTTGGGCTCCAGCGCCACCCACTGGGTATTCATTCCCAACAGCAAACCAGGTCCCTTTCCCAGCCAATTATTCCATGAGGGGAAATATTAGTATGCCGAGAGAACATTTTTTTAAAAATCACTTAAGTATGGTCCACACTGCTGAGGTTGCCCATCATGTCTCTGCCTGATGTATTGCTCTGGGTCGTGCCAAATTTTCATCACACTTTGGGGAAAGGGATAATCCTGCCGTCTCTCTGCATCATCAGGTATGACTGGGTTTGTCAAGTATGCCGGATGCAGTAATGCATAAGTACCACCGGCCGTCAGAGGAAGGACACTCAGAAAAATGACTCATGCAGCAATAAAGAGGGTAAACTCACCTGGAGGTGAAAGACATTTACACTCTAGAGTAAGGCATTTGTCACAGAAGAATGAAGAATGCCTGCAATTTTAATTCAGAAAGATGTGTACTAGCTCTTGACAGGTTGCGACATATCACTCTAAATCAAGAGGAATTATAGACTATTCAATAAAAGTAAGGATCAGCGACATTAGCAAGTTCCTATAAGGCAGATTGAATAGTTACCCGAACAAGTGGAGGGAATACTGACTTTGATGGACCAAGGGTCTGATTCAGTATAAGGCAGCTTCATGTGTTCATAGATGAAGGCACCATAACGCCGTGAATGTGTCTCCCCCCACTTTTTGGGGAGGAGGAGGTGTGGTTCAGTGGTAGAGCATCTGCTTGGCATGCAGAAGGTCCCAGGTTCAATCCCCAGCATCTCCAGCTAAAGAGACTAGGCAAGTAGGTGATGTGAAAGACCTCAGCCGGAGACCCTGGAGAGCCGCTGCCAGTCTGAGTAGACAATACTGACTTTGATGGACCAAAGGTCTGATTCAGTATAAGGCAGCTTCACATGTTCATGTGTTTAATTGTCTTCACCTGAGTAGTGTGTGTTAAGTGCCGTCAAGTCGCTTCCGACTCACGGTGACCCTATAAATCAATGTCCTCCAAAACATCCTATTGTTAACAGCCTTGCTCAGGTCTTGCAAACTGGGGGCCGTGGCTTCCTTCATAGAGTCAATCCATCTCATGTTGGGTCTTCTTTTCCTGCTGCCTTCAACATTTCTGAGCATTATTGTCTTTTTCCAGTGACTCTTGTCTTCTCATAATGTGACTAAAATACGATAGCCTTAGTTTAGTCATTTTAGCTTCTAGGGAGAGTTCAGGCTTGATTTGATCTAGATCACCTGAGTAGTGTGGATGTTTTGGTCACTCCTGCTCTTTCCTTAATTGCTGTTATTAATACCATTCACGGTACAAGATACTTTACAAGGAGGGGGAGAAGAGGAAGGATACTACAAAGTCCAAGTCCAAGACAAACACGGAAATGATGACGAGGAAGAAGAGTTGGTTTTTATACTTTTCTCTACTATAAGGAATCTCAAAGCAGCTTACAATTGCTCTCCCTTCTCCCCTCCTCACAACAGATACCTTGTGAGGTACGTGGGACTGAGAGAGATCTGAGAGAACAGTGACTAGCCCAAGGTCAACCAGCAGGCTTTATGTGGAGAAGTGGGGAATCAAACCCAGTTATCCAGATTACAGTCCACCGCTCATGTGGAGGAGCGGGGAATCAAACATGGTTCTCCAGATTAGAGTCTACCACTTTTAACCACTACCCCATACTCTCAAGAAGATGGGCAAGAAGAAATGACCAAGAAGACCAAGCAGATAACCATGAAGGAAAACCTAGGAGGTGACCAAGAAGAAGATACCCAAGTGTTCCAAGCAGATGACCAAGTAGATAACTAAGGAGAAGAAGACATCCAAGAGGATGATCAAGACCAAGAAATCGTTTAAGGAAACGACCAAGAAGAAGACAGGCAGGAACACTGAGCACATGCTCAAGTAAATAACCATGAAGTAGATGACCAAGAAAAAGAAATAGTCCAAGAAGATCACCAAAAAGAAGGTAGGCAAGAAGACAGAAGATGACCAAGTAGATAACTAAGAAGAAAAAGTCATTGTAGTCCAAAGAGATGACCAAAAAGAACACAAAGTTAGCCAATATAGAAAAGCCCAAGAACCTATGCTGAGAAGCTTACAATCAGAACTGTAAAAGAGAGAACAATAGGTCAATTTTCAATTGAAAGAATTTTTGAAATTCTAATTTGTAACTTTTGGATTTCAATTTATCACGTCATTTTCAAATCTGACATTTGAGAAACACTTCTTTTTCAGCCTAATGCCATGCACTCATTGGTCTATTAAGCCCTGGTGTGTCGGTCCAATAAGGCATCTAAAGGTAAAGGTAGTCCCCTGTGCAAGCACCGGGTCATTCCTGGCCCATGGGGTGATGTCACATCCCGACGTTTTCTAGGCAGACTGTGTTTACGGGGTGGTTTGCCAGTGCCTTCCCCAGTCATCTTCCCTTTACCCCCAGCAAGCTGGGTACTCATTTGACCGACCTCGGAAGGATGGAAGGCTGAGTCAACCTTGAGCCAGCTACCAGAAACCAACTTCCGTTGGGATCGAACTCAGGTCGTGACTGCCAGCAAGGTCAGGTGCCCCTGCCTCTGGATGCTTACTATCATGCCTTGAGGGCGACCACAAAACCCTCTTGTCTTCCTCTAGCCCCTAGTAGCCAGAGGTAGACTGCTTCTGAACACAGAAGCTCTATTCTTAGCCATCATAGTTAATGGCTGATCGAATATATATTTGCATTATTCTTTACTGGAATCACTCTGTTGGATCAGACCCAGGTTCCATCCAGCCCCGCATCCTGTTTTCCCCAAATGGCCAACCCGCTGCCTCTGGTAAGCACCCAGACATGACAGGAAGGCAGCAAGTCTCCCTGTTCTTTGTTCCCCAGCACCTGGTATTCAAAGTCAGGTTGCCAACCTCCTGGTGGAGCCTGGAAACCTGCCGAAATTAAAACCCATCACCAGAAAAAGAAGAAGAGTTGGTTTTTATATGCCGACTTTCTCTACCACTTAAGGGAGACTCAAACCAGCTTACAATTGCCTTCCCTTCCCCTCCCCACAACAGACACCCTGTGAGGTAGGTGGGGCTGAGAGCTGTAACTTGCCCAAGGTCACCTAGCGGGCTTCATGTGTAGGAGTGGGGAAACCAACCCGGTTCACCAGATTAGCCTCCGCCGCTCATGTGGAGGAGTGGGGAATCAAACCCGGTTCTCCAGATCAGAGTCCACGACTCCAAACCACCGCTCTTAACTGCTACACCAGTCATGAACAAAAGTTGGATTCTAAATCTAAAGGCTGCTAGGTGAGCCAAATTTGTAAGTGATGTCAAACCAGGTTCTAGTCTGAGGGCTGTAGAAATTGCACACCTAGGCGCTTGAAGGCGTGTTTTCAAGAATTTGAACAGAATTAATTCAATAGGAGGAGTAGCCACGAGAACTAAATGAAGTTCTGCCCTTTTTCTTAGTAGCCCCGTAAACTTTAGTTCCACCCCAGAGAAAATGTTACTGCAACTCTATTAACAAGTCTCAGGCTCACTCACTGTATGAAGTGTCTTGGCTCACCCCAGATATGACATCAATTCTGCACAGGGTTGCCAGGTGCCCCCTGGCCACCGGGAGGGGATGGGGGTAAGATGGCTAGATCCAGGTTGGGAAACTCCTGGAGATTTGGCGGCGGAGCCTGGGGAGGACAGGGACCTCAGTGGGGTACAATGCCATAGAGTCCACCTCCACAAAGCTTCCATTTTCTCTGTGGGAACTGATTCCTGTAGTCTGGTGATGAGCTGTAATTCCAGGGGATCCCCAGTTCCTATCTGGAGGTTAGCATCCCTACCACTAGGATTGCCAGCTCCGGGTTGAGAAATACGTGGAGATTCTAGGGGTGGAGCCTGAAGATGGCAGAGTTTGGGGCGGGGAGGGACTTCAATAAGGTAGAATGACATAAGAGTCCACCCCCCAAAGCATTTTCTCTGGGTAGGGTTGCCAGCTCCAGGTTGAGAATACCTGGAGATTTTTGTGGCGGAGCCTGAGGAGGGCGGGGCTTGGAGAGGGGTGGGACTTCAATGCCATAGTCTCCAATTGCCAAAGTGGCCATTTTCTCCAGGTGAACTGATCTCTATCGGCTGGAGATCAGTTGTAATAGCGGGAGATCTCCAGCTAGTACCTGGAGGTTGGCAACCCTATCTCTGGGGGAACTGAGCTCTGTAGTCTGGAGATGAGCTGTAATTCTGGGGTATCCCCAGGTCCCACCTGGAGGTTGGCATCCCCAACTTGCCCCTAAACTGGAGCTCCGTATAAAAGCTGACTGCTAATCTTCGTCCTAAATAATTGGAGTGCTGCTAGAATATACTTTGCTCCTATAAGAATTTTATAATTGCTTCAGTCTCCCTTGCAGACTTAACCAGGATTGATTCGATATACAATTTCCAACATAGCTTGTCATCGAAAATAGCCCCCAGATATTTATATGACCAAACTTGTTCCAATTTTATATTCTCCTATCAGCCATCTATTTAGTGGGTGAGAGGCGGTTCCAAAGGAAATGTTTGTGATTTTATCAATATTTATAGACATTTCTTTTTCAGAGCGACACCTCAATAATGCAGTGAATCTCTCCTTACTCCCACCTTTGTTAATGCAATAATTATCATATCATCTGCATATAATAGTGCAGAAATTATTTCATCAGGGGGCAATGAATTAATTCCATACTTCCTTCCTCACACCCTTTGATCACATTAAGCGTGAATTACCCATTTTTTTCTGAAAACAAAAACAAACTAACACACAAACCCTAAATCTAAGAGTATCTTTAGCTTGCTCTTCCAATGTTCAAGTGAGGAGACTAGAAATTAAGTTGGCGCAAGCAAACTGGGGTTGGTAGAAATTGAACATTCATCCACCTTGAAAAATGGTTGGTATTTCCCCCCCTTTGTAGAGTTTGCCAGAGGGGTGGTAGCGGGGGACGAAATTTGAAAATAGGCTCTGGAAATACATTACACGGCCCTAAAGGGTGCCCCAATTGCTTAGAGGCAAGGAGAAAGCATTCGGCACATGCTCAGAGGCAGCTCTGCTGACTTGCTGACCCGCCTCCAGGGCCGAGGCCCTGTGTTGTGTGTGTACGTTGCCTGTCCCCGTCTCCCTTGGCAGCTTGCGCGTTGCCCTTTTAAGAGAGGGCTTCCCTCTGCCTGAATGGGCTCCGGAGCCCAGGCATGTCCATTGTTGCAGACGCTCCCGTCCCTGGCGGCTCCATTGTGCACCAGAAGGGCAGTGCTCAGGGGGGCCCTCGGAGCAGAAGTTTTGCGGGAACCAACGCCAGCCGGGGTCTGGGACTAGCAGAGGGGCCAATGAGGAGCGGCATCCAGGCTCCTTTCACTCCACCTGCCCCACAGGCATCGTCCGGGCTGGGGCGCAGAGAGGACACCCCCTCGAAAGGCAAGTGGGAATTGGGAGGGAGGAAAGCAACACAGGGAACGATCCTGGTGGCCCTCGCCAAGCTCTGGTGACAGCCAACAGGTGGATCGTGAGGCTGCCAACTTCCCCCCCCTGCCCTGCTCCTGTGTCTTGAGACTGAGTGGGCAAAGCTTTCCCCGTAACCATAAAAGCTCTGCCTGTCCAGTTTCTCTGACTCGGGCCATGCTGCGAACGGAGCAGCCGGACTGGCAGGGAGAAGGGGGCAACCTTGACAAAGCCCACTGAGGAACTTCGGAAGTGAGTTGTGTGTTTTCGCAAAATAACCCGGAACGTCATACAGGTGCTCGAAGTTTCGCGAGGACGAACTGTCTTGCCGAACTCTGTAACATGTTTTTTCGGGGAGGGGGGATGATTCGCACCTGTCGGTTTGCCATTGAGTGAGCCCCCCTCCGTTATGCAGTCCCATCGGAGTGAATGAGTATGTGTGGAGGGAGGGGGGCAAAGGCTCTTTGCTGCCTGCCAGTGCCGCATTCACTTGACCGTTGCCGGGACACTCATCGCCACGGCAACGCCCGAGTGCCTCGGCCAAGCGGGTGATTATTTAACCGAATTCCCAGGTCCCGAGCGCCACTCACGGGAGACCTGGATGAGAGTGGGTGCGCTCGCTGTAAGTCCACTAGGGGAGGCAGATTTGGGTGGGTCCAAGATAGCCACACTAAATTTCTGAACTTTCATTTCCCAGAGTATCGCTCCGAAAAGCCCGACAACGAAGACGAAAGCCTTGAAGGACCCCCTGCGTGAGAAAATTCTGCCAGGCCCTTTACTGTCCCAGACAGGAACCGGTTTCCAGGGCGGCTGGAGGGATGGGAAGGAGTGCAATGTTGTTTGTTCTCCCACTAATATTGCACTTGTCCCGGCCTCCTGCAGTCCTGGGTTCACGTACGGGTGCCTGCGGGAACATCCCCACCCAAGGACTGCTCCTGCTTGCCTTTGCAGAACTCGTGGGATGGGCCTCCCCAGCGGGGTTACTGAGCCACCCGCTGGTCTGAGGGCCTGGAGAAGGTGGACGGAGGGCTGCAGCTGACCTTTAGGATGTCTATCAAAAAAAAAGGATGTGTGCAGGTCCAGGTGGTCAGAAAGCTGGATTTCAGGGTGACTCAATGCCGTGAAATTCCATACGCTACAGCCAGGAGTAAAAGTCATAGCGTTATAGGATCACAGAGTTGGAAGGGACCACCAGGGTCATCTAGTCCAACCCCCTGCACACTGCAGGAAATTCACAACTACCTTCTACCCCGCCCCCCCCCCCCAGTGGCCCCTACTCCATGCCCGGAAGATGGCCCCCAAAAAATCTTCCTGGATCCCTGGCCAATTTGGCCTACAGGAAAATTGTTTCAGGGCATCGGAAAAGAATAAACAAACATTATTATAATATTTGCTGTAATGTGGTGCTCTGATGGACTCAGCGCTCTTCCAGGGCTTGGTGCTGAACCCTGAGCAGCCCTGAACTGGCACATATTCCCTCTGGTGGCAGAAAGTGACCCCTCATGGGGTTTTTGAGGAAAGAGACAAACAGAGGTGATTTGCCACCACCTGTCTCCGTGTAGTGACACTGGACTTCCTTGGTTGTCTCTCATCCAAGTACTAACCAGGGATAACCACGTTTAATTCCCGAGATATGATGAGATCGGGCTAGCTTGGGCAATCCAGATCAGGGCATATTCTGATTCTGGCTAAAACAGAATCTGGAAAACACGGGCAAAATGTGCAGGGAGAGCGAGGGGATCTCTAATGGGTGGAAAAGGCATGCATAATCAAAAGGAAGCCCCGAAGCAGTTGGCGGGAGTTACTGTGGGGAAATGTCCCTGCATAAAAGGCCATGGAAATCTCTAGGGTATATATAGGGCTGTGCACACTATTGCCCATTGCCCTGTTCTCGGAAGAGGATCCCAGACAACATAAATAATTGCAACAGCCCAAACTCTGAAAATCCAGAACGCTAGAAGGGGTCTGGGGTAAGGCGGGGCAACTTTGAAAGCTGGATTCAGGCCAGAGATACCTTCCAGCCCCACCTGCCATTCAAATCACAGAAGGTAGAAAAAACAGCCAGAATTTTATGGACAAATTGTTTCCCGAAGGAAGAAAGCAAAACTTCAGAGGTCATCCACAGCACAGGAGGGAATGAGTTTGGTAGAAGCCTCGGTTTACCGGCTGGTGCTTTCACTGCCCCACAATCCTTTGTTGAATCCTGTGACCAAGGTTCCCGCTTTAGCACACCCTGCAGACAAGACTGCCCGGCTGGGTTTGCAGCTTTGGGGTTTCCAGTTGCTGCAGGGTGAGATCTGTCCGTTTTCCAGTCCGTGGTGTGTGTGTGAGAAAGAGGGACAACTGATGCCCGCTTTGGGATGGGCTGCCAGGAGTCTTTGGGAAGAGATGTCCTGATCTAGCACGGGCGAGGAAGAGCTCCTGGCGCTCTTCTTTCACGGCTCTTCCAGTAGCATCCGGCGGAACGGCTCGAAGTCCTCGGGGACGGTGTCTGTGGTGGAAAGAGGGAGAGAGACACTCAATCTGGTTTCAACAGTGTTAGGGTTGCCAACAACCTGGAGGAAAATACGTCCTGACCCCTTAAGAGAGGCTTAATGGGATGTTATTTACCAGGTGACGTTATTTACCTCCATGCCATTACATGTTTCAGCGGCCCATTTCCACACCTCAAGCCCCTACGTGCAGTATATCTGCACTTATAGCATTTTTATACCAGTTTTAATTGTCATGGCTTCCCCCCAAAACCCTGAAATTGTAGCTCAGTGTGGATCCCAAGAATTCTCCTTGCTTGATTCTGAAATCCCATTCCTATGTTACCTGCGAGAGGGAATGGCGGTTAAAAGCCAGTGTGAAAAGGTTTCTATAAGGCCGAAGGAAAACTAGGTTAACCATCATTCTTCTCCCCCAAGGAACCATGGGAACTGTAGTTCTGTGACAGAGCTAGGGGGAATGCTCAGCACCCTGTCCCCAGACAATCACCCAGCGTTCAATGGGAGATAGAAGACAGTTTAGCTTAAATTCAATATTTGTATTTAGTGTAAATATGCCTAGTGAAAAATTAGTTCGTAGTGAGAAGTTCACTCACAGTTCACCTTGTCCCGGGGGGGGCGGGGAGGTGGAGAGGGACTCACCTGCTTTCAATCACTGCCTGGCAGCTTAGAAGAATGTTTCACAGGGACTTTTTTTTTTAGGGGCTGAGTCCCACTCGGAGGTTGGGGGACTCCTGCAAGCGCGGATTCCGTTCTAGGGCTGGCTGGCAAAAGGGGGCTAAAACAGGTTCCAACCTGGAACCATTTGGTGGTGTCACTAATTCAACGAGAGCATCCACTTCTCCTCCACTATGTGTGTTAAGTGACGTCAAGTCACTTCCGACTCATGGCGACCTCTTGTTCACAGCCTCGCTCAGGTCTTGCTCTCCTCCACTGGCCCCTCACAATAAAATGGACACTGATAGAAAGCACCCCTGTGTATTCTTTTCATCCCCAAAAGTTGGGGAAGATGGGAAGACCCTGTAGCTTGACAACACCCATGGTGACGTCCACTGCTCCAACAGGAGGAAATGGGGGGCGGGGATTTGGGGAACGTATCACTTCCAGCCAAAACTGGACATGATGTCATGTGTATGCGAGGGCGTGCTGTCCAGTCATAGCTGGCTTATGGCGACCCCGTAGAGTATTCAAGGCAAGAGATGTTAGGAAGTGGTTTGCCATTGCTTGCCTCCATGTAGACTGAGAGAACGGTGACTGGCCCAAGTTTACCCAGCAGGCTTCATGTGGTGGAGTGGGGATTTGAACTCGGTTCTCCAGATTAGGGTCCGCCACTCTTAACCACTACACCATACTGGCTCCCTATGGATGCTCTAGGATTTGCAAAACTCCCGATGGTTTTACCATAGAGTTTTGGTAAATCCTAGAGTCCCATGAGATCACTTGTGAGTTTTGCCAGAAATGACTCTAGCATGACAGTCCCTGCCCCGATTGATCCTGGTGGTTCCCAGCTGCTGCCTGACAACCCTAACTGTGGTCCAGTGGTTAGAGTGTCGGACTAGGATCTGGGAGATGTAGGTTCAAATCCCCACTCTGCCATGGAAGCTTCCTGGTTGAACTTGGACCAGTAAGCATAACTTAACTCATAGGGTTCTTGTGAGGATAAAAAGGAGGAGAGGAAAATGACGTAAGTAGGCTTGCCAATTGCCTGGTGGGGGCGGGCAAAAGCCTACCAATCTACCAGGCTGCCCGCCAGCCAGCTGAGGATCGGCAGGCAAGAGAGAGCCAGATAAAGGGGGAGGTGCGCGATCTTTACCCAGAAGTGACATGGATGCTCTAGCAATCTCTGTCAAAACTCTATGAAAACCCCATGCCTCCGCAAAGCTCCTACTGGTGGAGTGAAGGGACCTGGCAACCCTAGATGTAAGCCACTTTGGGTTCCAATTGTGGGGAAAGGTGGTGTATAAATAAAATAAACACAGGGCTGCCACCAAAATTGGCAGCCTTGTGTTATGCTTTACTGCCCCTAAAGAATATGTAAGATCAGTGGGGAGGGGACTGCAGCAGGATGACAGTTCTTAAGTTGGGGCTTCTGCTTGTGCCTCAGACAGAGGAAAGAGTAGGGTTGCCAGGTCCCTCTCCGCCACCGCCGGAGTCTGAGGGGGGCGGGGTTTGGGGAGGAACTTCAATGCCATAGAGTCCAATTGCCAAAGCGGCCGTTTTCTCCAGGTGAACTGATCTCTATCGGCTGGAAATCAGCTGTAAAAGCAGGAGATCTCCAGCTAGTACCTGGAGGTTGACAACCCTAAGCCCAGAGATCTGGAATTATAACTTATTTCCAGACTACAGGAATCAGTTCCTCTGGAGAAAATGGTTGTTTCAGAGGATGGGCTCTATGACATACCCTGCTGCGGTTCCTCCCCTCTGCAAACCCCGCCCTCCACAGGCTCCACCCCGAAATCACCAGTTATTTCCCAACCCAGAGTTGGGAAAGCATCCCATGATACTTGTGCATTTTTGTTACCCAGCAACAGAACTAACATTCGCCACTCACTCTTGGCTTTTATGCCATCTCTTCACAATCATTTGCCATGAGATCAGCACATTGTGAGTTTCCCCATCCTTGCCAGTAACAAGTAATGATGTGAGGCAAGGGTGGTGTGATCCACAACATGAAAACATGGGGTAAATTGTCCTGCACGGTACAGGGGAGATGGCCAGAACTAAACACAGTACTGCCATTTTTCATGGTAGCCTCGTGTATTTTAGTTCCACTCCAGGCAAACTCTATCCACAAGTCCTCTCAGTAGGGTTGCCAGGTCTTACCTGGCCTCCAGTGGGAACTTCCTTTCTGTCTCAAAGAGGGGTAGTGATCCTCGTGCATGGGGCGCGATTCCTTCATTTTGGGGAAATTATAGAGCTTTGGGGGAGATTGCTAGCACATTTCCGGCACTTCTGGGGTAACCTGGAAGTGTTGGTGGTATGGTGCATATGCACAGTGCGTGCTGATTTCCCCCCACCCCCAAGCTGGCCTACTTCTACCCGCTGGCCAGCCGAGGGGGGAAGGCAGCCCAGTGAGCTGGCGGGCAATTGCCCGCCCTCAACAGGCACTTGGGAACCCTACCTATCAGGCTCACTCACTGCATGAAGACTGTCTTTGCTAACCTTATATTTGACATAAATTCTGCATAGGGTTGCCAGGTCCCCCTGGCCACCTGCGGGGAATGGGGGGTAGGGTTGCCAGTTCCAGGAAGGAAATTCCTGGAGATTTGGGAATGGAGCCTGGGGATGGCAGGGACCTCAGTGGGGTACAATGGAATAAAGTCCACCCTCCAAAGAAGCCATTTCCACCAGGGGAACTGATCTCTGTAGTCTGGAGATGAGCTGTAATTTTGGGTGTTCCTCAAGTCCCACCTGGAGGTTGGCTAGGGTTGGTAGGTCCCTCTTCGCCACTGGCAAGAGATTTTGGGGGCGGAGCCTGAGGAGGGCAGGGTTTGGGGAGGGACTTCATTGCCACAGAGTCCAATTGCCACAGCGGCCATTTTCTCCAGGTGATCTGATCTCTACTGGCTGGAGATCAGTTGTAATAGCAGAGGATCTCCAGCTAGTACCTGGAGGTTGGCAACTCTTAAGGTTGGCATGCCTAATACTGCAGTTCAGACCGAGAAATCTAAATGTCTGCCAGGAGTCTTCCCCTGACCCACAGGAGGTTTGAGCTCTGTCTGGGCCAACTAAGCAACATAAGCCAGACTGAATTGCTTAGCACCAAGAACCCCCCCTCTGTGCATGCATACACACCCTGTGCTCCCCCCACGTATCATACCCCCCTTGCAGCCTCACCGTTGCAGCGGTACTGCAGGTTCGACCATATGATGTTTTCCTGGGAGAAGCAGAACACGCCCAAGCGGCCGCCTCGCATCGTCGTATCGATGATGACGCCCGAGTCGGCCACCAGCTGGGGTCCCTCGTACAGCAGCACCCTAGAATCACAGAATCAGAGTTGGAAGGGACCACCAAGGTCATCTAGTCCAACCCCCTGGACAAGGCAGGAAATTCACAACTACCTCCCCCCCCCACACCCCCAGTGACCCCTACTCCATGCCCAAGATGCCCTCCCTCTCATGAACTGCCTAAGGTCACAGAATCAGCATTGCTGACTGATGGCCATCTAGCCCCTGCTTAAAAACCTCCAGGGAAGGAAAGCTTACCACTTCCCGAGGAAGCCTGTTCTGCTGAGGAACTGCTCTAACTGATAGAAAATTCTTCCTACTATCTAGACGGAAACTCTTTTGATTTCATTTCAACCCGTTGGTTCTGGTCCGACCTTCTTGGGCAATAGAAAACAACTCGGCACCCTCCTCTGTATGACAGCCCTTCAAGTACTTGAAGATGGTTCTCATATCCCCTCTCAGTCTTCTCCTCTTCAGGCTAAACATACCCAGATCCTTCAACCTTTCCTCATAGGACCCTGGGGAGGGAGACGGAGCTACGGGAGACTGGGAGTGAGAAGATGTCTTTGTATGGACGGACAGGTGACGAGGTCTGAATTTACATAGCGAACTGGCAAGAAAAATCCTTGGGGGCACACGTTTGGGGGAACTGCTTTGAAGGGGATCTGTTGGTATGCATTGCCTACTGGTGCGTGTATTAAGTGCCGTCAAGTTGCTTCCGACTTAATGGTGACCCTGTGAATCAATGTCCTCCAAAATGTCCTGTCCTTAACAGCCTTGCAATCTGAGGGCCGTGGCTTCTTTGATGGAGTCAATCCGTCTCATGTTGAGGCTTCCTCTTTTCCTGAGAGCCAGCATGGTATAGTGGTTAAGAGCGGTGGTTTGGAGCGGTAGAGTCTGATCTGAAGAACCGGGTTTGATTCCCCCCTCCTCCACATCAGCGATGGACTTTAATCTGGTGAACTGGGTTGGTTTCCCCACTCCTCCACATGAAGCCAGCTGTGTGACCTTGGGCTAATCACACTCTCTCAGCCCCACCTACCTCACAGGGTGTCTGTTGTGGGGAGGGGGAGGGAAGGTGATTGGAAGCCGGTTTGATTCTCCCTTAAGTGGTAGAGAAAGTTGGCATATAAAAACCAACTCTTCCTCCGCTGCTTCAACTTTTCCTTGCATTATTGTCTTTTCCCAATGAGTCTCGTCTTCTCCCCTACATAATCCCCCTATATTCAGCTTGGTGGTGGCAGAAAGTGCCGTCAAGTCATAACTGACTTACAGCTACCAGGAAGGGTTTTCAAGGCAAGAGACGTTCAGAGGTGGTTTGCCAAAGTCGGGAAAGATATTTGCCTGCCTAAGATCCTAGAAGGCCGCTGCTGGTCAGAGAAGATTGCACTGGGGCTAGAGGGATCCATGGTCTGACCGAGTAGAAAGTATATTTCACAGATACTAGAAACACAGCCCTAGGGGTTGACATCTTTGGGTTGGGAAATTCGGGGACTGAGCCTGGAGACAGCACGGTTTGGCGAGGAAAGGTACCTCAGCAAGGTATTACACCATGGAGCCCTACTTCTAAAGCAGTTCTTGGGGAGCTGATCTCTGTAGTCTGGAGATCATTCGTAATTCCAGATCTCCATGCCCTGCCTGCAAGTTGGCAACTCGACTTTCACCAGCGATCTCACACAGATGCTGATCCTCAAGCGTTTAGGGAATTATTCCCTACACCTCACAGGACAGCGAGACGGCACTTTAAACAAATTATTGCAAACCCCACAGAAGCGTCCTGCTTCGTTCGGCTTGCCCCGTCCAAGCGTGGCGGTGCATAGACAGCCACACTGATCTGAGAAATGTAGCAGAAAATAAGCGAAAGGTGCAAAGGGGGGGAAGAGAGAGGAGAAGAGACGGAGCCCATTTTTTGTTCACATGGTCATGCCGAGAAGGAGAGGAAGTTCCCAGGCACCGAGCCGCCGCCTCCCTCTCTGCCCTCTTCTGCTCCCCCACCACCACCTACCCCCATTGTTCGGCCACTTTGCATTTTAAAAGGCCTGTGGTGGGCCGAAGCATTCCACCCGGTATTGGGTTGCCATGGCGATGAGGACAATGGGCCTTGGGGCCCAACAAGTGAATGGTTCTTAGGGAAGGGAATTGGGTGGTGATGTTGGGGGGGGGGGTAGAGAGCCGGCCGTGCGCAATTTCCCAGAAGCCTCAGGGGCTGCACAAACATGCTTCCCCCCCTCCATCAACACACACAAACCCTGCCCACCTCTTGGAGCTGTCAACCCAGAATGGGGGCCGGCCAGATTTTTAAACAAGGAACGGGACCTCTCCAGAGGGGCGGGGGGGCAGAGGGAGAGTCACAAAGTGGGCATCCCTTCCTAAACCTCTCCCGTCCCACGTTTGGGGGCGCCCCATCTTGCAAAACCACAGAAGACCAAAGCGCCTCAATCTGAGGGTTGCCAGCCTCCAGGTGGGGCCTGGAGAATCTCACAGAATCATAGAGTTGGAAGGGACCACCAGGGTCATCTAGTCCAACCCCCTGCACAAGGCAGGACATTCACAACTACCTTCCCCTCCCCACACACCCCAGTGACCCATACTCCATGCCCAGAAGATGGCCAGAAACAACCCTCCAGGATCCTTGGCCAATCTGGCCTGGAGGAAAATTGCTTCCTGACCCCAAAGTGGCGATTGGCATTTTCCTTGGCATGCAAGAACGGGCCACAAGAGCCAAACACTGACACAACTCTTCCTGCCTTCCCTCTCATGATCTGCCTAAGTTCACAGATGGCAACCTATCCTGTGCTTAAAAACCTCCAAAGGAGAGACCACCACTTCTCGAGGAAGCCTGTTCATAGAATCCTAGAGTTGGAAGGGACCACCAGGGTCATCTAGTCCAACCCCCTGCACAATGCAGGAAATTCACAACTACCTCCCCCCCACACACACACACACTTCCAGTGACCCCTACTCCATGCCCAGAAGATGGCCAAGATGCCCTCCCTCTCATGATCTGCCTAAGGTCACAGAATCAGAATTGCTGACAGATGGCCATCTTAGAGAGGCTTCAAAACCTCCAGGGAAGGAGAGCCCACCACCTCCCGAGGAAGCCTGTTCTACGGAGTAACCGCTCTAACTGTTCAAAAGTTCTTCCTAGTGTCTAGACGGAAACTCTTTTTATTTAATGTCAACCTGTTGGTTCTGGTCTGACCTTCTGGGGCAACTCAGAAAACAACTCAGCAAATCTCCCGGAGTTTCAACTGATCTCCAGACTACAGAGAGTGGCTGAGATCTCCAAACCCTGCCTTCCCCAGGCTCTGTCCCCAAATCTCCAGGAATTTCCCAACCCGGAGTTGGCACCCCTCGGCTCGGGCAAGTGAGCCAAACTGCGTAACAAAGAAGAGGGAGCGGGCAGTCTCCCAACATATGAATCTTTCAATCCATCTGTATATAATACCAAAACCTCAGCCAAGGTAACCCTTTGCAAGAAGCGTGCTTACAATATAACGCACATCCTTAACCGTTCCAAGGCAATAGCCTCGGTTTCTGTTTTTCCTTATTTACCAGCAGGGATTAGAAACAAAACAAGTCTTTAAAAATGACACAGTCAAGGACTCCAACTAGGAGCCCCATTTTAGTGAGGGAACTGGTTATTTACTTAAATAATAAATAATGGGGAATTTTCACTTGGCTCAAATCTCCCTCTCTAAGATATTATAAGTGCTTAGGGGGTTGAGTAAGGCAGTTTCTCCTGCCTCCTCTGTTTCCCCCTTCCCCTTCCCTCCCCCCTTTCCCTCAATATTCCTTGCCTCCTAGAGGGCAAAGAGCATGCTCAGTTTTCACCCAGCCATTTTAAGGTTCTTCACCTACACATTTTTAATTTACAAGGCCACATCTTTCTTATACTGAATCCAACCCTTGTGCCGTCAAAGTCAGTATTGTCTACTCAGACCGGCAGCGGCTCTCCAGGGTCTCGGGCAGAGGTCTTTCACATCACCTACTTGCCTGGTCCCTTTAACTGGAGATGCCGGGGATTGAACCTGGGACCTTCTGCATGTCAAGCAGATGCTCTAACACTGAACCACAGTTCCTTCCCAGTAACAACAACAATGTTGTTGTTGTTAAGAGTTGGTTTTTATGCCCCACTTTTTTCTACCTTCTCTTTTCAACATACCAGTGGGGAATTGAACCTGGTCCTCCAAATAAGACTCCGCCGCTCTTAACCACTATGCCACGCTTGCTGTTAAAAAAATTTTTTTTTAAAAAAACGACTGCATTGTAATAATATTTATTATAAATTATTTCAAAGCCATAACTTACATCTTGCATTGATTCACCTTCCCCCAGTCTATTCTTGGACTCCCTCGCAACCAAATTTCTGACCCTGAGATCCAGGATTTCGGAACAAGGAGGAATGAGAACCTTTCTGATCGCAACAAATCTCCACTGAGGGGTGAGTGCTAAGGGGTGAGTGCAGGAAAACAGTAATAAGACAGGAAAATACTTGCAGCTTGTCAGCCCTGCCACCTGGCTCCTCACCTGATGTAGCCCACCTGAGGCCGGTGCAAGAGCCGCCAACGATAAGAGGTTTTGTCCTTCCAGCCCACGTTGCGCGGGTCCTTCCAGAGCAGCCGCACGTGGTCAGGGGTGTGACCCGTGTGCCACAAAGCGTTACGTAGGTATTCACCAGGGCCCGTGATCGACTTCACCGCCTGGCAGAGAGGGAAAGAAGGGGGAGAGGATGTCTCCATCAGTACATTTCAAGGCAAGTCAGCATTTCCCCCCAACACTCTTAGGCTTTGCAATAAGTTAGCAGCTGAGCTTAGGGTAAGCAAGACAGTCAGCCTCTGAATACCAGTGCCAGGAAGTGACATCAGGGGAAGGCCTCGGCCTCTGTGTCCTGTTGTTGGACCTCCAGAAGAACTGGTTGGCCACTGTGTGAGACAGGATGCTGGACTAGATGGACCCCTGGTCTGATCCAGCAGGGCTCTTATGTTCTTAAGAGAGGGGAAATGTCAGAAGCAGATGGTGAATTAAGAGTAATTTTAACTCATTTTTCTCCAGATTAGCCTCTGCCGCTCATGTGGAGGAGTGGGGAATCAAACCCGGTTCTCCAGATCAGAGTCCACCACTCGAAACCACTGCTTTTAACCACTACACCAATAGCTTCTGATTATGGTTGCTAACCAATGACTGCTTTATCTCCTGTTTATGTGTTTATCCATTAACGATTGCCGGCTTCCGACCTGTTTCTGACAATTTATTGTAGATTTTATGGTTTTATTCCCGGGACTCGGCTTTCAAGCACCTTTTTACTAAAGAGCAAGTCCCAACCCTTCTAACAGATAAAGATGTTTTCCTTGTGCTCAAAACATCTGGCACTGTGAACCTGGGCTTTTGTTCCCGGGCAGCCTCATCCAAGTTAGCATCTCAGTTGCTGCTCCAAATGATATACGCAAGAGGATCAGAGCCAGTCTTCTTCACTTGGCGGCACTCCAGGAGAACGGTTGCCACCCTCCAGGTACTTTCAATAAGAAACAACAGCACGAGGCTCATATGCAATGTTAAAGTCTTATCTTTACTCTTGAGTAGACCACAATTTGTACATTAGTCTTATCTTTACTCTTGAGTAGGCCACAATTTTACATGTAATTAATTCATTACACTCCTTTGCATGAAATAATATACAGTTGATGACTATGTACAAACAAGATTCAATACACACGTATAATTAGGGCTGTCAAAAAAAAAAATTTGGTACAGTTCGGATTCGGCCGAATTTGACCCTTGTGGGGTCGGTACGTGCCGAAGTCCGAACTCCCCCGCTTCGGATCCCCGGTAATTCGGGGGGATCCGGAGTTCGGGGGAAAATTCGGCCGAAGCGCGCCTTCAGGGATTCCCTGAAGGCGCGCGGGGGCCCTTTAAACTGATCTGAGCCTCCCAGCTGGGAGGCGCAGATCAGTTTAAAGGGCAGCCCGCCCCCCTTCAGCGGGCTCCGCTGAAGGGGGGGGCTGTCATTTAAACTCATCTGTGCCTCCCGGCCGGGAGGCACAGATGAGTTTGAATGACAGCCCGCCTCCCTTCAGCGGGCTCCCGTGAAGGGGGGGGCTGTCATTTAAACTCATCTGTGCCTCCCGGCCGGGAGGCACAGATGAGTTTGAATGACAGCCCGCCTCCCTTCAGGGGAGCCCGCTGAAGGGAGGTGGGCTGCCCTTTAAACTGATCTGAGCCTCCCAGCTGGGAGGCGCAGATCAGTTTAAAGGGCAGCCCGCGCCTTTCAGTGGGCTCCCCTGAAGGGGGGGGCGAATTGGCCGAATTTATTCGCGAACTCCCGAACTCGCTGAATTCGGCCCCCCCAGTTGCCCGCCAGATTTGAGTTCGGATCCGTCCGAACTGAAAATCACCGAATCAGGGGAAATTCGGTTGATTTTCAGTTCGGACCGAACCGAATTGACAGCCCTACGTATAATCAAATCTCTCCAAACACAATATGAAAATAACTGCAAAACTTAATGCAGGAAAAATTCTCGTATGGCTTAATTAAGGAGCACGGAGCCCTATGCCCCCGCCAAGATGGTATGTTGAAAAGAGAAGACTTGGATAGAATCGGTGGAGTCCAACATCCAGATGCCACCTCTAGATTAGTGTGCGTTTCGCCAAAGAGACTGCTTCATCAGTAAGCTGGTCTCCGTATAATTTCCCAGCAAATTGCCAACATGCAATGCAGTTTTCACGGCGAATTGCCAGTATTCAACCACTTCTAACAATAATTCAGGATCAGAAGGCTCGTCTGTTGAACGGGGTGGGGGCTCGAGCATATCGAGTGGGGGATCCTATGCAAAGGAGTGTAATGAATTAATTACATGCAAAATTGTGGTCTACTCAAGAGTAAAGAATTGTGTTCTACTCAAGAGTAAAGATACGACTAATGTAAAAAATTGCGGCCTACTCAAGAGTAAAGAACAGTGGTCTACTCAAGAGTAAAGGTAAGACTTTAACATTGCATATGAGCCTTGTGCTGTTGTTTCTTATTGAAAATATCCATTGTACAGCATAGGTAATTTTTTGTATATTTTAGGTTCGCTAAACCCTCCAGGTACTAGCTGGAGATCTCCTGCTGTTACAACTGATCTCCAGCCGATAGAGATAAGTTCACCTGGAGAAAACGGCTGCTTTGGCAATTGGACTCTATGGCCTTGAAGTCCCTCCCCTCCCCAAACCCCGCCCTCCTCAGGCTCCGCCCCAAAAACCTCCCTCTGGTGGCAAAGAGGAACCTGGCAACCCTATCCAGGAGAGGCCAGACTCTCCCCAGCCAATTTGGAAGGAAGGAAGAATGTAGGGACATCATGGATGGGGGGCCGGTCCCTGAATAGCTTGGTCTGGGAGGCTCCAGCCCCCTGATAGAAGAAGCCTACTTTAACTCTACTCTTTCCCCCCTGCAAGCATATTGGACTGTTTCTGGGGTCCTCGGACCCCCCCCCCCCGGCTTATGAGGCAGCAGGGTCAGACTTAGTGTTGCTAGGCTGTGCTTGGCAACCAGTGGAAGTGTGTGTGTGTGGGGGGGTGGACACATGGGAGGGCATGTGGTATCACATACTCCATGACGTCACTTCCAGGAAAACCCGGACATGATGTCATGTCGCTATAGGAATCTCCAGAAAATCTGTGGTAAAACCATAGAGTTTCTGGTGATCCTAGAGCTACATGTTGTCACACCATGCTAGGGTTGCCAGGTCCCCCCTGGCTACCTGCAGGGAATGGGGGTGGTGGCCAGATCCATGTTGGGAAACTCCTGGAGATTTGGGGATGGAGTCTTGGGAGGACAGAGACCTCAGTGGGGTACTATGCCGTAGAGTCCACCCTCCAAAGCAGCCATTATCTCCAGAGGAACTGATCTCTGTAGACTGGAGATGAGCTGTAATTCCAGGGGATCCCCAGGTCCCACCTGGAGGCTGGCATCCCTATGCCATGCACAATGCTGGTGTTTTGTTTTCTCTCTCTCGCTCAAAGCAGTGTTGGGCAATAAAAATTGCCAGTAGTAGGTCAACTCTGGTGAGATTGGCCATGACGGCAGCTGGGAGTTTTCCCAGAGGGCCCATAACTCCTCTCCCTGGGTCAGGCCAGCGCAGTTGTAGAAGGGCAGCAACTCTCCCGGTCAAGCCTTGGGCTGCCCTTAAGTGGTGGGAGGGGAGGAGGAGGGAGAGGAGGAGGAGGAGTAGTTGGTTTTTGTATGCCGATTTTCTCTACCACTTAAGGGAGACTCAAACTGGCTTACAATCCCCTTCCCTTCCCCTCCCCACAACAGACACCCTATGAGGTAGGTGGGGCTGAGAGAGCTCTAAGTCAGTTGTAACATGCCCAAGGTCACCCAGCTGGCTTCGTGTGCAGGAGGGAGGAAACAAATCCAGTTCACCAGATTAGCCTTCTCCACTCATGTGGAGGAGTGGGAAATCAAACCCAATTCTCCAGATCAGACTCCACTGCTCCAAACCACTGCTCTTAACCCCTACAACGCAATGGGGAGTACAGGCAGAGCCCTTCTCCAGCGTCCTGGCTCCTTCCCAGTCATCTCGGGAAGCAGAATCAACCATGCAGGAGCTGACATGAAGAAGGAAGCTAGGACCCAGGCTTCGGCCTTCTTGCTCAGATTACGTCTCCGTTGCCTCTGCCCTTGAAAATGCTCAAGATCCAAGAGCCAGAGAAAACTACTGCATGATAGCCAGAAGCGGAAAGATCCCTGACCTTCAGCTGTAGGCCCGGTTCGGCCATGGCCCGAAAGGGCAACCCCTGCCAGTACGCCTGCTCTGTCTGCTTCCACATGACCACATAAAAGCTGGCGCTGTCTTGGTAGGCAAAGATGAATCCCGCGTAGTCGTCGTCGGTAATGGTGTTCACGTGGAAGGTGCCTGCGAAGTCCACCCCGTTGAATGCTGTGTACCCTGCCGAACGGTGGGGGATAAGGGTTAGCAAAAAGTCTCGCTGGGGAAGGGAACCTGTGCGATGCAGCACTTCCGGGTGTAAACCAGAAGTGACGCGATCACATCCGCGGGCATGATTTTTGCCTCACCTCTGCCCACAGAACCTCCTGCCGGAGGAGAGGAGGGACCTGGCACCCCTAGTTATTATGGTATATTCGGACGAGGATAAAATTAAATTTCTGCTGTCTGACATAGATGCTGATGTAACACACAGGGTTTCTTTGTTTGCTCTAGCGGCAAAGAAAATAAGATCTAAGGTTTCTGAAGGAGTTCTCAAGTTTAAAACAGTGAGTTAGTACATTCTGGTATCTGTTATAATATTTTCATCGCTGATTTCTTTTATTTATATTGCTGTATTACTTTTTTAGTTATTTGTGACAGCCAATGGTCATATAAAATAAATATCCTGACTCACTAGCATATATTGTCGAAGGCTTTCACGGTCAGAGTTCATTGGTTCTTGTAGGTTATCGGGGCTGTGTGACCGTGGTCTTGGTATTTTCTTTCCTGAAGTTTCACCAGCAGCTGTGGCAGGCATCTTCAGAGGAGTAACACTGAAGGACAGTGTCTCTCAGTGTCAAAGTGTGTTGGAAGAGTAATATATATAGCCAGAAGGGGGTTGGGTTTGAGCTGAGTCAAACAATTTGCAGGACAATGACTCAGCTCAAACCCAACCCCCTTCTAACTATATATTACTCTTCCTAAACACTTGACACTGAGAGACACTGTCCTTCAGTGTTACTCCTCTGAAGATGCCTGCCACAGCTGCTGGCGAAACGTCAGGGAAGAAAATACCAAGACCACGGTCACACAGCCCGGATAACCTACAAGAATCACTAGCATATGTTCAGCAGCCTGTTTCCCTGGAGAGTGAGTGTTTACTCTGGAGGTGCTATAACTGCATCAAGATAAATGGTCTTTCTGGGTGGGGGGTCAATCCTTTAAAGATGAGGGTGCTAGATATTATGCATTATTTTGGTAAATAAAATGTCTCTTTACTAGTTTGTTATAATGTTTCTGGGGGCTTTGTAAGCTACTTTGAAGGTTCATATATGGTGGAAGGCAGGGTTGCCAGCTCTGGGTTGGGAAATTCCTGGAGATTCGGGGGTGGATCCTGGAGAGGGTGGGGAGGAACCTCAGCGGAGTATAATGCCGTAGAGTCCACCCTCCAAAGCAAGATACAAGCCCATACATTTGTAACAAAAAAAGGTGGGAATATAAAAAGTGGTACCTACCTACTGCCAAGCCTGGGTCACTGTTCATCGTCTGCACAATCTCCATGCCCTGTGGGAAGGAAGAGAAAATAGCAAGCAGAGGAAGGAAGATGCTGAGGGAATTAAAGGGGTCACACAGGGCCACGCTCGCTCCGGCCCCCATGACTTTACTCTTGGCCTGCCAAGCACGACACTTAGATCCAAAGATCCAGATCTCTGATGCTTCTCAGGTCTTTTTTTCCCCTTGAAAAAAGAGCAAAGGGCTCTTTAACTCCCTTCCCTGCCAAGCGTGAATCTCAGAGGCCTTGGCCGAGCCCTCATGCAGTGCACCTCAGCAGGTCACTCCTGTGTGGGAGAAAAAAATAAAGGCACATAGGAACAAGCAGCTACAGGTACATAAGAGGAAGGCTCTCCCAAGGCCTCTGCTGATATTCACAATGGAAAGGACGGGGTTAAAGAGAGCCAGCGTGGTTGAGTTGATCAGAGTGGTGGTTTGGAGCTGTGGATTCTAACCAACCTGGAGAACTGGGTTCGATTTCCCACTCCTCTACATGAGCGGCGGACACTAATCTGGTGAACCGGGTTGGCTTCCCCACTCCTCCACGTGAAGCCAGCTGGGTGACCTTGGACAAGTCACAGCTCTCTTAGAGCTCTCTCAGCCCCACCTGCCTCACATGGTTTCTGTGGTGGGGAGGGGAAGGGAAGGTGTTTGTAAGCCAGTTTGATTCTTCCTTAAGTGATAGAGAAAGTCGGCATATAAAAACCAACTCTTCTTAAGAACATAAGAAGAGCCCTTCTGGATCAGACCAGTGGTCCATCTAGTCCAGCATCCTGTTTCACACAGAGACCAATAAGCTGACCGGGAAAGCCAACAAGCAGAGCGCATACCCTAATGTTGCCAGTATGGTGTAGTGGTTAAGAGCGGTGGATTTTTCTTCTAAGGAGCCCTTTGGCTACCTCGTAACTGAATCAGGATTTAGAACCAGCAACACTGCTCCTTCCTCAATTCAAATATGGCTCATATGAAAAATTAGTTGCTGAACAGGGCCTTGCATAGCCTGCCAATTGTCAGGGTAGCCCGTGAGCTCCACCTCTCTTTGTCCACAGACGGCCTTTCCCCCGCAGAATAAACCAGTCCCATTCATGCGGCCCCGTTTCCCGAGGTATTTTTCTGCCCTCGAAACCCAGCAGACCTCACTGTACCTGATTGAGAACCACCCAGTTGGGGTCGATTTGGGCGTCACCTTCGGGATCCAGGATTACCGTCTGATAGGCACGGAAGTCGGTCAGCGTCACCTCGGAGCTTTCTGGGCACACGTCCATCGGGTCAGCGACCGTGTCATTGTCGAAGTCCTCCTCGCACGCATCCCCTATGCCGTCGCCTGCAGGCAAGGGGAAAGTTGCAAAGCGGACATGGAAAAGTGCCTGAAGAACCATACGATGGCCATCTGTACCTTGGGAACATGTGTTTGCGCGTATGGATAGGCACTAGAGATGTAACTGTTCACTCCCTTCCTGAGGTACCCAGCCACCTATCCTAAGCCATCTGGATTAAGAAATTAGCTCGTATGCTCACTTTGTTTTAAAAACATCAGCCTCACGGTCCTGTCTTTTACTTATTTATTTCACTTCACTTTCTCCACAACGGGGACCCAAAGGGACTTACATTGTTCTCTTATCCACCATTTTATCATCACAACAACCCTCTGAGGTAGGTTAGGCTGAGTGGGGATTCGAACCTGGGTCTCCCAGATTCTAGTCTAACACTCTAACCACTACACCACACTACACCTTTTAAGGACCCTATTTATGAGACATTATTGCTGGCAAATTAAGTTGATATATGAATTATATGCCCTTTGCATTACAATTTTATTTTGTATTTTATTTTGTGGGTGTTGGTTGCTTTATTCTGTATTTTTCCACTTTCCCTGTGTCTCCCCTCATATTTAGGTTGAAATATATGAATTAACCAGGTAGAATTTTAAATGTCCAATTCTTACAAAGGGTAGTTAAGGTGATTAACTGATGTCTGAACTGTGGCTGGTTGGGGGATCATGTGAATGCCTGCTTAGGACAGAAAGGTACCATGTCAGTGAGAATGTGTAGCTGGGAACCCTTCTCCTTGAAATGCTGGCTTTCTACATGCAGAGGATAATGTTGTCTGGAGGAGCTTTCAGTCACATAAGATCGCAACTACACCCCGAAGCAGTACAGACCACACAGTGGATTCTGGTCTGTCTAAGGTCTAAACTACCGTGATGTTGATGAACTGTGACTTTGTCTCCTACTGGGTGATTGAACATGAAGGAAAGATCCACATTGGACCCTGGTGCTGGGGTAATTTTTAGTTTCACAGTATCCAAATGGCTGACTTGCGACTAGCACTGCTTCAACAAGATCAGAAACGTCCTGTAAATGTTCTCCAAAATCCAAGCTGTGTGATTTTCATGGGAGGAATCTGGCTGGAGAAAAGTGAACTTGGTCCAAGAAGAAAGACTCGCAGGTTTATTCCTGCGAGGGAAATGCGAAACCAGAACAGGGATATTCGAACCAGACAGCTTGCGAATTCTGATTTCCCTCCAGCTTTGGAAAAGAGCCCCGTGGCGCAGAGCGGTAAGCTGCAGTATTGCAGTCAAAAGCTCTGCTCACGACCTGAGTTTGATCCCGACGGAAGTCGGTTTCAGGCAGCCGGCTCAAGGTTGACTCAGCCTTCCATCCTTCCAAGGTCGGTAAAATGAGTCCCCAGTTGATGACTGGGAAAGGCAATGGCTAACCACCCTGGAAACACAGTTTGCCTAGAAAACATTGGGATGTGACATCACCCCATGGATCAGGAATGGCCCAGTGCTTGCACAGGGGACTACCTTTACCTTTTTGGAATAATACATAATCTGTCCAGCACTGGAATCCAGTGCCATTTGCACTCACTGTCTGAATCCTTCTGGTTGGGGTTGGCCACAAGGCGACAGTTGTCCGGGCCGGGGGGCACGTAATCGGGGATGCCATCATTGTCGTCATCGTTGTCGCACTCATCCCCCAACCCATCGTTGTCCGAGTCCAGCTGAGAGCTGTTGGGGATCTCTGCACAGTTGTCTTTGGAGTCCTGATGGCCGTCACCATCGCTGGACAAGTCAAGAAGGAAGGGTGGGAGTGAGGCTAAGGGGGGTATGAAAAGGGAGCCCTCCTACAATTGGGGGGGGGAGTGGAGAGCAGCTTCCTGGGATTCATTTTTTCGAGGAACAGGTTTCTAGTCCATCCTGTTGCAAAGATGGGAAATCTTTGTAAAACTGGTTGCAAAATCTTCCCAGTAAGATTTCAGAAGCCAAATAAGGGATGTGGTGATGGCTGCCAACTTGGGAGGCTTTAAGAGGGGAGTGGACATGTTCATGGAGGAGAGGGCTATTCATGGCTGCTAGTCTAAATAAATACTAGTCATGATGCATACCTATTCTCTCCAGGATCAGGGGAGCATGCCTATTATATTAGGTGCTGTGGAACACAGGCAGGATAATGCTGCTGCAGTTGTCTTGCTTGTGGGCTTCCTTGAGGCACCTGGTTGGTCACTGTGTGAACAGACTGCCATACTTGATGGGCCTTGGTCTGATCCAGCAGGGCCTTTCTTATGTTCTTATGGAAGACAGGGCTATCCATGGCTACTAGTCAAAATGGATACTAGTCATGATGCATACCTATTCTCTCCAGGATCAGAGGAGCATGCCTATTATAGTAGGTGCTTTGGAACACAGGTAGGATGCTGTTGCTGCAGTCGCCTTGTTTGTGGGCTTCCTAGAGGCCCCTGGTTGGTCACTGTGTGAACAGACTGTCGTACTTGATGGGCCTTGGTCTGATCCAGCATGGCCTTTCTTATGTTCTTAAGTGGCATGCTAAGATTTCCAGGGCTCAGCATGATAGGACCCTGGCTAGCGGTTTGCCCCACCCCTTAACTAACATGAAATATGCACAATAACTTATGTAAAACCAACCTCATTTTCATAAACTATGCAGTCCACAGAATCCAAAGGTGGTTCACACAGAATTCTGATTCGACAATTTCATTAGCATCCATATAGCCCTTTTAGAGAGTTCAGAGTACTTCATACCCAATATCTCTATAATCCTCACAACAGCTTTGTAAGGTAGGCCTATATTGTGGGGTTGGGGGGATTGAGGGTGAATGGCTTGCCCAAGTCCACCTAAATTTGAACCAGGCTCTTCCACATTCATAACTCTGTCCCTTGGCCACTGTGCCAAGTCAGCCTATCCCATCAGTCTTAGCAGGAAGTACATCTAGTTCAGGTTTTTGTTCATCACCTTGGTGGAAGGTAAGATTCGCATTAGGAAAGCAGTCTGCACTGAAGAGAGTGTATTTTCCCACGCTCGAGGCTGCGTCATGCTTACCTGTCCTGGTTGGTATCACACACATCTCCCACCAAGTCACTGTCTGCATCTGTCTGAAAGACACCAGGGGCTCAGGTGAGCAGTAGATCTGCCATGCCTAACCCTGACCCGCAACCCGCTTTTGGCAGAAATGAAACCCCTCCCATTCAAAAAGTGGTCGGTTTCTAAGATCTCCGTTCAATTTCATATCCTGACACTTCCGTTTCATTAGATTTCCCGTTCTGCCATTTCAAAGTTTTATTATGCGGGTCACTTTGTTCTAAAAAAAATAAAGCCATGAAGCCTTGTTGACAAATGTAAATGATATGCAAAACGCAATATACACTTTCAAAACAAGCACCAGCATTAACAAACAAAGGCCGCCTGTAAGGGACAGCTAATACGATTCTTAAAGCTGAACTCACCCAAATACAATTTTTCTTCCTTATTTTGTAGGAGTTAGAAAAGTCACTAATTAATACTTTTCGAAAAGTTATTAATAACTTTTCTAACAAGCAAAAGTCTGGCCATTCACCCGCAACATACGACAACTTTGTGTCAGCAATTTCTGGTGCCTGTTTTGAAAGCGTATATTGGTGAATAGAATTAGCTTGTTAAATGAGCCAGAGCATGACAGAAAGAATAAAGCAATGAAGTCCTGTTGACAAGTATAAATGTGCTGCTTGTTTTTCGGCTGGGGTATTTCACATCCTCTCTGGAACAGGGGCTGTTAACGACAACCCTCTACAAAATTTGTTTTCAGAGAAATTTTGCAAGCCAATTCCTGTGAGGAGAGCTTGCGCGAGACTCTCCGCCCCCACCCGATCCATCTGAGCTCTGCCCGGGTCCTTAACTCCACCCCACCCCGGCCCACCTTCATCTTTATGTCTAATTGCAATACGAGCTGAGGATACGGAATTAAATCTGCTCAGGTTCCTCTCCGGGGTTGGTTTTGGCTAATAGGCAACCCGGGCAGCTGCCCAGGGCCCTGGTCTGAGGAAGGGGGAAAAGATGACAGAAGAAAACCAGTAAGCTCCTGTCACCGTTGTTCTCACCTGCCCCGTATGGAGCTTGGGCAACCAGCTCGTAATGGAAGAAGCTCCTGTGTGATGCCCCTCGCTTGGCCCGGGGTCCTCATCCTGGACTTTTGCCCAGGGCCCCACCATCACTAAGACTGTGGCTCAGTGGTTGAGCATCTGCTTGGCATGCAGAAGGTCCCAGGTTCGATCCCTGGCATCTCCAGTTAAAGGGACTAGGCAAGGAGGTGATGTGAAAGACCCCTGCCTGAGACCCTGGAGAGCTGCTGCCAGTCTGAGTAGACTTTAATGGATCAAGGGTCCGTTTCAATATAAGGCAGCTTCAGGTGTTCATGTGCCCCTGATCCTCTCAAATTATCTCGGCATTGCTCACTGATGTCTCTCTCTGTTCTCTCTCCATTGCCAAACTTTACTGCAAGCTCCTTGGGGCCAGGGTTCTACAATGTTTGCTTCTCCAGCTCTGAAGAGTGCACTCCCACCTGCAGACTGACGTGGTGCAGTCCATTTCCTAATTTATGACCAGGATTTCCTGACCCCTGTCTATGATTTCTTGACCCTACACCATGTAGAGTTCGGTACCCTCCTTCTCCCACCCCAGTACCAAATGCTCCTACCTGAGTAGGGTTGCTCATCTCGGGGCAGCTGTCACAAGCGTCGCCCACCCCATCCTCATCCCGATCCGTCTGCAGTGGGTTGGGTACTTTGGGGCAATTGTCTAGCCCATTGGGGATGCCTGTAGAAGAGGAGAAAGGAACAGTTAAAGCAGAGGTGTCAAACATACAGCCCGCAGGCTGGATCTGGCCCCTTGAGCGCTCTTATCTGGCCAGTGAGCCAGCCAAGGCAGCTACCACCCCCCAGTCCTGATCTGGGCTGGTGAGGCATGGCTCGGCCCCCACCAAGTGGCATTTATGTTATATCCAACCCTTGTAACAAATGAGTTCGACACCCCTGAGTTAAAGCCTCAACTTGCAGCCCACTGTGACCCAGAGCCAAATTGTTCCATCTGACTCCTGCCTACCCTCGCCCCTGGAAAGCGCTATTGCCTCCTGTCTGCCAACGTGTTTTTATTTTTTTTAATTTTATTCAGGATTTTCATTTCAGATTTTGACTGGGCAGAGCCATGAATAAAGTAAATGATAAAAATGATCCAGTCATGAGTTTACCGTGAGGGCATTTTTATAACACTTATAGGGCTACAGGGAGAGAGGGAATTCTCTTCACAGGGGACAGCTACATTTGTCCAGCAGAGACCAACAAGATTTTCAGGGTATGAGCTTTCAAGAGTCAAAGCTCCCTTCATCAGAAAAGCGACGGTGCCCTCCGACTCAAACGGGGAGTGCTGCGCAGCGGACGGTTCCAGGGCATGCGCTAAGCCTGCGTGGGAAACCCAGGAGTCTAGATCCCCACACTGCTTCTAGAGAGAGGCAGCCCATCCCTCCTCTTCACTCTTCCCCTCAGGGTGTTCTCACCGTCCCCATCAATGTCATTGTCGCAAGCGTCCCCCTCCCCGTTGCCATCGGTGTCCTTCTGGTCGTTGTTGGGTACGTTGGGGCAGTTGTCGCAAGCATCCCCGAATGAGTCGGTGTCTGAATTCTGCTGGTCTTTGTTGGGGAAAAGACGGCAGTTATCCTGCATCGGTGACAGAGACAGAACGATGATAATGACTGTAAGAAGCCTCCTGATATCAAGTCACACTGTCAAATCTAGCATTGTCTCCTCTGACCAGGCAGACGTTTTCCAACATCTGTTGTAAACAGGGTCTTTTTCCAGCCTGTGCTGCATGATAGAGGTTTACAAACTTAGGCATGATAGGGAGAAAGTGGACAGGGAGAAGCTCCCTGCCCCAGGATGTGGCGATGGCTTTAAGAGGGGAGGGCACATGTTCATGGAGGATAAGGCTATCCATGGCTACTAGTCAAAATGAATACTCATCATGATGCATACCTATTCTCTCTAGGATCAGATGAGCATGCCTATGATATTAGGTGCTGTGGAACACAGGCAGGACAATGCTGCTGCAGTCTTGTTTGTGGGCTTCCTAGAGACACCTGGTTGGCCGCTGTGTGAACAGACTGCTAGACTTGATGGACCTTGGTCTGATCCAGCATGGCTTTTCTTATGTTCTTGTGAGATCCTTAAACTGGGGATGGAACCTAGGATTTTCAGCATGCAAAGCATACCCTGCTGAGCCAAAAGACGCTTCACTGTGACCCGGGTCTTGGCTCTCAAAACCAGGCACGAGTGGAAGTCTGATCTGGGGGGCCCTGAAATTTGGCATCCCGGGCAGCTGCCTGCACTGGCTATTGGTTAGAGCCAGCCCTGCCCATTCCCCGGCCCAGGCTAACCAGGAAGTGGAGAATTGAGTACCTCTACATTCTTGATCCCATCGCCGTCTGCATCGTCATCACACTGGTCCCCGATGCCGTCATTATCTGCATCCTCTTGACCCGAGTTTGGCGTAAACCGGCAGTTGTCCTGTGTGAAGTTGGGAGTGTGCGTGTGACAAACGATATTAGGCACTGCCTTAGACTAAGGCCATTTATGCAGGGTCTATTTTGACGCTCGCTCAAAGCTTTTTTAAATGCGACCTTTAAAATGCCTATTCACGGTCCCGATGCAAAAGGAGAAATTCCACCCACCCCCACTTGCCTGCTCCTTCATCTACATAGCCATTGGCAATGGTTGTTTGCATTGCTAAGCCGTGTTTGTGATTTTTCATGGTTCCTTCAGTAAATGCTTCGGTGTGGGGGTGGAGCAAATATAAAAGGTGGCGTTAAAGGGGCTCTTAAGAAATGCAAAGCAGGTATGCGCCGGCTTCGCAGTCACTTCCTGAATGACGGTTCAGTGTGAAAAACTCAAAAAAAATATGCGGGGCACTTCAGCCTGGAACGCGCTGCTAATTACCAAGCATAAGTGGCCTAAGACATATTGTTGATCGATGAACTAGTAATTATTAATGCAATTAATGCAATGTGTAATATTTGTGAAATGTTAACAATCTGGGGAGAGCAGAATGGAAAAGGGGCATCTAAGGGATTTATAGTGTTTATGTTGATGGCAGCCTGCAGGGTAATAGCAAAACGTTGGAAAACCACAGAACTTTTAACATTACATTCTTGGTTTTCCGAGCTGTGGCAAATAGAAAAATTGACACATCAACTTAGAGTAGCCAAAGGTCAAGCTAGCAGATTTATCAATATAAATATCAGATTTATAAATATCAGATTTCTATGAAAGTGGCATGATTTTATTTCACATACAAATCAGAAAGGTATTCACCATCTATTTAAGCCTCTCCTCAGATTATGGAAAAGGAATTAAGTATAAAATATATAAAGAATTGTTGTTGTTGTTTTTAAACAATTGTTTATATATTTTAGACTTAATTCCTTTTCCATAATCTGAAGAGAGGCTTAGATAGATGTTAGTGTCATTAATGAATTCCTCTCTTCAGTGTCATTAATGAATTCCTCTCTTATCTGTAATTGTAAGATAAATTGGAAAATGTGTTAAATACATAGAGTGCCATCCTGAAAGGGAGGGGTACATAAAAGAGGGGTTTATTAAATTTAAATACTGAAAAAGGGGGAAATGCCCCATTGAACAAAGCTCAAGGGGGTGTTCTGGGGGCGAACGGAGTTAGGAAACTGCCCAAAGGCAGCTCTGCCCCCGGGAACCCACTTGCCAGCGCCTTCCAGGAAAGCCCTGCCGGTGTGGCTGTGTGGGTGGCAAGGGCCAGTGGCTCCCGGACGCCAGCGTTTTTGTCCCCGCGCCAGCATAGATGCCACCTTAAGGTGGTACCTATGCTGGCGGAAGGTCACACTGGCTTCTAAGGAGCTCCCCCCTTCAGGAATGGGCTGTAAACCCATTCAACATTATGTAATTTTTTGCTGTTTTTGTTTCTATGTGTTTGTTTTTTTAAAAAAAGGTTCATTGTCATTTTTTTGTTGAGGTGGTTTTCTGTTTGGAAAATTAAGAATATATTAAAAAAACCTCAGTACCAAAGTATGATCTATGTCATTTCAGATATAAAAAATAATAGTCATTTTCCCCTTTCCTGACCTATGAGATTACACATATGGCATTGGATCACAGTAGTTGAAAGGCATGTTAGAAAATTTGTACAGATAAATTATGCTTGGCCTCGGATTTGACAGTATCTCTGGTAACCTTTGAAATGTGGTGTTGGAGGAGAGTTTTACAGATACCGTGAACTGCCAAAAAAACAAATAGGTTATGGATTATAGATCAAATCAAGCCTGAACTGACCCTAGAAGCTAAAATGACTAAACTGAGGCTATCGTATTTTGGTCACATTATGAGAAGACAAGAGTCACTGGAAAAGACAGTCATTCTAGGAAAAGTCAAGGGCAGCAAGAAAAGAGAAAGACCCAACAAGAGATGGATGGACTCAATAAAGGAAGCCACGGCCCTCAATTTGCAAGACCTGAGCAAAGCTGTCAAAGACAGGACATTATGGAGGACTTTGATTCATAGGGTCGCCATGAGTTGGAAGTGATTTGACAGCACTTAACACACACACACAGACTGGTAACCTCACCCAGAGTAGATTTTAACTATTATTGCAACCCTCCTTGAACCATGAGGAAATTCTGGATATAAATGCTTCAACAAATAAATATGAATAAATAAATCTCCCCCCGCTGTGGTGTCCCTTCTACCTGCGCACAATGCTTGTTGTTATCGATGCAGGGCAGCGGCTCATCTGGGTATCCGTCAATGTCCGTGTCCCGTCCACATATGTTCCCGTTCCCAGCCCAGCCCACGTTGCACTGAGGAGGCAAAGAGGGAACTGTGTGTTGACAGGGAACAGACAGAGTGGAAGGGATCAGACAGACTTGGGGATGTAGAATATTTGCTGTTCAGGGGACTTCATCTAAAAAAAAAGGGTATCTGAGACCTGAGTTCAACATGACGCCACATGAAGCTAGCTGCCTTATCCTGAATCACAAACTATACACTATAACAAAATAATTTCATTTATTGCAAGGTGTACACTATACAATTGTTAAAAACAGAGGGCCTGGAATGCAGGCTACATATAAAAATATCAATCGTAAAATTCTTATACAGAAGAAGAAGAAGAAGGTTTTTATATGCCGACTTTATCACTTAAAGGAGACTCAAACTGGCTTACAATCCCCTCCCCTCCCCACAACAGACACTCTGTGAGGTAGGTGGGGCTGAGAGAGCTCTAAGAGAGCTGTGACGAGAACTGTGTCTTGACAATGACTGTCTTAGATGGTTTTAAAAGGGTACCAGGCAAATTCATGGCAGGTAAATGGAAACTCCGTATTCAGAGGCAGCCTACCACTAGCTCAGGTGGTCCCCAAAGCAGTGGCCTGTGGGTGCCATGGTGCCCGCCAACACCTTTTCTGGTGCCAACAAAGGGTTTTTAGGAAGTGGGCAGGGCCAAGTAGGGCATTTCCCCACCAAGACTTCTGATTGACTATCAGAGATTTGATGGGCTGTGCAGATTTTTAAAAATGTTGCTTTGGCAGCCGCCGCCACCACAGCACAAAGATCTATGCTGTGTGACTGAAGTTAAGCCGTGGCAATCATTTTGTGGCTGGCTCTGCCTCCTGTGACAGCCATTTTGTTGCTGTGCCCACCATGTCAGAATTCCAAACGTGCCCGCAGGCTCAAAAAGGCTAGGGGGCACCTGTACTAGGCACCAGGCTGAACCACGTGGGGCACTTTCCTGCATAGCCTTTTCGTGGGCTTCCTAAAGCATCCAGCTGTGGGGAATACGGGGCTTCCCTAGAAAGGCCTTCTGTCAGGCAGTCTCCTTACAGAAATCCATTCCCAACTAGCTGACTGTAGACTTACCGCACAGGAAACGTCTCCGTTGCGCTCAAAGAGGCAGTAGCCATTGACGTGGCAAGGGTTGCTCGTGGGGCTTTGGCAGGTCTTCTGTGGGGTGCAGCTGCCCGTCTGGTTCCCGACAAAGCCCGATTTGCAGGGCCCACACTTGTAGGATCCCTGGCGAGAGACAGAAACAGTGGGGTCACTGTCCAGCCTTTACTTTCATCACCAGAAGCAGTGGCATTGGCCTACAAACTACATCCCGTTTGCCTCCTCCAGACTGCCATCATAGAATCATAAAATCCTAGAATTTGAAGGGGCCATAGAGGCCATCTAGTCCAACCCCCTGCTCAATGCAGGATCAGCCTAGAGCTTCCCTGACAAGTGTTTGCCAAGCCTCTGCTTGAAGGCTGCCAGTGAGGGGGAGCTCCCCACCTCCCTAGGTAGATGATTCCACTGTTGAACAACTGTCACTGTAAAAAATCCCCCCCAATATATACCCTGTACCTTTCCTCCCACAATTTAAACCCATTATTGTGAGTCCTATCCTCTGCTCCCAACAGGAACAGCTCCCTGCCCTCTTCTAAGTGACGGCCCTTCAAATACTTCAAGAGAGCCATCCTGTCCCCCCTCAGCCTCCTCTTCTCCAGACTGAACGTTCCCAATGAAGTGCCCCAAATAAAGGTATTTTACCTGTGGCACTGTTGACTGCCCCTGTGTACATAAACAGGTGCAGGAATCTTCCTTTTCGACATGACACCCATGTAGATAAATGTGTGTCAAGAAAAAAACCCTTCCTCTCTTTCCTCTTGCTTTTCACTCAGTCCGCATAAGCACTCACATACATTCCTTAATCTGCAACATTGCCAAACACAGCCGGTTTCCTGTACTTTGCTAGCGCGTTATCTCATTACAAAGACCTTCGCAAAAGAACTGCTTTGCCCTTGCTTTACAGAGACTTTGTTAAGAATGACAGCATGAGAAAAACAGAAAAGTATCATTATTGAAGGAATTGAAGAGAAAGTGTATAAAAGGTTGATCAATGCTAAATGAAAATGTGATTCTTTCTGCAGTGTGACTCTCTGGGGTCTCGGCTGGAGAGATTTGATCCCAGCTTGTATTGTTTAAATTGGTACCATTAAACGGCATAGCTGTAAAACTAACTCCTGATCTCCAGTGTGTTATCCTTTGATCAGACGTACCTGGGATAACGGTTTTCTAGGCACAACACCAACTCCCTCTGTCTTTCCTCATGGGGCTTGGTCTCCAGGCCCCTGATTATCCTTGTCGCTCTCCTCTGCACCCACTCGATTGTTTCCTCATCCTTTTTGAAGCGAGGCCTACACAAAGGCACACTCTTGGCCCAGCTAGCTCAGTTTGGTGACTTTCCAGCCCAGAGGCTGAGGAAAAGAAGGGTTTCCCTCCACGAAGGCTACCGGAGAGCTTTGAACTGGTGATACCAGAGCACATATGTTGCCCCCGGGCCCTGCCCCGTTGAGGCCTGACTAGGCTTGCGCTCGGAACAAAGCACCCGACACCCACCGATCATCCCCTGAGCTCTTCCCCACTTAAATGGACTCACCACTGTGTTGGTGCAGATGGCGTTGGGGTCGCACCCGCCGTTGTTCCCATCATTGCATTCATCGATGTCCGTGCAAACCTGACAGAAACAGGAGAGGGGAAATCACCTACCAAGCTTAGTTAAATTGTGGGACTCCCTGCGGCAGGATGTGTTGATGGCTGCCAACTTGGAAGGCTTTAAGAGGGGAGTGGACATGTTCGTGGAGGAGAGGGCTATCCATGGCTGCTAGTCAAAAAGGAAACTAGTCACGATGCATACCTATTCTCATCAGTGTCAGAGGAGCATGCCCATTATATTAGGTGCTGTGGAACACAGGCAGGACAATGCTACTGCAGTTGTCTTGCTTGTGGGCTTCCTAGAGGCACCTGGTTGGCCACTGTGTGAATGGACTGCTGGACTTGATGGACCTTGCCGTGATCCAGCATGGCCTTTCTTATGTTTAGGCTTTAAGAGGGGAGTGGATATGTTCACGGAGGAGAGGGCTTGCTATGGCTACTAGTCAAAATGGCTACTAGTCATGATGCACACCTATTCTCTCTAATATCAGAGGAGCATGCCTTTTATATTAGGTGCTGTGGAGCACAGGCAGGATGTTGCTGCTGCAGCCGTCTTGTTTGTGGGCTTCCTAGAAGCACCTGGTTGGCCATTGTGTGAACAGACTGCTGGACTCGATGGGCCTGGGTCCGATCCAGCGTGGCCTTTCTTATGTTCTTAAGCTTGCAAGGCCTCATCAGGTATCTTCCCTCCACCCGAACCTGGGATCTTCTGCATGTGGGGCTCTGCCCCAGGGGCCCTGGTTCATGTATCTCCTGCATTGTTTAGTTTGGCCTGGTGGATTCAGAAACTGTCCATCCTGAGTTCAGATCATGGCAACCATCTCACCTGCTTGCTGGCCTTGGCATAGTCGACTCCTACACCAGAGATGAGGTTTCCCTTGAAGCCAGCGGGGCACGGTTCACAGCGGAAGCCGGGGGCTGTGTTCAGACACTTGGAGCCCGGAAAACAGGGGTTGCTGTAGGCGCACTGTGGGTGACAGAACGGGGAGTCTGGCATGAGTTATCCCTATGCCACCAGACCTCTCTGGTCTTGGTGCCATCCCCAGAGTATTCCGCCCCGCTTACTTCGTTGATGTCGGCACAGTAGGTACCATTGCCTTCAAAGCCCGGAGGGCAAGGCCCGCAACGGTAGCCAGGATACTCGTACGTCTCCATGCAATCCACACCGCTGAAGCAAGGGTTTGGATTGCAACGGGAGCGATGCTCATGGAAGCCTGTGGTGCGGAGAAATCATGGGGATTAGTCCCCAGGAAACTGGAGCGGAGGGAGGATAGCTCAGCGGACACCAGAGGAAGTACTGGTGGGCGCCATGAGCACCCCCGTGGGGATTGCTGTTTTTATAAATTATTATTATTATTACTACTACTACTACTATTACTATTATTATTGATGATGATGGTAATGATAACAATGATAATAATGATAACTATAACAACAACAATAATGATAATAATAATTATTAATAATTTGATTTATTGCCCAGCCTCAATCCCCGGCCGAGGCCAGGCTCAGGGCAGCTAACAACATTGATAATATACGATAAAATCATATACAATAAACAACATAAATATAATAAAACCAACCCCACTTCTGCTTCAATTAAAATAATGAATACCGTTAATACATATAAATACAGATGGCATCAAACATAAACCCACGGCATACAGGGCCAGTGATTGGCTGGAGGGCAGTCAGGAACTCCAATATAGAATCATTGATGATATATGATAGAAAGTTAGATTAGGGAATCATACCTCTCCATCAAATTGTAAATTATTATTATTTTCTTCACACCACGCACAGTTAAATTGTGGAACTCCCTGCCCCAAGGTGTGGCGAGGGCTGCCAACTTGGAAGGCTTTAAGAGGGGAGTGGACATGTTCATGGAGAAGAGGGGTATCCATGGCTACTAGTAAAAATGGATGCTAGTCATGATGCACCCCTATTCTCTCCAGAATCAGAGGAGCATGCCTGTTATATTAGGTGGTGTGGAACACAGGCAGGATGGTGCTGTTGAAGTCATCTTGTTTCTTGGCTTCCTGGAGGCACCTGGATGGCCACTGTGTGAACACACTGCTGGACCTGATGGGCCTTTGTCTGATCCAGCATGGCCTTTCTTATGTTCTTATATTCCATTTGTTTTGATGTACAAGTTATGGGGGAGGGGAGAGGAATGACTTTATAACAAGGCTTATTTCACATTTTCGTATACTGTGTTTTCTTTCATTGGCTTAAAACCTATTATCTTCAGGATGCCAAATTTAAAAATCATTTACACGGTGGCTTGTCCTGAGATACGAGCAAGTCCAAGGCCCCCAGATTATCTCTTCTCAACACACCGAATCTGCTTTTTGCCTTCCACTAACCCATCAACTGTATATAAACAGATTGGCGGCTGAAAAGGGGGTTTGCCAGGATGTAACGGATAACGCGAGGAAACTTGGGTTCACTCTGTCAAAACTTGGCCAGCCTCCTGGCTTGGAAACCGTCCCATCCAGCACTCACCGCACACCTGGCACTCCATAATAGTGTTCCGGATCAAGGACATTTCCTTCACCTGAAAAGAATTTATATGGTGTTAGAACGGGCATTAGGACAGGCGCTGGCACATGGGCACTGAGGTCTAGGAAGACAGAAACTCCTTTGGGGGCAGCCAACAGGATACCACCCCAACTCTTCTACAGAGCCAGCCTTCTCTGCAGAACACTTTGTGGCCACTTGACTGACAGCTTGCCGGGCATCAAAGGTTGGCAAGCAGGGCATTTGCTGAGGCCCGTGGCCTGGCAGAGAGCCCTCCGGCATCCACAGACATTTGGCCCATATGCTCCCTCCAGGAATGTCCAAAAGGCTGTTGACAAAGTCCCCCACCAAAGACTGCTAAGCAAACTTCATAGTCATGGGATAAGAGGACAAGTCAGAAGAAGAAGACAAAGAAGAAGATGATGAAGACGAAGAAGAAGAGTTGGTTTTTATATGCCGACTGTCCCAACCACTTAAAGGGAGACTCAAACCGGCTTAAATCACCTTCCCCTCCCCACAACAGACACCCTGTGAGGTAGGTGGGTCTGAGAGAGCTCTAACAGAGCTGTAACTTGCCCAAGGTCACCCAGCTGGCTTCGTGTGCAGGAATGGGGAAACAAATCCAGTTCACCAGATTAGCCTCCGCCGCTCATGGGGAGGAGTGGGGAATCAAACCCGGTTCTCCAGATCAGACTCCACCACTCCAAACCACTGCTCTTAACCACTACACCACGCTGCTCTTAACCACTACACCACGCTGGATTGAGAACTGGCTGAAAAGTAGGAAGCAAAGAGTAGGAATCAATGGTCAGTTCTCACAATGGAGGGATGTGAGCAGTGGGGTCCCTCAGGGATCTGTGTTGGGACCGGTGCTTTTCAACCTGTTCATCGATGACCTGGAATTGGGGGTGAACAGCGAGGTGGCCAAGCTTGCAAATGACACCAAATTATTTAGTGTGGTTAAAACAAAAGCGGACTGTCAAGAGCTCCAAAAGGATCTCTCCAAACTGGAGGAATGGGTATTAAAATGGCAAATGAGATTCAATGTGAGCAAGTGTAAAGTGATGCATATTGGGGTAAAAAAATCTCAGCTTCACATACGGTATACACTGAGGGGATCTGTGCTGGCAGCGACAGACCAAGAAAGGGATATTGGGGTGGTAGTGGATCGCTCAATGAAGATGTCAACCCAGTGTGCAGCTGCTGTGAAAAAGGCAAACTTCATGCTGGCCATAATTAGATAAGGACTGGAGGATAAAACTGCTGCTATCAGACTGCCCTTGTACAAATCTATGGTGAGATCACACTTGGAATACTGTGTACAGTTTTAATCACCACACCTAAAAAGGATATTGCAGAGCTTGAGGAGGTGCAGAAAAGAGCAATCAAAATGATCAGGAGGGTAGAGCAACTGCCCTATGAGGGGCAGTTAAAATGCTTAAGGCTGTTTAGCTTAGAAAGAAGGCGGTTAAGGGGAGACATGATAGAGAGGTCTATAAAATTATGCATGGTATGGAGAGAGTAGTCATAATACCAGAATGCAGGGGTCATCTGCTGAAGCTGGAGGGTGAGAGATTCAAAACAGATAAAAGGAAGTATTTATTCACACAACGCGTAGTTAAATTATGGAACTCCCTGCCCCAGGATGTGGTGATGGCTGCCAGCTTGGAGGGCTTTAAGAGGGGAGTGGACACATTAATGGAGGAAAGGGTTATTCATGGCTGTTAGTTAGAATGGATACTAGTCATGATGCGTACCTGTTCTTTCTAGTATCAGAGGAGAATGCCTATTATATTAAGTGCTGTGGAATCCTCCATGGAATCCTCCTGGGGCAGGGAGTTCCACAATTCAGTTTTATCTGTTTTGAATCTCTCACCCTTCAGCTTCAACAGATGACCCTGTGTTCTGGTATTATGAGAGAGGGAGAAAAGCACATGGGGTTTTCAAGGCAAGAGACATTCAGAGGTGGTTCGCCATTGCCTGCTTCCATGTCACGATCCTGGACTTCCTTTGTGGTCACCCATCCAAGTAATAAACAGGGCCGACCTCACTTAGCTTCTGAGATCTGATAAAATCAAGTTAGTTTGGATCATCCAAGTCAAGGCTGAGTTACAGTACCTACCTCAATATCCACAATCCACAATAAGAAGGCAACATGTATTATAGGCTGCTACATTGTGCAAACTCACTGCTTAACCTCCACTTGACCACCTCCTTTGGTTTTTCTGCTTAAGAATAGAGACTACTTTTTAGGTCAGATGGATACAGTACCAGAAGGGATAGAGGGAAACGTTTTTGGAGAAGCCTCCGCTAACCCTTGCTATTCCCTGAAGTTGTCCCTTGCTCCAAGCCTTTTTATATGCCGACTTCCTCTACCACTTAAGGAAGAATCAAACCGGCTTAACCATCACCTCCCTTTCCCCTCCCCACAACAGACACCTTGTGAGGTAGGTGGGTCTGAAAGAGTTCAGAGAGAACTGTGACTAGCTCAAGGTCACCCAACCGGCTTCATGCGGAGGAGTGGGGAAACCAACCCGGTTCTCCAAATCAGAGTCCACCGCTCCAAACCACCGCTCTTAACATCTACACCACGCTGGCTCTCGCAAGCCACTAGAAGTCCCAAAGAGCACCCCCCACATATGAACCCAAAAAGCAGAGCCCACCTGTGCCCGTCCAGACTCACCTGATCCCTCATGTCCTCTTGAAGTTCCATCAGGATCTGGTTGAAGAGGGTGAGCTGTTTCACTAAAGCCTTCGTCTGTTCACCTGCCATTAAATGGGACAGATCATTGCTCTGCGCTCTGAGATGTCTGTCCAGAGGGTTGAGATGGAGGGGCCATTCCCCATACCCCTGGCCTCCCGCAAAATGCCTGTGTTCCTCCCATAGAATCAAAGAGTTGGAAGAGGCCATACAGCCCATCTAGTCCAACCCCCTGCTCAATGCAGGATCAGCCTAGAGCAGTGGTTCCCAACCTTTTTTTTACCAGGGACCACTAGGACTTTTTAGTTCGGTGCAGGGACCCCAAGGTTCAAAATAAAAATTCAGAGAATTTTAAAATAAACTTTAATCATAACTGTTAGTTAAACATTAAACTTAGAATAATATTTGAATATATATATTTTTATAATAGAGAACTTTTAATTGAAAATATTAAATTATTATGGGTTTATAACTTTCTTTCGCGGACCTTAATTTAGTTCTCGCGGACCCCTGGGGGTCCACGGACCCCTGGTTGGGAACCAGTGGCCTAGAGCATCCCTGACAAGTGCTTGTCCAGGCGCTGCTTGAAGAATGTCAGAGAGGGGGAGCTCACCACCTCCCTGGGCAGCCGATTCCACTGCTGAACTACTCTTACTGTGAAAAATTGTTTCCTAATATCCAGCCTTTCTGCCCTTTCTGCCCATAGTTGAAACCCATTGTTGCAAATCCTCTCCTCTCCTGCCAACAGGAACAGCTCCCTGCCCTCCTCTAAGTGACAGCCCTTCAAATACTTCCGAGAGAGCAATCCTGTCCCCCCTCAACCTCCTCTTCTCCAGAATGAACACTCCCAACTCCCTCAGCCTTTCCTTGTAGGGCTCAGTCTCCAGGACCTGCCTTTGGCAAAGGAGTACAATCTGGCTGCAGCCCGTATCACAGAATCATAGAGTTGAAAGGAACCACCAAAGTCATCTAGTCCAGCCCCCCTTATGAGCACTTCAACTATTAAATGGAACGGTCAGTCATTCTAATTGCCAACGCTAATTTTTAAAAAGGTAGGATTCTCATCATGGAGATGAAATGCATGCAGCAACACCACTCTTCTTCCACAGATTATCACAGCTACTGTGCCATGTAACTCACTGGGTGACCTTGGGCCAGTCACTTGTCTTTCTGCCTAACCTACCTCAAAGGGGTGTTGTTATGTTATGGGTGGGGGGAACCATGTACACCACCCTGCTTGGAGGAAAGACGAGATAAAAAACGCAATGGATCAATCAACAGCTAATGAGGGCTTTCCGTTCAAAACCAGGAGTTCAGGCTGTATGCCACTCTCCTCTTGTTCTATCTATGGTTTTGGTCTTGTCCGTCCCACAGGGGGCACGACCCATTTCACAAGGGGATCTGGGGAGTTGCAGAAAGAGAAAGGGGAGTATAATACCATCGATTCCACCCTCCAAAGCAGGCATTTTTTCTGGGGGAGCTGATCTTTGTAGTCTGGACATGAGTTGTAATTCTGGGAGATTTCCAGGCCCCCAGCTGGAGTTTGGCAACCCTACAGGATGGGGCTGCCTGACTCCCAGATCCTAGCTTTAACTGCTTCATTCATTTCAGTCAAGCCATTAAAGCCTGTGTGCAGTTTTCAGGTCCAACGGTTGCCCACTGGGACAATATAGGAGCCCGGATGTCATTCCTCAGACTCAGAGAGATTCTCTCTCTCACACAAAAACTCACTCTGAAACACTCAACGGAAACACAAGGAAAGCCAGCATCAAACTCACCAAAGAGGGAATTGATCACGTTGGATACTGAAAGAGAAACAACGGGAAAAGAAATAGCTGAAATGTGATGTAAGGCACAGGCGACATGGCTTAGAAAAACTGCAAAGGCATACCAAGTCATCAATTAAGCGCTCCCTCCCTGAGACAAGTCTTAAAACATTTCCATTTCTAAATAGAATCATAGAATCATAGAGATGGTCATGTAGCCTCTGCTTAAAACTTCCAAAGAATGAGAGTCTACTACTCCCAGGGAAACCCAAGCGTCGTTTCAAAACCCTTTCTTATGTGAAACAAACAGGGTGGGAGACAAAAATCAGGAAGCATTTGTGTCCCTGCCCTTGAAACGCTGCTTTGTAATTGGCTGTAGTGCTGTGAGAAAAACGTCACACACACCCCAGCTCCCCTGTCCCGCGCTTTTCCTTATGCATGGAGATGAGGACGATTTCACCCGGGCTGATCTCAGGGAAGATTGAAGAATCGGGATTTGACAGGAACGGAAAGACCCGGAATTTGCAAGGGCTGGGCCACGAGGTCATCTCTAATGGATGGAACAACCGAGACAGACCAGGGGCAAACGTGAGTGAAAGTACCCGTACATAAAGGACCATACTTTCACTCTTACGCTTGCTTAAGTTCATTGCTTTTATCAAGTTCAAGTTCTTTATTATTACAGTCCACAACCAGTATATAAATAAAGGAAACATTAATTACAAAAGGGATAAAAGTAATATACAAAAATTCATGATTTTATCATTTATCTCTGTTTTGCTCTGTCATGTGCGCCCTTTAAATAGCAAGAAAGGAGGGATGACTTTTCGAACACGAATTAAATTAAATTAAAAGAAAGCATCACAACAGTTCAAAACGGCAATAAAGAGAAGGAACAAAAAAGGAGAAAATCACGACACAGGGCTTATAACCAATTACTGACCTGTGTTTTGTATGGATTCATCACCCTGGAAGGGACACTCACTCAGAGTTCCTACTCGGCTCATGGACCCTCCTAAAATCAGCTTCAGGGTCTCTATGAAGCCCTAACAGAAACAAGGGAACGTTGAACATCGGGAAAAGCAATCTCCTGCAGGCACGGCTGGTCTCTCTAGCGCCACCCTTCCTCCTTAAAACCCACCAAATGCTACTCCCTTCTCATCTGTGGACATATGCCTCTTGTCTAATAAGCCGACGATTTAGGCTCCGTTTTACGGTTGCCAACCTCCAGACAGGATAGCAATGCACAATCACCATGTAATAAAAAAGCACATGTATGTTAATTAAGTTGCCAGTTTAACAAGCTTTTTACTGTAAGCTATACTATCCACAAAAATTATCAATGTGTCATCCAAATTAATTGTTGTGTATTCCAAAAATCCAGAGTAACAAGTACAAAGTATCATATAAACTTATCCTGACACCTGGCTTTTTAAAAAATATGCAGACAATTAGAAGGAGGAGGAGGAAAAGGAGAAGAAGAAGAGTTGGTTTTTATATGCCGACTTTCTCTACCACTTAAGGGAGAATAAAATTGGCTTAAGGGAGAATCAAATTGGCTTACAATCATCCTCTGTGACGATTTCCAGCAAGAACAAACTTAAACAGAATGGAAACACTGATGATTCACAGAGACGAGTGACTTTAGGCAGACACACCTAATTTGCTAAGGAAATCAAATAAATATAGATACCGCTTTGACAAAGCATTAGCGAAATGAGTTACCAAAGCCAGGCGTCACGTCAACACAGCTGTATTTAGGACAAGATTGTTGTATGTATATGATGTATTATTTATAAGCCATGTTATTTTGAACTTTGAGAATCACAACAATTACATACAGCCATATCATTCAGGATAAGACTGTTAAGTTTATACGATACTGTGTAATTGTCACTCTGGGTTTTTGGAATAAACAATTAATTTGGATGGTACATTGATACTTTTTGTGGGTAGTACAGCTTACAGTAAAAAGCTTGTTAAATTGACAAGTTAATTAACTTACATGTGCTTCTTTATTACACAGAGATTGCGCATTGCTATCTCATACGGTTTTCTCCTACTGTGTAACTCCCTTCGTATCTTCGCAACCTCCAGATGGGGCCTGGAGATCTCCTGGAATTATAACTGATGTCCAGGTGACATGGATCAATTCCCCATCTCACAGGGTTGTTGTGGGGATAAAATGGGGGAAGAGCCATGTTTGCAGCCCCGAGCCCTTGGAGAAAGAATTGGACGCATGAACAGGATGGGAAATACATTTTGCCCCGGTTCCAGAGACCCTGCCCATTTTGAATCAAGCCAACTTTTCATCTCCATTAGTGGTTCCCAAACATTTCGGGCCACCGCCCCCTTGGTTCCACAAACTCAACCCCAGCGCCCCCTAGCCTATCCTATCAAAAGCATTATTCAAAATAGGGGTTGGCATGACTCACTAAAGAAGATAATAACAATAACATTTCAAAACAGTAACAATTAATTGCACATCTACTCAAAATCAAATTAAAACTTTTTAGCTGAAATTTATTCAACAAAACTGATGGGCTTGTTCCAGTGGTACCAGCAAAGTCTGGGGGGGGAATTCTGATAACTTCCACCCAATTTGCCAGCTCAGTGCCATAGCTTGATCAATTGTAAATTAGCCAACAACACAGTCGAAGGGGCCCACCTCTAGTGCCCCGCCTGCTGCCCTCTTGCCTCTTAGTGTCCCCCCTAGGTAATCCCACCGCCCCCCCCAGGGGGTGGTACTGCCCACTTTGGGAACCACTGGTCTACATAGTCCAGCTTCTTTCCTTGGTCACGCTACGGTGAGCCGGCACTTGGGAAACATTCTTGCACATTCAGATTCTCCTTACCTGCATGCGGAGATAAGCTTTCTGTCCTGTTCGCACCTCCATCGCCTCCACCTGGTCCGGATCTATGGGCACCATCTGGGGCAGCCCCGCATTGGAGTCCACCTGCTTGCAGTCCACGTACAGCTCGGCCGACACGGTGCCTCCCCGAAAGCCGCTCAGCCGCAAGAGGGCCGTGTGGCTGCGACCGTCGGCCAAGTTGGCATTCTGCAGATTCAGCGAATGGAGCTTGCCATCGGCCCGCAGGTATCGGATGAGAACTGCGGGAGGATGGAGAAGGCAGAGTTACGATCAAGGCTGCGTGCATATTTCGATTCTGTCGTGATTTAGTGGGATGCAGCATTGGGTGAAGTTATCAGCTTTGCAAAAATTAACTTTTGGTTTTTTAAAAACTGGAGCACGTTTCTAGACCTTATGCTTCAGAGGAACCAGCGTGGTGTAGTGGTTAAGAGCGGTGGACTCTAATCTGGAGAACAGGGTTGGTTTCCCCCCTCTTCCATATGAGCGGTGGACTCTAATCTGGAGCACCGGGTTGGTTTCCCCAGTTATGCATGAGCAGCGGACTCTAATCTGGAGAACCGGGTTTGATTCCCCACTCCTCCACATGAGCAGCGGACTCTAATCTGGAGAACTGGGTTGGTTTCCCCATTCCTACGCATGAAGCCAGCTCAGCCCCACTTACCTCATAGGGTGGCTGTTGTGGGGAGAGGAAGAGAAGGTGATTGCAAGCTGGTTTGATTCTTCCTTAAGTGGTAGAGAAATTTGGCGTATAAAAACCAACTCTCCTTCTCCTCTGAACCAAAATTCCAGCTGCAGGCCTTAAAATCAACAGCCTGTAGTGGGTTTTAATTCCCCGTTCTGCCGGGAAAACCTGGTCTAATCCCAAACGTGTAGCAACTGGTAGTTCTTGCTTGAAGACACTCTGTTCTTGTTCAGATTTCAATTCTGTCATGATTTAGTGGGATGCAGCATTGAGTGAAATTATCAGCTTTGCAAAAATTAACTTTTATTTAAGGAGAACCAAGCTTGATCCCTGCTCCTCCACACGTAGCCAGCTGGGTGACCTTGGGCTAGTCACAGTCCTCTTTGAGCTCCCTCAGCCTCACCTATCTCACAAGGTGTCAACTGTGGGGACAGGAAGGGAAGGAGATTGTAAACTGGTTTGATTCTCCTTCAAAGGTAGAGAAAATTGGCATATAAAAACCAATTCTTCTTCAAATCCATGGAGTCAGAAAATCACTAGAGCTGCACATAACCACACAGCCAACAAATCAGAGCCGTGGCCACTGTAACATCTAATTTGGCTCATAGTCCTTTTGGGCACTTCCCGTTTTAGAGAGGAACTGGTTTCCTGCCCTCACTTGCAAGACAAATAATATAGCCCTTTCACCATAGAGATGCCAACAGCACAAAGGTCTGCACCCATATTGACCCACGGCAGCTCTTTAATTCAGGATGTGTGAAAATACACAGGACAATGCTTGTAGCAATTTTACAAGCCAGAGGCCCGGCTGGCTAAGATTTCTCATATGAACCTCCCTCCTCGCTCAAGCATTCAGAACTGTAGAATGTATTAAGAGAGAGAGAGAGAGAGAAATCACACCATTAAGGAGTTTAACTTCTGTACTTTGGGTGAGTTGCAAAATTGAGTTCTTCTTGGCGCAAAGTATTGAGTTGCGCAAACTGAGGCATGGGTGTCTTCCAACGGCTGCTTGAACAGCTCCAAGTCTGTTCAATGATGATCCAAGTCTGTTTCAATGCTGATTCTGTGACCTTAGGCCAGGGGTCGGCAAACTCATTAGTCAAAAGAGCCAAATATCAACAGTACAACGATTGAGATTTCTTTTGAGAGCCAAATTTCTTAAACTTAAACTATATAGGTAGGTACACTGTTTATTAGCTTAATAAACTTTAATTAAAGTTTTAAGTCTTAATTAAACTATAGGTACACTGAATAAAACTTGATATCATACTTAATAGTGATCTTATTTATTGATAAAAATTAAATTGTAAGTCCCTGCCATTTCCCCCTCCCCATCTGGAGTCCTCGTCTGGAGACCTGGTCTACCTCCATAAAAGCCTATTGGTAGACCTGGCCTCTGGCCGAGTCCCATTGGGAGGCCAGGTCTACCCTTTGGCTTTCTTGGCAGTAGACCTGGCCTCCGGAGGCCCATAGAAGCCAATTGGTAGACCTGGCCTCTGAAGAGGGACTTTTTCCCCTCCTCGGAGTCCAGGTCTACCGCCAAGAAAGCCAGTGGGTAGACATGGCCTCCCAATGGGACTCAGCCAGAGGCCAGGTCTACCAAAGGAAGCCCACCCCGCCCAACAGCTGATAGGCGGGCGGGCAGGAACCACCGAGCCGCCCGCCCAGCAATCGCGTGGCTAGAGGGGAGGGGAGGCTTTAGCCTCCCAACCATTGAGGACAAGGGAAAGGGGGACCTGGCCATTCTCCACGGTGGGGTGGGGGGAGAGACAGCGCGCCCGCTCGCCTGCTCTCTCGCGCTTGCTCTCTCTCTCTCTCTCAGGCGCGCCGGCTCCGCAGCCCGGCTGCCGGCGCGAGCGGGCGCGATAGCAGGGGCTCTGAACCAAGTTCAGAGAGCCGCACTCAACGGGCCAAAGAGCCGCGTTTGCAGACCCCTGTACTATGCAGACACCCCATGTTTCGATTTTATGCCAATAAAGGAGATTGTTGTTGTTGTTATAAAATAAACTGAACACATGAAGCTGCCTTACACTGAACCAGACCCTTGGTCCATCCAAGTCAGTATTGTCTACTCAGACCAGCAGCGGCTCTCCAGGCTCTCAGGCTGAGGTCGTTCACATCACCTACTCACCTAGACCCTTTAACTGGAGATGCTGGGGATTGAACCTGGGACCTTCTGCATGCCAGGCAGATGCTCTACTCCTGAGCCACAGCCCCTCCCCTAAACTACGTCTGGGGTTCCCAACCTGTGACACCTTTTCTGGTGCCCACCAAATGTTTTTAGGAAGTGGGTGGGGCTTTTGCCCCGTGAGGCTTATGATCAGGGTCGGATTTAGGTTTGATGAGGCCCTAAGCTATTGAAGGTAATGGGGCCCTTTATATGTCCAGCTGTCCTTTGTCAACAACAAATTGTCGCTGTTTTTTGTGTTGAATATATGCTATATGGTAATTTATGGACCTAATAGGTATCCAAAGCCATTTGCACATAACAAAATATGTATTTTATCAAAGTAATTGTTGAACTGAAACACAATTATGAAGAAGTATATTAATAGTGAAATAATTATTAAGCTCTAACTTAAAATGATTTTTTATTCATAACAAACTTAATAATGCAAACACATTGGCATTTGGCAAAAACAAAAGTTCCTTTAGAAACACAATTTATGGAAGTCTTATTTTATTTGTTTTTTATCTTATATTTTGGAAATGAGCATCCAGGTTTTTTTCCTTTAAATTTTGGGGGGGGGGCCTAAGAGAGTGGGGCCCTAAGCTATAGCTTGTTTAGCTTATACGTAAATCTGGCACTGCTTATGATGGGCTATTGGAGGTTGGATTGGCCGTGCAGATTTTTAAAAATGTTGCTTTGGCTGCAGCTGCCACCACAGCACAATTGTGTTACTGAAGTTAAGCTGTGGCAATCGTTTTGTGGCTGGCTCCGCCGTCTGCGGCAGCCGTTTTGTGGCAACCATTCTGTTGCTGCATCCACCACGCTGTGTCATAATTTCTAATGCGCTCGCAGGCTCAAAAAGGTTGGGGACCCCTGAATTAATCTCAACAGATTCATCTCCATAAAATCAGCAATATAACAATCTGTGTATCGGGTTCTTGGAATTCCCCACTTTGTTTTTAAGTATGTCACTAGCTTTTGGTTGTGGAGATATAAAAGTCAACGAAGGGGGCTAGGAACTGGCAGAAAACGTCACCAAATCCCGCCCCCCCCCCACATAATCCTGGGTTCAGTTTGCACACAGGAGAAGCAAAATTGAAACAGGTATTTTCGAGCCCCACGTGGCAGAGCGACAAAATTCAGCAGCCTCTCTGTTTCATGCACACAAGCATGGTGGTTACGATCCACACAGTGCCTGCTTGGCCAACACCACCCACCCCACTCGGGACTACGGTTGCCAGCTCCAGGTTGGGAAATACCTGGAAATTTTGGGGTCGGAGCCCGAGGAGGGCAGGGTTTGGAGAGGGGAGGGACTTCAACGCCATAGAGTCCAATTTCCAAAGCGACCATTTTCTCCAAGTGAACTGGTCTCTATTGGATGGAGATCAGTTATAATAGCGGGCAATCTCCAGCCGCCACCTGGAGGTTGGCAGCCCCACTCGGGACCATTTCCCTGCTTCCTCCTACTCACCTTTGTTACTCTTGCCGACAACTGAGGCCTCAAACCAGCGAGAATTGTCCTTCTTGTAGTGCAGGCCGAACAACACCCCGCCCTGCTTGGGGGGCAGGCGGAAGGTGGATAACAGGTAGACGTCATTGACGGAAAGGAGCTCCGTCCGGATCTTGCTGGCGACGCTGGCCATGTGCCGAGACTCCGTCACTGTCAGGAGGTCGATTACTAGGAGAAGGGAGGAAAAGCTCAGCGGCCCATTCCCCAGCGTATTTGCTAATATATATATATATATATATATATATATATATATATATATATATATATATATATATATATATACACATACATACACACACACACACACACACACCATCTTGGGAATGCTGACCGCCGGATATGAAAAGTGTTGAACTTGCCCAGCAATACAGTGAAGTGTTGACAAAGTCAAGCTGGCTTTAAAAGGGGGGGGGGGTTGGACCAATGCCAGCAGGTGGAAAGCTAGCATGGTGAACCGAGTCTGGGAGTCCCTAGTTCAAATCCCACGTCACCATAAAACACCGGATGCCTGTTCCCTGTCTGTACACATTGGAGGCTTTAAAAGGTCAGTGAGCACTGAATCAGGAGTAATTCCCAATTGACTAATTCAGGACACAAATCTATGATCTTGTGCTGTGTAGATGGTTTAATGGAACCTCCAGGTTCAGATGCAGTGCGCCTCAAGCAACAGGGGCATGAAGAAGAAGAAGAAGAAGAAGAAGAAGAAGAAGAAGAAGAAGAGTTGGTTTTTATATGTCAACTTTCTCTACCACTTAAGGGATAGACCAGCTTACAATCCCCTTCCCCTCCCCACAACAGACACCCTGTGAGGTAGGTGGGGCTGAGAGAGCTCTAAGAGAGCTGTGACTTGCCCAAGGTCACCCAGCTGGCTTCATGTGGAGGAGTGGGGAAACAAATCCAGTTCACCAGATTACCCTCCGCCACTCATGTGGAGGAGTGGGGAATTAAACTCGGTTCTCCAGATCAGAGTCCACCGCTGCTGACCACCGCTCTTAACCACCACACCAGCTCTCCATCTGGTTAGCCACTATGAGAACTAGGATGTCGGATTTGACAGACCCCCCTCATAACGATCCACCTCTGCTTTTCCTAAAAAATATGCTCCCCCAATTTTGAATTTGTGTACAAGATTGTTTCATAAGTTGGCATCAGTTTTTATCACATGCGTGTCTTGCCTTCCCCCTTAAAATATGCTGCTTCTCAGGCAAAGGAGACCCCCAGCATACACACTAGGTTTGCAAAATCCCTCTTTGCAGCAGGCGGTTTTTGGGGTGGAACCTGAGGAGGATGGGGTTTAGGGAGGGGAGGGACTTCAATGTCATAGGGTCCAATTGCCAAAGAGGTCATTTTCTCCAGGGGAACTGACCTCTATCGGCTGGAGATCAGTTGCAATAGCAGGAGATATCAAGCTAGTACCTGGTGGCTGGCAACCCTACAGCACACACATACAAAGGTCAGTAAAGCAGTTCAAGGGAGTTTGCAAAGAAAAATGGTCAGCTGTACAAATCCTGCTCTCACCACTAGGGGTCACTCTACAAGGGTGAGTGTAAACATGCCATTGGAGGAGTTACTCCCTTACAGCCAAAGTATCCTGGTCCTTTTTACTTCTCTTCCCAGACTTTGCTGCAGGACTGGGGTGGGGGGATGCATAGCATTATTACATTTATATCTTATGAGATCAGAGACTCATAAATGGGGGTTTACTCTCATTAGGGTTTCCAACTTTCGCGAGTGGCCTGGAATTCTCCCGGAATTGCAGCTGATCTCCAGATGACAGAGATCAGATCTCCCGGAGGGGGGGGGGAATAGCTTTTGGTGGGTGGGCTCTATGGCATTATGCCTTGCTGAGTAGGGGTCACTAGGGGTGGGGTGGGGGAGGTACTTGTGAATTTCCTGCTTTGTTGGACTAGATGACCCTGGTGGTCCCTTCCAACTCCATGATTCAATGATCCTATGAAATGGATGCTTTGGAGGTTGGACACTACGGCATTTCACCTCGCTGAGCTCCCTGTTCTCCCCAGGCCCCATCCCCAGATCGCCAGGAATTTCCCAACCTGGATCTGGCCACCGGACCTCCATACACTGCCTGGGTTGACGTACATGGAGGCCTGTGGAGCTTGTGGTCTTCCTCTGGCTGAAAGGAGGACTCCTTCCACAACCACTCGCGCCAGACCTCCCAAGGACATGTGGTGACCCATAAGATCCCACCCAGATGGAGTCCAGAACCCAAGTCCCTGGCATGAGGCCTTGAGTTGCATCCAACCTATACCTTTCAGGACAAACAGAATGTTGTGCTTCCCGATAAGAAATTCTTCCTCCCTGGTTAACAGTGCATAGTGTGGACAACCAAGGGTGGAAAGGAATGTTACAGCCCCCCTCCAAGGTGGCCACTTGGCAGGGCTGAGCTTCGAGGTTGGCGATGGGGCTAGGCGATGCAGAAGCCAGGCACAAGGTCTGGGTCTTTCCCGCAAGGGCAAGCGGGGACATCTTGACAAGCCTGGAGGGAGAATCGGACTGGCCCGTTCCAGAACTTGCAGAGAAGAACGGCTGGGGCTCTGGGGCTTATAGAATCCTAGAGTTGGAAGGGGCCGTACAGGCCATCTAGTTCAACCCCCTGCTCAATGCAGGATCAGCCTAGAGCATCCCTGACAAGTGCTTGTCCAGCCTCTGCTTAAAGTGAGGGGGACTCACCACCTCCCTAGGTAGCTGATTCCACTGTTGAACAAATCTTACTGTAAAAAACTTTTTCCTAATAACCAGGCAGTACCTTTCCTCCCGCAATTTAAACCCATTATTGTGAATCCTCTCCTCTGCTGCCGACAGGAACAGCTCCCTGCCCTCCTCTAAGTGACAGCCCTTCAGATACTTAAAGAGAGCAATCCTGTCCCCCCTCAACCTCCTCTTTCTCCAGACTGAACATTCCCAGCACCCTCAGCCTTTCCTCGTAGCGAGGGCTTGGTCTCCAGGCCCCTGATCATCCTCGTCGCTCTCCTCTGCACCCGCTCCATTCTGTCCACATCCTTTTTAAAGTGAGGCCTCCAGAACTGCTCACAATACTCCAGGTGCGTCCTGACGAATGCACTGTACAGTGGAACTATGACATCTTGCAATGTGGGTGTTACACCTCTGTTGATGCACCCCAAGACCGCATTAGCCTTTTTTGTCGCGGGGTGCCAAGCAGCCAGGGTCTCGAGGGACCAGCGCCATGGCCCTGGAAGCCCCAATTCCAGCATGCCAGGGTAACAGGCTGGGGTATCTGTAACAGAGGATGCTGAGCGGCTTGGTACTCTATTATAAAGATTGCCAGGTGGCAGGCGGGGAATGGCAGGATACCAAGCGCTCTAAGCTCTATAGGAAACAATGCCCCTAGTTACACATACCGTAATAATACACCATAAAGTGCTATGCTGCGTATGAGAAGAACAGGAAAGGGAGGCAGAGCTGTATTAATTGTTGCTCATCTCCATGTGCCCACCGTACCTTCTGGACCTTTTGCTATGAAGCCCCGGCAGCCTTTCCATCTTTCCTTTGGCTGAGTCGTGTGTTAGTTGCTTGGCATGCAAATAGGTTTGAGGGGAGGGCGGGGAATGGTGCAATGGGAAGCCAGCGTGGTGTAGTGGTTTGGAGCGGTGGTCTGGAGCAGTGGACTCTGATCTGGAGAACCGGGTTTGATTCCCCCACTCCTCCACATGAGCAGGGAAGGCTAATCCACTGAGGAACCGCTCTGTTAGAAAATTCTTCCTAATGCCTAGACGGAAACTCTTTTGATTTATTGTTGAAGGCTTTCACGGTCAGAGTTCATTGGTTCTTGTAGGTTATCCGGGCTGTGTGACTGTAAGTATTATCTTGATACTTAGAGGGCAATGATTAGCACATTACCTTTGATACTTTTCAGGACAATGATTCAGCTCAAACTCAACCCCTTTCTGACTATATATTACTCTTCCTACACACTTGACACTGAGAGACACTGTCCTTCAGTGTTACTCCTCTGAAGATGCCCGCCACAGCTGCTGGCGAAACGTCAGGAAAGAAAATACCATGACCATGGTCACACAGCCCGGATAACCTACAAGAATCTTTTGATTTAATTTCAACCCGTTGGTTCTGGTCCGACCTTCTGGGGCAACGGAAAACAACTTGGCGCCATCCTCCATATGACAGCCCTTCAAGTGGGCAACCTGGGTGCCAAAGCTCAAAGGTGCCGGGCTCTTGGCGTACTCAGCTCCCAGAACTCCCAGAGCTAGTTAGGAGGCCAGGAGGCTGAGGTTCAGAGAACTTAATTCCTTGCCCTTTGTTGGCAAAAGGGCCTAAAGGGGTCCGGGCGCCAGCAAAACCTGCACACCCCTTGCCAGAGGTAGGTGAAAAGATTCAAGAAGGGAGGGGGGCACCATCACGGAGAATACTGGCAGCTATTCGCTGCAATAGCTGCAGTGGAACCTCCATGTTCAGGGACAGCATACCCCTGAGCATCGGTTCCCGGGAAGGGGGACATCAGGAGAGGATGGTTGCCTTTGCGCCTTGCTTCTGGACTTCCCGGAAGCATCCGGCTGACCCCTCCCGGCCAAAGGATGCCCGACCAGCCAGCCCAGGGGTCTGGCACAGCAGGGCGGTTCTCAGGTTGGGCACGCCGGATGCCAAGTCTCCGATGTGCCCAGTGCCATTGATGCAACGTCCCCAGCTCTCTGAATTCCCAGGGCGGTGAGGCCAAGATGCTTAGGAACGACCGTGCCAGGCGGAGCCCTGGCACGCCGCTAGGCTCCCGGGGTGCCAGCCACGGCGCGTGTGGCAGAGTTCGCGGGACAGACGGAAGGGGATGGGGGGAGAAGGATGGAGAGTTCAAAAGCGCTGGGCATCTCCAGGCGCTTTTCTTTCGCCTTGCCACGGAGGTGCCGAGGGGTGCCGCCGAGTGCCAAGCGCCGAGGCTGGCACGATGCCCTTTTCGGGCTGGGGGAGGACGACAGCGAGCGGGGCTTTGGGGGAAGCGAGTGCCAAAGGCGCCGGGCGGTTGAGGACTGGCAGTGCCATTGGGGGCAGGCTGGGGGGGGTGATGCCAACAGGGAAGGCTTACCTTGCAAGTCCTGCCTGGCGGCGCCCAGCAGCAGCAGCAGCGGGAGGAGGGCGAGGGGTCTCCGGAGGAGCAGCCGCCGCTCCATCGCGGCTTGCAGCCGTGGGCAGGGGGGGGGGGCGAGGAAGGGGCGGCGCTGCTGGGACAAAGGGCAGCGGCGGAGGCGCTTTGAACGGCGCGGCCGGAGCTTCTGCCTCCTCCGGGCTCCTCCCTGCCCGGCCCTGCCCGGCCCTCCCCCTCCCCGAGCGGATCGGACAGCCCAGGGGGGCCGCTTTGCACAGCCCGGCACGACTGCAGGACCTCTGGGCGGGTGGCCCCCCCAGAAGGGCTCCTGTCCCTTTAAGAGCGGCCGGGCGCGGAAGCTTCCCTGGAAGCTGGGGCTCTCCAAAGACGGGGCGAAGGGGTTGCCCGGCCCGGGCGCTCTTAAAGGCGCAGGAGGCTTCGGGGGAAGCACGGAGCCGGCCGGCGCTCGGGTTCGGTTGCCAACCTCCGGGCGGGGCCTGGAGATCGCCGACGAATGACAGTGCTCTCCAGACTTGCAGATGTCATTTCTGAGCCTCTGTCCATTATTTTTTGAAAAGTCTTGGCAAACAGGTGAGGTGCCAGAAGACTGGAGACGGGTAAATGTTGTCCCCATCTTCAAGAAGGGGAAAAAGGAAGATCCGGCTAACTATCAGCGTGCCTTATATACCGGGAAAAGTTTTTGAACAAATCATCAGTCAGTCAGTCCTTGAGCATTTAGAAAGGATGGATCTGATCACTAAGAGCCAGCACGGGTTTCTCAAGAATAAGTCATGTCAGACTAATCTTATCTCCTTTTTTTTGGACAAAGTTACTACCTTGCTGGATCAGGGGAATGCTGTAGACATAGTTTATCTAGATTTCAGTAAGGCTTCTGATAAGGTTCTACATAGTATTCTAGTTGACAAATTGGGAAAATGTGATTTAGATCCTATTACTGTTAGGTGAATCTGTAACTGGTTGACGGATCGCACCCAAAGAGTGCTAGTTAATGGTTCCTCATCCACTTGTAGAGAAGTGACTAGTAGAGTTCCTCAGGGATCTGTCCCGGGCCCTGTGTTGTACAACATCTTTATAAATGATTTGGATGAAGGAATAGAGGGGATGCTTATTAAAATTGCAAATAATACTAAATTGGGAGGGGTAGCAAATGCAGTAGAAGACAGAGCCAAGATACAGGATGATCTTGACAGGCTGGAGTATTGGGCTAAAACTAATAACAGCCCGGATAACCTACAAGAACTAATAAAATGCACTTCAACAAAGACAAATGTATAGTTCTGCATTTAGGTAGGAAAAATCAAATGAATAATTATAGAATGGGGGAGAATGGTCTCAGCAGTAGTGTATGCGAAAAGGATCTTGGGGTCTTAGTAGACCAAACACTGACCAAGAGTCAGCAGTGTGATGCGACAGCTAAAAGGCAAATGCGGTCTTGGGCTGCATCAACAGAAGTATAGTGTCCAGATCACGCGAAGTGATGGTATTGCTTTACTCCGCTCTGGTTAGACCTCAACTAGAGTACTGTGTTCAGTTTTGGGCACCACAATTTAAAACCGATGTAGACAAGCTGGAACGTGTCCAGAGGAGGGCAACAAAGATGGTGAGGGGTCTGGAGACCAAGTCCTATGAGGAAAGGTTGAAGGAGCTGGGTATGTTTAGCCTAAAGCGGAGAAGACTGAGAGGGGATATGATAACTATCTTCAAGTACTTGAAGGGCTGTCATATAGAGGAGGGTGCCAAGTTGTTTTCTATTGCTCCAGAAGGTCGGACAAGAACCAATGGGTTGAAATTAAATCAAAAGCGTTTCCGTCTAGACATTAGGAAGAATTTTCTAACAGTTAGAGCAGTTCCTCAGTGGAACAGGCTTCCTCAGGAGGTAGTAAGCTCTCCTTCCCTGGAGGTTTTTAAGCAGAGGCTAGATGGCCATCTGTCAGCAATGCTGATTCTATAACCTTAGGCAGATCATGAGAGGGAGGCACCTTGGATATCTTCTGGGCACGAAGTATGGGTCACTGGGTGTGTGTGTGTGTGGGGGGGAGGTAGTTCAGAATTTCCTGCATTGTGCAGGGGGTTGGACTAGATGATCTGGTGGTCCCTTCCAACTCTATGATTCTTCTTCTTATGTGCTTTGTACAAGCTGAACCAGTCCCAGTGACCACTGGAGCATCTACACTGGAGTAGTGATTTTCAAACTACATTTTGCAAACCGTAGGGTTATTTGGAAGCCTATTGCCTGCCCCCACCCAGGAAGATCAGTCACGGTACATAAGCTTTGCTTTTAAAAAAAAAATTTTTGCCTTCTGCTTTGTATCTTTCCTCACCATATAAAGCAGAAGAGTCTTGGGTACGTTCTTGGTCAGGTTGTCCGAACTGACCTAGCCAACAGAGTTGTCAAACTGTTCCTGAATTTTACAAGTTTAAATTCCAGACAGGAAATTACACAGCTGAATACTCCTTTGTGGGGAGAAACAAACAAACCTCATCTGCTGTTTTTATTGATTTCTTGACTTGTTTCATTTATAGTCTGCCTTTCTCACTGAGAGACTCGAAGAAGACTGCTGGCAGAAAGTCCCGCCGAGTCGCAGCCGACTTATGGTGACCCCTTAGGGGTTTTCACGGCAAGAGAGTAGATCACAGAATCATAGAAGGGACCTCCAGGGTCATCTAGTCCAACCCCCTGCACAATGCAGGAAATTCACAACTGCCTTCCCCCACACACACACCAAGTGACTCCTACTCCATGCCCAGAAGATGGCCAGAAAAAAAATCCTCTAGGATCCCTGGCTTTGTGGCCTGGAGGAAAATTGCTTCCTGACCTCCAAGTGGCGATCAATCCACATTTCCCTGGGCATGTAAGAAAGGGCCATGAGAGCCGAGCACTAACGCAACCTTCCTGCCCTCCCTCTCACGATCTGCTAAGTTCACAGAATCAGCATTGCTGACAGATGGCCATCTAGCCTCTGCTTAAAAACCTCCAAAGAAGGAGAGCCCACCACCTCCTGGGGAAGCCTGTTCCACTGAGGAACCGCTGTCACTGTCAGGAGGTGTTTCTCCGGAAACTCTTTTGATTTAATTTCAACCTGTTGGTTCTGGTCCGACCTTCTGGGGCAACAGAAAACAACTCCGCACCATCCTCTCTATGACAGCCTTTCAAGTAGAAGATGGTTGAAGAGGAAACTGAAATCGATGGTTCAAGGATCAAATTTGGCATAATGCAATTTAGTGAATGGCCTCATCCAGTGTTTGAAGAGGCCGAGAGAGACTCTCACAGGCTATCGACCGTGGGCATTAATCGGACCGTTCTTTTGCGCTCCAGATTCCTTAGCACCATGCCACAGGCTCGTGGTAAAGTTTGGAAAACTCTGCTCTAGAAGATACAGAAAAGAGCAACCAAGATGATCAGGGGACTAGAGCAACAGCCCTATGAGGAGTGATTAAAACGCTCAGGGCTGTTTAGCTTGGAAAAAAGGCAGTTAAGGGGAGATATGATAGAGGTCTACAAAATTATGCATGGTATGGAGGGGACAGGGAGAAGCTTTTCTCCCTCTCTCATAATACTAGAACGCAGGGTCATCTGCGAGAGATTGAAAACTGATAAAAAGAGGTATTTCTTCACACAACGCATAGTTAAATTGTGGAACTCCCTGCCCCAGGATGTGGTGATGGCTGCCAACTGGGAAGGCTTTAAGAGGGGGGTGGACATGTTCATGGAGGAGAGGGCTATCCATGGCTACTAGTCACAATGGATACTAGTCATGATGCATACCTATTCTCTCCAGGATCAGAGGAGCAGGCCTATTATATTAGGTGCTGTGGAACACAGGCAGGAAAATGCTGCTGCAGCTGTCTTGTTTGTGGGCTTCCTAGAAGCACCTGGTTGGCCACTGTGTGAACATACTGCTGGACGTGATGGGCCTTGGTCTGATCCAGCATGGCTTTTCTTATGTTTTTAAGCTCACGCTGTCCACGGATGTATGGGGTCTGCCAGAACCACCCAGCTTCGCCGCTCCCTGCCTCTCCTCCCCTGGTCTTGTCTATGAGCTTCCAAGATGATCTCATTGTTTTTTCCAAGACTTGGGCTGACTCCCAAGAATAGGAAATTTTTGGATGGCTGTTGCTGTGGTCTGGCTCGGCTCCCTTTCTCCACCCAGTGAGCGCTGGATTCACACGTGGGGTACCCATGTCGGGGCAGGGGGGGAATCCCTTTCAGCTGGCAGAGGAGAATTCATATCCCAGGTTCTCCTAACCAGGCTCCTTTTCTGTGGTCAAAACCCAAAGAATTTCCCCCTTGCATTTTAACTTTGCAAGCTCAAGACAGGATCCTATTGACTTATCAATCATATTTTTCTCCCAAAAGCTTAGGGTACATGGTTCTTTCCATCTTGGGGTTACTGACCGGCCTGGAGAAAAATGTCCTGTCATTTTAATATGTGGGAACAAGCAGTAGAAACTTTTCATGGCATTCAGAAGGATACGCCTGGTGTTTACTGCAGATAAAACTGATGTTAAAGGGACCGCTAGAGGGACCAGTTTAAAAGTTAGCACCAACAGAAATTATTCATCCCCTTTCTTTTTCCATCACAAATATATATCACAGGTCTATTGTGGGATGCATATTGTGGACCATAGTCCAGTCTAGCCTGATCTTGACAGATCTTGGAAGCTAAGCAGGGTAAGCCCTGGTTAGTATTTGGATGGGAGACGACCCAGAAAGTCCAGGGTAGTGACGCTGAGGCAGGCAATGTCAAATAGGCATGCCAACCACCTCTGAACGTCCCTTGCCTTGAAAACGGCATTTGGTGGACTAGTAAGTTGCAAAATTGATCCTGATTATAAATCTGAAGTTTTGAGGGGGAGGACCCCAATTAGAATGAGTTGCTTTGAAAATCCCATACACCCCCCCCAAAAAAAAAGGCTCAGGGCAAAGACCCTTATCCTTGGGCCTTCAGATTCAGATGCAGCTGCTAGTGACTTAAGAACATAAGAAAGGCCCTGCTGGATCAGACCGAGGTCCATCAAGTCCAGCAGTCTGTTCACACGGTGGTCAACCAGGGGCCTCTAGGAAGCCCCCAAACAAGACGACTGCAGCAGCATTATACTGCCTGTGTTTCACAGCACCTAATAGGCCTGCTCCTCTGATCCTGGAGAGAATAGGCATGCATCATGACTACTATCCATTTTGACTAGTTGCCATGCCTCTCCTCCACGGCCATGTCCACTCCAAGCCTTCCAAGCTGGCAGCCATCCCCACATCCTGGGGCAGGGAGTTCCACAATTTAACTACGCCTCGTGTGAAGGAATACTTCCTTTTGTCTGGTTGGAATCTCTCACCCTCCAGCTTCAGCCGATGACCCCGCGATCTAGTACTGTGAGAGAGGGAGGAAAGCCTCTCCCTGCCACCTCTCTCCATACCATGCATCCTTTGATGGACCTCTATCATGTCTCCCCTTAACAGCCTTCTGTCCAAGCTAAACAGCACTCAACGTTTACGCCAAGAAGGAAGGATTCCCCCTCCCGATCTTTGAAGTTGGCTGGGAAGGTTCCCCCTGTGCTGCAGCCAAGCCCTCGGCCGGAGAAGCTGTGTTTACGCTTTGTTTCCCCGCCGCCGCCATGGCGACGGGGCCTAGTCGTGCCCAGGTGGGCCTTTCCGTCCCTTCCTGTCTTGCCTGGCCCCAAAGCCACGTCAAGGCAGGCCACTGTGGTCAGGCCGGGACCCCCTCCCAACGCTTCATGAAAGAGGGGTCCTTTGGGAGGGTGGGGGCCGGGTCCCTTCCGGGATCCTCCCCCCCCCACCCCCAAATTACAGAGCGAGAGGGTTTGTCTGGCAGGCATTGTTTTCTTTCCATGGCAACCGTTTTGGGAGACCGTGACATCGGCCGGGTCTGGATCCAAGCGTCACGGCCTCCCGAAAACATGCAGCGTCTGGCAGCCCGGAGGCCGGAGGAGGAAACCCGAGGCAGGGCTGCCGGGAGCGTCAAGGGCGTTTTCAGAAGGGGCTTGCAAATCGCTTTCACGGGCGGCTGCAAAAAAGCTACCCCTGCTGGGACAGACCGAAGGTTAATCTCATCCAGCCTCTTTGTTTCCAACCAGCCAGAAGCCTCCAGAAAGCCGACAAGTGCAACACAAAAAAGGGAACAGCGCACCCGTTTGTTCCCCGGCATCAGGGATTCAAAGGTATACTGCCTCTGAACATGGAGGTTCTATCTCTGGCTAACAGCAATTAATAAATACCGGTTTACGAAACCAAAAACTACAGTTCTGCTGAGTATTCTTTCTTTCCCCCTGTTCTTAGACCGAGGTCCTGAACAACAAAACCATAAAACTTAAATAAGACCCATCTCTAAAAACACATCCCTTCGTCTCTTCTCTGCACCCTCCAAAAAACGAGCAACAAAATAAGTATGCTGAGGGTTCAGATTCCTCTAAGAGGAACTGAACCTTTTGCTCCGAGGTTGCTCGAGAAGATGTGGACCACTTGTTACAACGTGGTATAATCCGTTTTCGCCTAAGTTGGTATACATAAGGACAGTGCAAAAGGATATGTACCAAGGAGTCCACTGACTGAAGAGGGCAGGGACACAGCCGGTCTGAAAAAGGGATCTTTAGCATGGTTTACAAAACCATGCATGAGGAGAGGGGCTGTGGCTCGGTGGAAGAGCCTCCGCTTTGCATGCAGAAGGTCCCAGGTTCAATCCCTGGCATCTCCAACTTAAAAAGGACCAGGCAGTAGGTGATGGGAAAGACCTCTGCTAGAGGCCCTGGAGAGCCGCAGCCAGTCTGAGCAGACAGTACTGACCTTGGTGGACCAGTGGTCTGATTCAGCATAAGGCAGCTTTATGTGTGATCTGAATGAACAAGTTCTTGCATTCATCTCAGGTCTTTGCAAAGATAAGAAAGGCCCTGCTGAATCAGACTGAGGCCCATCAGGTCCAGCAGCCTGTTCACACAATGGCCAACCAGGTGCCTCTAGGAAGCCCACAAGCAAGAGGACTGCAGCAGCATTATACTGCCTGTGTTTCACAGCACCTAATAGGCCTGCTCCTCTGATCCTGGAGAGACTAGGTATGCATCATGACTAGCATCCATTTTTACTAGCAGCCATGAATACCCTCTCCTCCATGAACATGTCCACTCCCCTCTTCAAGCCTTCCAAGTTGGCAGCCATCACCACATCCTGGGGCAGGGAGTTCCACGTCTGCAAAAACAATGCCAGCACGGCTAGGGCCAGTCTAGTCTGCGCAGGGAGATTCTTTTGAAAGGTCTGTCTGCTGCCTCTCTGAAGTCTGATGGCTTTTTTTTTTTTTACCATAAACCTTATGATCAGAAGTTCCTGAAGAGAAGTCCTATTAGTAGCGTTGCCAACCTCCAGGTGGGGGCTGGAGATCTCCTGGGATTACAACTGATCTCCAGGCAACAAAGATCAGTTCCCCTGGAGGAAACGGCTGCTTTGGAGGGCGGACTCTGTGGCACTGTACCCCACTGAGGTCCCTGTCCTCCCCAGGCTCCACTCCCCCAATCTCCAGGAGTTGCCCAACCTGGAGCTGGCAGCCCTACCCACCCATCCCCCTCTGTTGGCCAGGAGGGCCCTGGCAACCTTACCTGTTAGGCTGCTGTCCTATGCTCACTTGTGTGTGTGTGCGTTAAGTACTGTCAAGTCGCTTCCGACTCATGGCGACCCTATGAATGAAAGTCCTCCAAAATGTCCTATCTTTGACAGCCTTGCTCAGATCTTGCAAATTGAAGGCTATGGCTTTCTTTATAGAGTCAATCCATCTCTTGCTGGGTCTTCCTCTTTTCCTGCTGCCCTCAACATTTCCTAGCATGACTGTCTTTTCCAGTGACTCTTGTCGTCTCATGACATGACCAAAATACGACAGCCTCAGTTTAATCATTTTAGCTTCTAGGGTCAGTTCAGGCTTGATTTGATCTATAACCCACTGATTTGTGTTTTTGGCAGTCCACGGTATCCGTAACACTCTCCTCCAACACCACATTTCAAAGGAATCTACTTTCTTCCTATCAGCTTTCTTCACTGTCCAGCTTTCACACCCATACATAGTAATAGGGAATACGATGGCATGAATTAATCTAGTCTTGGTGGCCAGTGACACATCCTTACACTTCAAAATCTTTTCTAGCTCCTTCATGGCTGCCCTTCCCAGTCTCAATCTCCTTCTGATTTCTTGGCTGCAGTCTCCCTTTTGGTTGATGGTGGAGCCAAGGAATAGAAAGTCTCACTTAGCTAGGAGTAATGTCTCACTGAACTCAAATGGATTTACTTCTGAGAAGACCTGCTTAAGATTGCTCCTATATTGTGGCCAACCAGCAGTCTTGTGGTCCCTAAAAGACCAACAGATGACAAGAGTGCCTTCATATTCTTGTGCATGAACTGCCCTGTGTCGGCGCAAGAGACATGATACATGCAGTCTCCCCTTCTGAGATTTGATTTCAGTTGTGGGTAAGGAGCTGAGTCCTGAAGGATAGTGGCACGAGGAATGTATATAGCCATCTCTCCAAGGTCACCAATTAAGCTTCCATAGTAGAAGTAGGGGTTCAAATACAGGTCCCCTAGGATCCAAATTCAACACTGTATCCACTAAGCCACGCCAGACATCATGGAAGATGTCCAACAATGGCTATTAGCCACGATGGCTAAATGGAACCTCCATACTCACAAGCAGTATACCTCTGAAAACCAGATGCTGAGTGGGGGACAACAGGAGGGGGAAGCGTCCTGTAGGACTTAGAATCATAGAATAGAATCATCGAGTTGGAAGGGACCACCAGGGTCATCTAGTCCAACCCACTGCACAATGCAGGAAATTCACAACTACCTCCCCCCACACACACACCCAGTGATCCCTGCTCCATGGCCAAGATGCCCTCCCTCTCATCATCTGCCTAAGGTCATAGAATCAGCATTGCTGACAGATGGCCATCTAGCCTCTGCTTAAAAACCTCCAGGGAAGGAGAGCTCACCACCTCCCGAGGAAGCCTGTTCCACTGAGGAACCGCTCAAACTGTTCTTCTTGAAAGTTCTTCCTAATGTCTAGATGGAAACTCTTTTGATTTAATTTCAGCCCGTTGGTTCTGGTCCGACCTTCTGGGGCAACAGAAAACAACTCGGCACCCTCCTCTATATGACAGCCCTTCAAGTACTTGAAGATGGTTATCATATCACCTCTCAGTCTTCTCTGTCTTCTAAGGACGTCTGGCTGGCCACTGCGGAGAAGAGGATGCTGAATTAGACAATCCTCTGCTGTGCTCCTACAGCGCTCTTATTACGTTTTAAGACAGTGGTCCCCAGTGTTTTTGGGCCTGCAGGCATATTTGTAATTCAGACATGGCACGGTTGGCGCAGCAACAAAATGGCTGCCACAAAACGGCTGCTGAACCCATGAAGCTGCCTCATACTGAACCAGACCCTTGGTCCATCCAAGTCAGTATTGTCTACTCAGACTGGCGGCGGCTCTCCAGGGTCTCAGGCAGAGGTCTTTCACATCACCTACTCGCCTGGTCCCTTTAACTGGAGGTGCCGGAGATTGAACCTGGTACCTTCTGCATGCCAAGCAGGCGCTCTATCACTGAGCCACAACCCCTCTCCTTGGCTCTCCAGGGTCTCAGGCAGAGGTCTTTCACATCACCTACTCGCCTGGTCCCTTTAACTGGAGGTGCCGGGGATTGAACCCGGGACCTTCTGCATGCCAAGCAGATGCTCTGCCACTGAGCCACGGCCCCTCCCCAAGGCACAGCCAGCCACAAAATGATTGCCACAGCTCAACTTCTGTAACACAGTGTAGATCTTTGTGCTGTGGTAGCAGCTGCTGCCAAAGCAACATTTTAAAAAAAATCTGCAGGGCCAATGAAATCTCCAATAGTCGATAAGAAGCCTTGTGGGGCAAAAACTCTACTTGGCCCTACCCACTTCCTAAGAACACTTGGCAGCAGCCAGAAAAGGGGCCATGGCGCTAGGGTTGCCAGGTCTCTCTTCGCCACCGGCAGGAGGTTTTTTGGGCGGAGCCTGAGGAGGGCGGGGTTTGGGGAGGGGAGGGACTTTATGCCATAGAGTCCAATTGCTAAAGAGGTCATTTTCTCCAGGTGAACAGATCTCGACCAGCTGGAGATCAGTTATAACAGCAGGAGATCTCCAGCTAGTACCTGGAGGTTGAGAATTCAAAGCTATGCACTCGTACTAAGCTCAATAAAGCCACATATACACAATGCAAGTTGCAAACAAATCTATTCAGAGGAAAAGCCTCTAAATAAAAGGACAGTGTCCGTGAAGTTTACAGTCAAGAGCAAGAGGTCGTGAAATATTCACAGTTCAAACATCCAGCCAGGTAAGAATATACATACAAAAGGTCATTTGTTATTCAAGCGCATTTGCGTTACAAAATGTAAGTCCAGTAATGGTACGTTTCGTGCAGGGCAACGGAATAAATTTCAGCCGCAATGGGCTTCCGGTAAAATTCCCATTTCATAGATTTTGCTCTTGACTGTAAACTTCACGGACACGGTCCTTTTATTTAGAGGCTTTTCCTCTGAATAGATTTGTTTGCAACTTGCATTGTGTATATGTGGCTTTATTGAGCTTAGTACGAGTGCATAGCTTTGTACGAGTGCATAGCTTTGAATTCTCATCTTCCTTTTTGTACTTGTAGCCTCTTTTTTGATTACCAGTACCTGGAGGTTGGCAATCCTACATGGCACCCATGGGTGCCATGTTTGGGACCCCTGTTTTTAAGCTATGCACCTTCGCCCCCCTCTCCTGCCCAGGTGGTGATAGAATAGTGTGCTGGATTCTCCTCCAAATGAGATCACCGAGGAGGGAAATATCGTGCAGCAACAGCAGATTGCATTGGCTGCCTGCCTGGGCCAAGCTGGTATTTCTTAGCCAAGGATGTCCCCGTGAGTCTCTCTCCCTTGCAGAGCGACAGGGTCTCAGACCTGGATCGCACCTCCTTTGGCAAAGAGGGGCAGGATGCATTTCCCGCCAGGTCGGGCCGAGACCACGAGATGAATCTCTCTGCATTTCCTCTGCCGGGGATTCCACTCCGCAATGAAAGGAAGACATCTGGTCTGTCTTTCGAATCATGTCCTCAGCTAAGGGCAGGAAGAGAGACCCAAAGATAGTATATTTAAAATTAGAGTGTCCAAGCATAGGCAAGCGTTTCTTCTTTGGCCAAGACAAAGTTTCTTCTTCCTAGCCAGAAAAATGTACAGACAAGAAAGGTGGGAGGGGGAGAAGAAATGTGAAAGGTGAATTTCTACCAGGTACTGTTTCTCCCGTACCCTGACCTGGACTCAAATCTAGCTTTACTATATTTATATCGCACTAAAAAATTGATTTCCCCATACACACCTACACCTCTGAAGTAGGCCCTTCTCTTTGTTAAATGGTCTCTGCTTTTCTTTATGCATGCTGCCAAGTTGCTTGTAGCGATGTTCAATTTTATTCTATTTTTGTGTGGCTTTCGGGGCTTGCAAGCAGCTTTGAACAACATCTTTGGGAAAGTGTGACGTAATTATTTTAAAAAAGATCTATCCAATCAAATCATTGTCGCTGGAAACATTTTCTAGAGCAAAGGCACACAACGCCACACTTAGGGCTGCCAGCCACGGGTTGAGAAATATCTAGAGATTTCAGGGGTGGAGACTGGGGAGGGTGGGGTTTGGGGAGGGGAGGGACCTCAGCAGGATATAATGCCATAGATTCCCCCCCCCCCAAAAAAAGCAGCCATTTTATCCGGGGAATGGATTGTGGCCATCTGAAGATCAATTGTAATAGCGGGAGATCTCCAGGTACCACCTGGGGGTGGGCAGTCCTACCCACGCTTTGTGCAGCTGGATCCCTGTGCGTTTCTGCTCAGAAGAAAGTCCTAGTTAGGCTGCTATCAATCTGAGGCATGCTTCCTTGGCATTAAGCCTATTGGACTCCGTAGGGGTTACTTCAGTGTAAACACACATTAGTTCGGAGTGCAGATCTTGGAGTCAACCCCACGGCAAACGGTGAGATTTGCCAATAACAAGAGTAATTTTGCAATCCTTAAACTGCCTCCCCCGAGAGTAAATCCCTTTGTCCCATTAGGGCTTGCTTCCGGATCGGATGGCAGCACTGCAAAACACACATTTACTTGGGAATAAACCCCATCACATCCCATGGGATCAACGTCTGTGCACAGATCCTTGCAATCCCTCACAAGCATAAGAACATAAGAAAGACCGTGCTGGATCAGACCAAGGCTCATTGAGTCCAGCAATCTGTTCACACAGTGGCCAACCAGGGGCCTCTAGGAAGCCCACAAACAAGACAACTGCAGCAGCATCTGTTCCACAGCACTTAATATAACAGCCATGCTCCTCTGATCCTGGAGAAAATAGGTATGCATCACGACTAGTACCCATTTTGACTAGGAGCCATGGCTAGCCCTCTCCTCCATGAACATGTCCACTCATAAGAACACAAGAAAGGCCATGCTGGATCAGACCAAGGCCCATCAAGTCCAGCAGGCTGTTCACAGTGGCCAACCAGGTGGCTCTAGGAAGCCCACAAACAAGACAGCTGCAGCAGCATTCTCCTGCCTGTGATCCACAGCACCTAATATGATAGGCATGCTCCTATGATCCTGGAGAGAATAGGGATGCATCATGACTAGTATCCATTTTTACTAATAGCCATGAATAGCCCTCCATGAACATGTCTACTCCCCTCTTAAAGCCTTCCAAGTTGGCAGCCATCACCACATCCTGGGGCAGGGAGTTCCATGAGTTAACTAGGCCTCTAGGAAGCCCATAAACAAGACGACTGCAGCAGCATTGTCCTGCCTATGTTCCACAGCACCTAGTATAATAGGCATGCTCCTCTGATCCTGGAGGGAACAGGTATGCATCACGTCTGGTATCCATTTTGACTAGTAGACATGAATAGCCCTATCCTCCATGAACATGTCCACTCATAGAATCATAGAGTTGGAAGGGACAACCAGGGCTATCAAATCCAACCCCCTGCACAATGCAGGAAATTCGCAACTACCTCCCTGCTCCACACCCCTAGTGACCAGAAGATGGCCAAGATGCCCTCCCTGTCATCATCTGCCTAAGGTCACAGAATCAGCATTGCTGACAGATGGCCATCTAACCTCTTCTTAAAAACCTCCAGGGAAGGAGAGCCCACCACCTCCCGGGGGAGTCTGTTCCACTGAAGAACCGCTCTGTTAGAAAATTCTTCCTAATGTCTAGACGGAAACTCTTTTGATTTAATTTCAACTTGTTGGTTCTGGTCCAACCTTCTTGAGCAACAGAAAACAACTCGGCACCATCCTCAATATGACAGCCTCTCAAGTACTTGAACATGGCTATCATATCCCCTCTCAGTCTTCTCCTCTTCAGGCTATAAACATACCCAGCTCCTTCAACCTTTCCTCATAGGACTTGGTCTCCAGACCCCTCACTCTCTTTGTTGCCCTCCTCTGGACATGTTCCAGCTTGACAACATCTTTTTTAAATTGTGGTGCCCAAAACTGAACACATTACCCTAGTTGAGGTCTAACCAGAGCGGAGTAAAGCAATACCATCACTTTGCATGATCTGGACACTATACTTCTGTTGATGCAGCCCAAGACTGCGTTTGCCTTTTTAGCTACTGCATCACACTGCTGACTCACGTTCAGTGTTTGATCTACTAAGACCCCAAGATCCTTTTCTCACACACTACTGCTCAGACAAGTCTCCCCCATCCTATAATTATGCATTTGATTTTTCTACCTAAATGCAGAACTTTACATTTGTCTTTGTTGAAGTGCATTTTATTAGTTTTAGCCCAATTCTCCAGTCTGTCAAGATCATCCTGCATCTTAACTCTGTCTTCTACCGTATTTGCTACCCCTCCCAATTTAGTATCATCTGCAAATTTAATAAGCATCCCCTCTATTCCTTCATCCACATCTTTTATAAAGATGTTGAACAACACAGGGCCCAGCACAGATCCCTGAGGAACTCCACTAGTCATTTCTCTCCAAGTGGATGAGGAACCATTAACTAGCACTCTTTGGGTACGATCTGTCAACCAGTTGCAGATCCACTTAACAATAATAGGAGCTAAACCACAAATTCCCAATTTGTCAACTATGTCATAAGAACATAAGAAAAAGCCCTGCTGGATCAGACCAAGGCCCATCGAGTCCAGCAGTCTGTTCACACCGTGGCCAAGTATCCAAGTGACTAGTATCCATTTTGACTGGTAGCCATGGCTATCCCTCTCCTCTATAGTAGAAAAGGGCAAGAGTCCAGTAGCACCTTGTGTGCGTGTTAAGTGCCGTCAAGTCGCTTCCAACTCACGGCGACCCTATGAGTGAAAGTCCTCCAAAATGTCCTATCTTTGACAGCCCTACTCAGATCCTGCAAATTGAAGGCTGTGGCTTCCTTTATTGAGTCAATCCATCTCTTGTTGGGTCTTCCTCTTTTCCTGCTGCCCTCAACTCAGCTGCCAGTAGCACCTTACAGACTAACAAAAATATTTTCTGGCAGGGTGTGAGCTTTCGTGAGCCACAGCTCACTTCTTCAGGTACAGCTTAGAATGTGAATCCATCTGTCTTTAAGTAGAGGAGAGTGAATTCAGACAAGCATTAGTATATTGTCGAAGGCTTTCACGGTCAGAGTTCATTGGTTCTTGTAGGTTATCCGGGCTGTGTGACCGTGGTCTTGGTATCTTCTTTCCTGATGTTTCGCCCGCAGCTGTGGCGGGCATCTTCAGAGGAGTAACCCTGAAGGACAGGGTCTCTCAGAGTCAAGTGTGTAGGAAGAGTAATATAGAGTCAGAAAGGGGTTGGATTTGAGCTGAGTCATTGTCCTGCAAAAAGTATTGTAACTTAGTTTATGGGGAAAACATATCTTTCACATATATGCATATTCACATAGCATAACACACACACACACACACACACACATATATATATATATATATATATATATATATATATATATATATATATATATATATATATATATATATATATATATATATATATACACACACACCCAGATCTAGAATCACGATGCATGATGGGTAAAGTAGCAATCTTTGGTCAACAGACATTTGCTACTGTGAGGCCTGGATTGACCTGCAACTGTTTGCAGGCAGCTGACTAGGTGAGATCATTCTCACGTGGTACAGGCAAGTTCCCTAATTAAGCCTGGAGCTTTGATACAGTATCAAAGCTCAACCCAACCCCTTTCTGACTCTATATTACTCTTCCTACACACTTGACACTGAGAGACCCTGTCCTTCAGGGTTACTCCTCCGAAGATGCCTGCCACAGCTGCGGGCGAAACGTCAGGAAAGAAGATACCAAGACCACAAGAACCAAGCATTAGCGTGTCCATGGGAATAGCAGGCGTGATGGGGTCAGGGGTGGTCTGCAGAAGAGTCGGTGATGTCCAGGGGAGAGGTGGGTGTGGAGAAGTCAGCATTGGGAATGAGCCATGAACGTGCCCACTCCCCTCTTCAAGCCTTCCAAGTTGGCAGCCATCCCCCCCCTCCTCCTGGGGCAGGGAGTTCCACCGTTTAACTCTGCGCCGCGTGAAGGAACGCCCCCTCGGCCTCCGCAGGGCTTCCTTCCGAGGGAGGCCGCCCGGCAGAGCTGGAAGCCGACGTGCTCGCTCGGGGACGCGCGCGCCGCCGCGTGGCGCGCCGCCGACGCACGTGCGCCCGGGGGGGCGGGGCCTTTTCGGCGTGCGCTTCCGGGTCGAGAGGGCTGGGCGATGGCGGCGCCCATGGAGCTGTACTGCTGGGCCGGCGGCTGGGGCTTGCCCTCCGTGGACCCCGACTGCCTCACGGTGCTGGTGAGCGGGGGGGGGGCGCCCTCTCCTCCTCCTCCTCCTCCTCCTCTTCCTCTCCGGACAGGGAGCGGCCTTCCACTGAGTCAGAGCCTCGGTCCATCCAACTCAGTGTTGCCTACTCAGACCGGCAACTTCTCTCCAGGGTCTGAGGCAGAGGTCTTTCCTATCACCTACTTGCCTAGTCCCTTCAACTGGAGATGCCGGGGATTGAACCTGGGACCTTCTGCATGCCAAGCAGATGCTCTACCACTGAGCCACGGCCTCTCTCCAAGGCTCTCCAGGGTCTCAGGCTGAGGTCTTTCACATCACCCGCTTGCCTGGTCCCTTCAACTGGAGATGCTGGGGATTGAACCTGGGACCTTCTGCCTGCCAAGCAGATGCTCTGTCATTGAGCCACAGGCCCTCCCCTACACACATGAAGCTGCCTTGCAAGACCCTGGGTCCTTCAAAGTCAGTATTGTCTACTCAGACTGGCAGCTGCTCTCCAGGGTCTCAGGCTGAGGTCTTTCACATCACCTACTTGCCTGGTCCCTTTAACTGGAGATGCCGGGGACTGAACCTGGGGCCTTCTGCGTGCAAATGACATGCTCTAACGCTGAGCCACAGCCCCTCTCCATGGCTCTCCAGGGTCTCAGGCAGGGGGTCTTTCCCATCACCTACTCGCCTGGTCCCTTTAACTGGAGATGCCGGGGATTGAACCTGGGGGCCTTCTGCAGGCCACACACATGCTCTGCCACTGAGCCACAGCCCCTCAGTGGTAGAGCATCTGCTTGGCATGCAGAAGGTCCCAGGTTCAATCCGTGGCATCTCCAGTTAAAGGGACCAGGCAAGTAGGTGATGTGAAAGACCTCTGCCCTGAGACCCTGGAGAGCCGCTGCCAGTCTGAGTGGACAATACTGACTTCGATGGATCAAGGGTCTGGTTCAGTATAAAGCAGCTTCATATGTTCCCTGTTGATTAGTAGTAGTAAAGTTGAAGTTCTAGGAAAACCTTATTTAGTATGCTAATGATGTAACTCATTATTAGCATAACACATGTAACTCAAGTAATAAGTACTATAGGTTAAAATGTAGGTGTAATATCTTGGAGAAACAATATTAATAGTTTAATGTAGATATTTAAGAAAATTAGGCATGGTAAAGTAAGAAGATCTTTCTCCTTTACTGCAGATTTAAATACCAGTTTAATCATGGTTAATCTTAAACGTTCATAGAGGAGAAAATAAGTAATTGCAAATAGATGGTAGAAATTAAAATTGTTTGAATAGATGGTCAATCTAGGATAAAGTAAGGCATGTTTGGTATTATGTGATGTAGTTAGGATGTACAATTTGTCTCATTTTGTATGTCTTGTGTTTGTAATTTTGTAAGTTTAAAAATAAGAAGAACAAAGAGTTTCAGGGTAAAAACTTTTGAGAGGCACAACTTCCTTTGACTGTCATCTGTGTCTGACTCTCAAAAGCTTCTACCCTGAAACTCTTGTTGGTATCTAAGGTGCTACTGGAACACGAATCTAACTGCTCCCCTCTGTGTGGCCGGCCTTATGTCTGACACCCCTGTTTTAAAGCATCTATTAGATGCCTTCTTGTCGGGGTTCTTATAGTGGTAGTTCCTGTGTTGGTGGGGGAGGGGGGAGGGTTGGACTAGATAACTCGGGCGGTCCCTTCTGACTCTTGAGATTAAATAAATAAACACAATGGCTCTCGATGCCCGCCATTTTGCAAGGATTTATACTAAATGGGATTTATTTATTTAAAAAAAAATAGTTGCCCTCTTAAGTGGGAGCCCTTTTAAGGAAAATCAGAATGTTCTTAGGCGGTTAATCCAGTCCAGCCAGCATGGTGTAGTGGTTAAGAGTGGTGGTTTGGAGCGGTGGACTCTAATCTGGGGAACCGGGTTTCATTCCCCCACTCCTCCACATGAGCGGAGTAGGCTAATCTGGTGGACTGGATTTGTTTCCCCACTCCTCCACATGAAGACGGCTGGGTGACCTTGGGCAAGTCACAGCTCTCTTAGAGCTCTCTCAGCCCCACCTACCTCACAGGGCGTCTGTTGTGGGGAAGGGAAGGAGATTGTAAACTGGTTTGATTCTTCCTTAAATGGTAGAGAACGTCAGCATATAAAAACCAACTCTTCTTCCTCCCTTTCTTCCTCCTCCCCCTCCCCCTTCTTTCATTTCACTGACGGTTGAAATCCTATTGGTAAAACAGTTGTTTTTAACATAATCGTGACAAGCCCAGGTTCTTATTTCCAGTACCCATTCTGGTTAAGACTGTGAAACACGTACAAGCCTGGCTGAATTTCCCCTCCCTCTTTCCTTTCCAGACTTACGCCCGATTCACGGGAGCTCCTCTGAAGGTTCACAAAATCTCAAACCCGTGGCGAAGCCCCTCAGGTAACATTTCAGAGAGGAGGTGGTTTAAGATGATGATAATTCTGCGACGGGTACTGTTGGATAGCCTTCACATTAGGCAATGTCAGGAAGAAAAACTCCGTTTTTGCCTTCTGAAATGAAAGCATGTTTCTAGTCCATAAGAAGATAGAAAACCTTGAAAACATGGGATGGGGGGGCAGGGAAAACGATCACCCGAAGAGTCTCCAAAGATTCACTGTCCCACCAGGAAACTCTCCTGCCAAGTCCCACATTGATGGCAACAGTGCTAAGTGGGTGGAGAATGGAATGCTCTCTGTGCATCCACAGAGGTATTGCCCAGATGTTGCTCCTGGTGAACTGGGTTGGTTTCCCCACTCCTCCCCTTGAAGCTGGCTGGGTGACCTTGGGCTAGTCACAGCTCTCTTAGCACTGTCTCAGCCTCACCTACCTCACGGGGTGTCTGTTGTAGGCAGGGTAAGGGAAGGTGATTGTAAGCCGGTTTGATTCTTAAGTGGTAAGAGAAAGTCAGCATATAAAGACACACTCTTCTTCCTTTTTATCTGAGGCTGAGTCTTGATGCTAAAAATGGGCTTTGCTCTGGTTAGTCTTTGCTCAGACTATGCATTCATCCCACTTGCCCGTTCCAAGTCTTGGCAGGCGGGGTAGCCAGCCCTCGGTTAACAGGCCCATTACAAAGATGATCGGTACTTTTTCTGAGCCTGGCCTGGCTGGACAGAAAGTTCTAGAATGCCTTGTGCCAAGCCAGCGTGGCGCCTTCTCCCTGCCATGGCTGTTTCGGCCTCCCCCCAAATAATTTTTTTATGAGAAAGGGCTGGTTTTCTCCCGCTCTGCTCTGCATACTCTCGGCCGCCTAAAGGACTGGGTTTTCATCACAACAGGAAACAGGCGCTGACCGCCTGGCCTTGGTTACAATCCCACTGAAAGCCATATAGAATCTGATTGGCCCCAGATCCCTAAAGAAGAATTTGCTTTTTCCAACTAAGATTGCTAACTTTTTAAACTGGCCTCACTCCTGGTCTGTAAAGAGATGCCTAGGGTGCAGAAATTAAGGGGGTACGGGTTTTCCTGAGAGAGATGGGGGGAGACTCTATTTCCATATCTTGAGCTGAAGCCCCAGGGCTGGTTGATATTGGCAGCCGTCACCTTCAGCCAACATGGTGTAATGGCTAAGAGCGGTGGTTAAGAGTGGTGGACTCTAATCTGAAGAACCGGGTTTGATTCCCCACTCTTCCACATGAACGGCGGAGGCTAATGTGAACCGGGTTTGTTTCCGCACTCCTGCACATGAAGCCAGCTGGGTGATGATGGGCTAGTCACAGTTCTCTTAGAGCTTTCTCAGCCCCACCTGCCTCAATGTCAAAGGTATTTATTACTATCCATGACCAGCAAATACAGCAAAAATACAAAAAAATTGGGACAGTTAAAAATAATCATGGTACACATCAACCACAAATACAGATAAATGTAATGTATTTAACATGTTAACACTCCTTAACGAATACTAAAAATAAAATCACCCCAAGGATTTACAATCTGTACCACTCTTTAAGACCCCACCTGCCTCAGAGGGTGTCTGTTGTGGGGAGAGGAAGGAAAGATGATTGTAAGCTGGTTTGATTCTTCCTTAAGTGGTAGAGACAGTCGGCATAGAAAAACCAACTCTCCTTCTCCTCTGAACCAGAATTCCAGCTGCAGGCCTTAAAATCCTGTAATGGGTTTTAATTCCTTGCTCTGCCGGGAAAAACCCGGGTCTAATCGAAGATGTGCAGCAACTGGTTGTCCTTGCTCGATGACACTCTGTTCCTGTTCAGTGGCGCCCTTGTTATGACCTGTAGGGCCAGCAGCTGGTTGAGTGAAGAAATCGTACACAATGCTTTATTCTCCTTGGCTGGGTGTGCTGCCTCTTTGGTCGTGATCCTGACCCTGCTCTTAACACCCTGTCCCTCCTGGCGCATGCTGAGTTACGGCTTACTGAACTAGGGCTTCAAGGGTGTGTGTGTATTATAACATGCATGCTAAAAAAAAAATCACATCTTTAGAACATTTAAATCCAACAAGACGCACATCATTCAAACAGTTGAAACCGGAGATAAAATACATACAAAAACAAATCTCTACAAGTCAGATGCCTGTTTCAGGAGTCCTTAACCTTTTTGAGCCTGCGTGTACATTTGGAATTCCATCACAGCACAGTGGGCGCAGGGACAAAATGGCTGCCACAAAATGGCTGCTGCAGGAGGCGGAGTCAGCCACAAAATGATTGCTGGAGTTTTAACTTCAACACAGTGTAGATTCTTGTGTTGTGGTGGCAGCTGCTGCAAACGCAGCATTAAAAAAAAAACATGCATAGCTAATCAAATCTCCAATAGTTAACTGGGGGCCTGTGATGGGATGGGGAAAGAAAGCGGCTAAGGGGAGACATAGAGGTCTATAAAATTATGCATGGTTTGGAGAGAGTGGATAGGGAGAAGTTTTTCTCCCTCTCCCATAATACTAGAACACGGGGTCAACTGCTGAAGCTGGAGGGTGAGAGATTCAAAACAGATGAAAGGAAGTATTTTTTCACACAACACATAGTTAAATTGTCGAACTCCCTGCCCCAGGATGTGGTGATGGCTGCCAGCTTGGAAGGCTTTAAGAGGGGAGTGGACATATTCATGAAGGAAAGGGGTATTCATGGCTATTAGTTAGAATGGATACTAGCCATGCTGCATACCTATTCTCTCCAGTATCAGAGGAGCATGCCCATTATCTTAGGTGCTGTGGAACACAGGCAGGATGGTGCTGCTGCAGTCGTCTTGTTGGCTTCCTAGAGGCGCCTGGTTGGCCACTGTGTGACCTGATGGGCCTTGGTCTGATCCAGCAGGGCCTTTCTTATGTTCTTATAAGGAGTGAACCATTAGGAAATCCCCCCTCACTACAAAAGCGTCCTCCAAGTGATAAAATGTCCCCTCCCTCCCCTATTGTGCATCTGCTTCCAGGGACCCTCCCAGCACTGCGGACCAAGGACGAGGGCGTCCTCTCGGATACGCACCAGATCATTACCCATCTCAGGAAACAGGTACGTCGCTTGGGAGAATCGCCCCTATATCCCGGGGCTGGGATGGTGGTAAAAAGGTAAAGGTCCCTTGTGCAAGCACCTGGTCATTCCTGACCCATGGGGTGACATCACATCCCGACGTTTTCTAGGCAGAGTTTGTTTGCGGGGTGGTCGGCCATTGCCTTCCCCAGTCATCTTCCTTTTACCCCCAGCAAGCTGGGTACTCATTTTACCGACCTCGGAAGGATGGAAAGCTGAGTCAACCTTGAACCGGCTACCTGAAACCGACTTCCGTCGGGATCAAACTCAGGTTGTGAGCAGAGCCTGGACTGCAGAACTGCAGTTTACCACTCTGTGCCATGGGGATGGTGGTAGCGGTAGCTATAACTTCGTCAACTTTGTCATGCTGACTGAGAATATAATAACTGAGAGTTCATGCAGCCTTCAGCTGTCAGTGAACTCTGATGCTCCAAGTTACTGTAATCTTTGACAGTTAATTGAAACTGTTACAGAAGACTTAGATTAATTGCTTTTTAATGGAGGTTAAGAATTGAGATTGGCCTCCTTATCTTGCTATGCGCACTTGCTGATTGGATCATTTGCACTTCTGTTGGTTATCAGAATAAATCAATCAGAATCAATTGCTTACCTAGATAATAATCACATGATTATGATAGAACAGGTTTAGAAAAAGATAAAGATTGATACTTTTCTATAAAAACGCACTGCTCCGATAATTGTCACATCTCTCTCCGAACTTTCTCAGCCCCACCAACCTCACAAGGTGTCTGTTGTGGGGAGAGGAAGGGAAGGCGATTGTCAGCCGGTTTGATTCTCCTTAAAAGGTAGAGAAAGGAGGCATATAAAAACCAACTCTTCTTCTTTACATGGTCCATAACAGAATGATAGAAAAAGCAGACATTGGGCGAAAACGCACGGTCGCTTTAGCCTCCTTTATTCCCTGTTTCCGCCAGGATTTAGCCAGGATCGAACGCACGTTCGGCGAAACGCACACGTTCAATCCTGGCTGAAACAGGGAATAAAGGAGGCTAAAGCGACCATGCGTTTTCGCCCAAAGTGGCATACTTTCTATAAAGATTTCTCAGCTCCCGCCTTGAACAGTTAAGTGAGCAAGGTAGAGCTGGCTGATGATCCGTGGGGGCCATCTTCAGCCCTGACTGAGTCTTCTTCTGGCTTTAGAAATTCAACGCCGATTATGACCTCTCCGCTCGGCAGGGAGCGGACACGCTTGCCTTTGTGTCTCTGCTGCAGAAGAAGCTGCTGCCTGTCTTGGTGAGTTGCCCAGGCCGGAGCAGGAGAAAATCGTATGTGCGTGGAGGGAGGGGCCCCTGGTTTGATGGCCCAGGCTAGCCTGATCTCATCAGACCTCAGAAGCTGAGCAGGGTCGGCCCTGGTTAGCATTGGGATGGGAGACCGCCAAGGAAGTCCAGGGTCGCTACACAGAGGCAGGCGATGGCCAACCACCTCTGAATGCCTCTTGCCTTGGTGTATAGTTTTCTCCCCCGTCTAGTTTTGTTGTAAATCCTGGTTCTGGAGTATTGTTCTTTCATTTTGCAATCCAGTTTTAATTGCATTATGGGTTGTATGTATTATACCGCTGTTTCTGCATTGTCTTTGATTCTGTTTGGGATGACCCAGACTAGCCCGATATGGTCAGATCTTGGAAGCTAAGCAGGGTCAGCCCTGGGTTAGTACTTGGATAGGGGATCACCTAGAATGTCCAGGGTTGCTACGCAGAGGCAGGCAAGGGGAAACCGCCTCTGCTCCTCTCTCGCCTTGAAAACCTTACGGGGGTTGCCATAAATTGGCTGTGACTTGATGGCACTTTCCACCACCACCATTGTTGGGGGGCTTTGAATCGCAGAAGGGCGTCAAGCTGAGGTTCAAGGGATTCTGTGCCCGATGCTGAGTTACAAACGTGCATGTAATCTTGGAATATATTCGACCCTGGCTGAGGGTACCAGAATTGGGCCTGCTGGGAGGTTCCAGTGCCCTGCTTTCCCCTTGAGCCAGCGTGGTGTAGTGGTTAAGAGCAGTGGTTTGGGGCAGTGGGCTCTGATCTGGGGAACCGGGTTTGATTCCTGACTCCTCCACATGAGCGGTGGACGCTAATCTGGAGAACTGGGTTGGTTTCCCCACTCCTCCATGTGAAGCCAGCTGGGTGGCCTTGGGCTAGTCACAACTCTCTCTGAACTCTCTGAGCCTCACCTACCTCACAGGGTGTCTGTTGTGGGGAGGGGAAGGCGATTGTAAGCCGGTTTGATTCTTCCTTAAGTGGTAGAGAAAGTCAACATATAAAAACCAACTCTCCTCCTCCTTCTCTTCCTCCTCCTTTTTTTCCTTTTTTTTCTTCTTCCAGATCCACACGTTCTGGGTGGACGCCAGAAACTACGTGGAGCACACGCGGAAGTGGTACGCTGAGGCCATCCCCTTCCCGCTGAACTTCTTCCTGCCGGGCCGCATGCACAAGCGGCAGCTGGAACGGCTGCAGATGGTCTGTGGGGAGAACTGCCTGGAGAACGAGGAGGTGCTGGAGAAGGAGGTGAGTGGGGAGAGCCCTGGCCATCCGCCCCCTCTTGCTGAGGAAGCGGGCTGGAAGCCCGTCGCCCTGGCATAGGGCACTGGAATCACAGTCATGTAGCCTTTGAGATCCAAGCCAGGCCTCTTTTCCAGACTAAACACCACACCTAAAAAAGGATATTGCGGAGCTTGAGAAGGTACAGAAAAGAGGGCGAATGGGAGGCATGGAGGGCTTACTGGGAAACTGAAACTTACTTGGGAAAACTACAAGGTTATTCTTTATTCTAATCTAATTATCAATGATGTATGAGCTAAAAATTGTAATACTAAATTTTATCTTTATCTTTATATTGAATAGTTAATTTTAGCTTTTTCTTAATTATTACATAGAATATTCAATAACTAAAATTTAAAAATGATATATAATGTTTTTCCTTGATTGTAATGAAGGAATTAGTATGCAACAAGCAGATTACTGCTAGGTATAATATAAAATAACATTAAGATTAGAATTCTAAATGCAAAGGACTAATCAAGTAAATAGAAAGGTGGAGGAGGATGAAGGGGAAGTTTTTATTTATTTAATTACTTAATAATGATATATTTTCAACACTATACTTTGTTACGAATATCTATGGAGTTATTTTTGAATATCTGTTGAAAAGTTATGTATGATTTTATGGAAAATAATTTAAAAAAATTTTTTTTAAAGAGAAGGTACAGAAAAGAGCAACCAAAATGATCAGGGGGCTGGAGCAACGGCCCTATGAGGAGCGGTTAAAACGCTTAGGGCTGTTTAGCTTGGAAAGAAGGCGGCTGAGGGGAGACATGATAGAAGTTATAAAATTATGCATTGTATGGAGAGAGTGGACAGGGAGAAGCTTTTCTCCTTCTCATAATACCAGAATGTGGGGTCATCTGCTGAAGCTGGAGGGCGAGAGATTCAAAATAGAGAAAAGGAAATATTTCTTCACACAACGCATAGTTAAATTGTGGAACCCCCTGCCCCAGGATGTGGTGATGGCTGCCAATTGGGAAGGCTTTAAGAAGGGAGTGGACATGTTCATGGAGGAAAGGGGTATCCATGGCTACTAGTTAAAATGGATAGTAGTCATGATGCATACCTATTCTCTCCAGGATCAGAGGAGCATGCCTATTATCTTGGGTGCTGTGGAACACAGATAGGATGGTGCTGCTGCAGTCGTCTTATTTGTGGGCTTCCTAGAGGCACCTGATTGGCCACTGTGTGAACAGACTGCTGGACTCGATGGACCTTGGTCTGATCCAGCATGGCCTTTCTTATGAAAGATGGTATCCATTTGGGGGTGATTAGCTCCCCACCACTCACACACATGACAGGATACTCTCCCCCCACCCGGCTCCAACTTTGGAAACATAAAATGTATTGCTTGAGGAAGGGAAATGGCAAAGAGTGGGGTGTGCATATGTTTTGTAATGTGGTGTGAGTCATGGACTTTGACACAGCAACTCTCTCCATGCCCCACAGCTGTACCGGGAAGCTTGCGAGTGCCTAACGCTCCTGTCCCAGCGCCTTGGCAGGCAGAAGTTCTTTTTCGGAGACTCGTAAGTAGCTGGTGGAATGGCATGTGGGAGCTGATGGCGGAAGCCTGCTGCTGAAGGGAGGGGGGTGCAGCAATTCTGGCTCAGTGGTGACAAGGGAAACATATTTATTAACGTCAGTATATCTAACTCTCAACATTGCCCCATCTGTGGATACTTAAATCTGGATATTGGGGCCATGGACAGACCAGACAGATCTTTCTGCAAACCAGTTAATAGCCAGAGTTCCTTGTAGTTTTAAGAAACAAATGCCCTCTGACATCTCAGTGATCATTGCTAGGCAATCGCAACAGTATTGCCAGCTTTCAAGCCTTGGTTCCGTTTGGTGGAAGGAGGCTGCCACATACCTTGCTTGACTCACCCAGGCCTGGCTGCTTGCTACTTTTCAACTGCAGCCACCACACAAGAGCCAGTTGGACTAGGATCTGGGAGACCCAGGTTTGAATCCCTGTTGTGCCATGGAAGCTTGCTGTGTGACCTTGGGCCAGTCACTCCCTCTCAGCCAAACGTAGCTTACAGGGTTGTTATGAGGATAAAATGGAGGAAAGGAAATGACGTGGGCTGCTTTGGGTCCCCATTGTGAAGAAAGGTGGGTTATAAATGAAGTAAATTAATAAGAAGAGGAAAAAGAGTTGATTTTTATACCCTGATTTTCTCTACCTTCAAGGAGTCTCAAAGCGGCTTACAATTGCCTTCCCTTCCCCTCCCCAGCACAGACACCTTCTGAGATAGGTGGGACTGAGAGAGTGCAGGGAGAACTGTGACTGGCCCAAGGTCACCCAGCAGGCTGCATGTGGAGGGGAATCGAACCCGGTTCTCCAGATCAGAGCCCAACGCTCTTAAACGCTATACCATGCTGGCTCCCCACAACAGACATCTTGTGAGGTAGATGGGGCTGAAAGAGTTCGGAGAGAACTGTGACTGGCCCAAGGTCACCCAGCAGGCTGCATGGGGAGGAGTGGGGAATCGAACCCGGTTCTCCAGATTAGAGTCCGCCGCTCTTAATCTACACCACGCTGGCTCTCCCAGATATAGCTGAAAATGAGGAGGCAGATAAAGGTAGGTTGGCTGGTGGGTGAGAAGGAAGCAAGGAGAGGGGATAAGATATGGGGGCTGCCAGGAGGCGAGAAAGAGGAAATAGCATGGGGAAGGGGATACAATGGAAAATGAAGTAACCCCCTGCTTTCCTCGGATATGTGGAATTTATTTCTCATGCTGTCAGCTTTTGCCCCAGGGACATTTTCAACACTCAAGTATGAACAATTTTGGCTAGAACTGTGATCGAAACCCATGGGCCAGACGCTGGCACTCCCAGCCTAATCTACCTAACAGGGTTGTTATGGGGAGGACACCTCACGTATTTTTCCCTGAGTTTTTCAGAGGAATGTTGGGGACTTTTCAACAACACAATAAAATATAACTTTTCACGGGCTGTTTCTGGGGGGAAGATATTTCAGGAGGCCAAAGATTTGTTGGTAGGCCGAGAAAGAAGTAGGCAGCCGTTCGCCGTAGAGATGAGAACTTCGTTTTCTTGTTGACTCTCCCATGAAGCGGAGAGGAGAGTCGCAAGCCCGCACTCTCCAAGTGGTCCCCAAATGGGCTGGGGATTTTCGGGAGGTCCCATTTTCTTTCTCTTATCAGGCCGGCCTCCTTGGATGCGTTTGTCTTCAGCCACGTGGCCCCGCTCCTGAAAGCCAAACTGCCCAACGGGAAGCTCCAGCAGCACTTGAAGGCCTTGCCAAACCTCTGCAATTACTGCACGGCCATCTTGAGTCTCTACTTCCCCTGGGTTGAAGGTGAGGGCGGCTTCCGCTGTGTGGGGTTTGATTCCCCGCTCCTCCACATGAGCGGCGGAGGCTGATCTGGTGAACCGGGTTGGTTTCCCCACTCCTACACACGAAGCTGGCTGGGTGAACTTGGGCTAGTCACATCTCTCTTTGTTAGCTCTCTCAGCCCCACCTACCTCATAGGGTGTCTGTTGTGGGGAGGGGAAGGGAAGGCGATTGTAAGCCGGTTGGATTCTATGGCATCAAAGTCCCTCCCCAAACCCTGCCCTCCTCAGGCTCCGCCCCGAAAATCTCCAGGTATTTCCCAACCCAGAGCTGGCAGGCCTACAGATGGTAAACCTGTATCTGGGCCTCAGCTTTTTGTACTGCCTTTTGATCCCCTGGCATGCACTCCCTTTGAGAGCCAGCATGGTGTAGTGGTTAAGAGCGGTGGTTTGGAGTGGTGGACTCTAATCTGGAGAATTGGGTTTGATTCCCCGCTCCTCCACATGAGCGGCGGACGCTAATCTGGTGAACTGGGTTTGTTTCCCCAGTCCTACACACGAAGCCAGCTGGGTGACCTTGGGCTAATCACAGTTCTCTTAGAGCTCTCTTAGCCCTACCTACCTCACAGGGTGCCTGTTGTGGGGAGGGGAAGGGGATTGTAAGCAGGTTGGATTCTTCCTTAAGTAGTAGAGAAAGTCAGCATATGAAAACCAACTCCTTATCTGATCAGCTTTTTAATGTTCTGCTTCTGTTTTATGGATAGTTTTTAGTCTTGTTTTTTCAATTGGCTTTTTAATGGCATTTTTATACTGTGGTGTTTCATCATAAGGTACCTCGAGCAGGGCTCTGAAGAGGTGGTGTAGAATGTTCTAAATAAATACATCCATGCCGGGGATTGAACCAGGGACCTTTCACATGCAAAGCAGGCTCTCTGCCACTGAGCCATGCCCCCCTCCTATATCATCTGCCCTCCAACGTCTGGTCCTCTTTGCTCCCAGGGTGCAAGTTTGGAAAGCAGATTTTCTGCGGCAATTTAGCAGTTATTGCTCGACTTTTAAGTACAATGAAACGTGTTAAATATGCCTTCCCTTCCACTCCTCACCACAGACACCTTTCCAGAGGAAATGATCTCTGTAGTTTAGAGCAGGGGTGTCAATCATAAGGCCGTAGGCCGGATCCCCTTGACTGCTCTTATCCAGCCCGTGAGCCAGCTGAGGCAGCCACCCCTAGGGTTGCCTGGTCCCTCTTCGCCAGTGGCAGGAGGTTTTTGGGAGGGGGGGGTCTTAGGAGGGAGGGATTTGGGGAGGGGAGGGACTTCAATGCCACAGAGTCCAATTGCCAAAGTGGCCATTTTCTCCAAGAGAACTGATCTCTATTGGCTGGAGATCAGTTGTAATAGCGGGAGATCCCCAGCTACTACCTGGAGGTTAAATATCAAATTGAAACACCTATGCTGTTATGCAAAATACCAACTCAAAAAACCGCACAAAGGCTCAATATTGCCTTGGAATTTATTAATTATAAACATTAAACTATATAACTACCTACTCTATACTATAACTATCCTACAGTACTATATATACTAAATCCAATATATACTAAATCCAATAAGTATCAATTTCTGTCAGCAGTCATCACATATAGTAATATGTGATGATTGTTGATAGAAATTGATACTTATTGGATTTAGTATATATTGGATTTAGTATATATAGTATTGTAGGATAGTTATAGTATAGAGTAGGTAGTTATATAGTTTAATGTTTATAATTAATAAATTCCAATGCAATATTGAGCCTTCGTGCTGTTTTTTGATTTACTACCTGGAGGTTGGCAACCGTAGCCACCCCCCCACTCTCACGTACACAATATTGTGCTTGCCTTGCCAAGAGCCTGACTGTTCCGCCTGGTGGTTGGCCGCCAAACCGAGGGCAGCCGTCCCTTTCCCAGCACCTAACAGGCCTTCTCTCCTTGCCAGGTGACCCTCCGCCACCGGTTCAAAAGGCCACAGCCTGCGACGAGGCCGAGGAAGACCCCCACAAACGTCGAAACCAGATCCTGTCCGTGCTGGTGGGGCTGGCGGCCATGATCGGCTACGCTTTCCTCAGTGGCATTGTCTCCGTTCAGAGGCAGGCGCCCAGCCACTTACGGCCTCGCGCTATCGCCCTGGAGGAGGAAGAGGAAGAGGAAGAGGAGTGACCCCCACGGGCCGAAGACGTGTGCCGCCATCTTTTCCACGGACTGTTTTGTACCTGGCTGGGCCTGGCCCATCCACCCCCTCAGACTCTTTCCACTTATTCATTCCAGAACCCCGGGGGGGGGGGGGGAGGGAGGGAGGCCAATAAATCCACGTGAGTCCTCTGCGTCTCTGCTTGTGTCTTCTTCAGCCTATCCTGCCTCTTGGTGGTGTAGTGGTTAAGAGCGTCAGACTCTAATCTGGAGAACCGGGTTTGATTCCCCACTCCTCCACAGGAGCAGCAGACTAATCTGGAGAACTGGGTTTGATTCCCCACTCTTCCGCAGGCAGATTCTAATCTGGAGAACCAGATTCGATTCCCTACTCCTTCACAGGAGCAGCGGACTCTAATCTGGAGAACCAGGTTGGTTTCCCCACTCCTCCACAGGCGGACTCTAATCTGGAGAACCGGGTTCGATTCCCCACTCCTCCACATGAAGCCAGCTGGGTGACCTTGGGCTAGTCACAGCCCCACCTACCTTACATGGTGCCTGTTGTGGGGAGAGGAAGGGAAGGAGATTGTAAGTTGATCTGAGACTCGTTAAAGGTAGAGAAAATCAGGGTATAAAAACCAACTCTTCTTCTTCGGCTCACATTTCCTGTCCATTTTTGAGACATGAAATGGAGAATCTAGGCAAGGTTTTAGGGAGTCCACTGCAACTGGGTACAGATTTTTTTCCCTTCTCTTTAGTCTAAACAATCTATTTTATGTTCTGTCTAAATAAAGTCCAGGTATCTTATCATATGGCGAAGCAGGTTTCTAGTCCTCAGGGAGGAAGAAGGGAGGAAATTCACCCTCCTTAGGGGTAGAAAATTTCTCCTGGAGCCTTACAGAAGTAGAAATGAAACAAAGATGGGGGAAGGTGGGTTTTTTCTACCCGACGCAACTGGTGCTCTATTACCATCTCGGTGTTCTTTTTTTAAAAAATTGGCACCGTGATTTTTATCATCTGGATTAATCTTTTCGATCTGTAGCTAGCCCCTTGGAAAATCTGAGGGCATGTACCGCTCCGTTTAAAAACATGAACGCTACAGCAATCCCTTAAAATGCTCCTCTTTCCCCCTGCCCAACCTGATGCGCCGCATCACTGCATCTCCAGGATCTGTGGGTGGGCAGAGCAGAAACTTGCATTTGTGGGGTGAGCAGGGAAGCCCAAGGAGGGACACCAGCAGGGTTCCCCTGAGATTAGGAACCCAAAATTCTACAATATTTTAATTTTATTTATTCTTTCCATGTGTTACCCCGCTCTCCCCAGCCAACTCCTGGCTCAGAGAATATAAAAGTCATATTAATCAATAAAAGCATTAAAACGTTTTAAAATAACCCTATAAAATCGTATAAACATTATACTAAATTACCCAGGCGCCTCTAACCGACAAATCGCAATACACAAACTTTAGCTAGGCGAACAGATGGAAGGCACCAGATGAAATAAAAGCTATTACCGCAGTGGGGAGGTTAGGGAGGCCAGCCTTTATATATAGGAAACCGTAGCTGGCCTCAACCATAAGCCTGGCAGAATAGCTCTGTTTTACAGGCCTTGCAGAACTCTTTGAGGTCTTGCAGGGCCCTGGTCTCACTAGAGAGGCTGTTTCACCAGGCAGGGGCCAGGGCAGAGAAAGCCCTGGCCCTGGTCGAGGCCAGCCGGACACTCCTTGGGCTGGGGACCACCAAAAGATTGTTATTAGCTGAACGAAGAGATCTCCAGCTAGTACCTGGAGGTTTGTGTTCTAGCAAAAACAACCTATTATAGTGTAAATCAAGTTGCAAAATCTTACGTTGCAAGTTTTGTTGTTACTACGCTCCTGGACAAACCTAAGGAGGAAAAAACCTCAGTTCCCAACCTCTGGGACTGGCCTGGTGAAAAAATTCTTGCCGCCCTTCAGGAATGGCCTGGAGGAAAGAGTGTTTGCCAATCTCAAGGGTTTCTCTAGACTGAAATTCTTTCCTCCAGGCCATTCCTGGAGGGTGGCAACAGAATTTTTTCTCCAGGCCAGTCCTGGAGGTTGGGAGCTGAGTTTTTTTTCCTCCTTAGGTTCGTCCAGGAGGGTAGTAACAACAAAACGGGCCACTTAGATTTTGCAACTTGATTCGCACTATAATAGGTGGTTTTTGCCAGAACACTATCGTTCTAACAACCTAGGTTCTTCTTTTTGAGGTGAGTACCTGGAGGTTGGCAACCTTACACGGACACAATATTGGGGGGCGCTGCTGCAAATCATCGCTTATTTAGCTTGTGTATAAATCCGCCTCAATGGAGGTTTTGGGGAGGCAAAGGGAGCAAGGATCATTGGCAGCGCAGCCTTGTCCCAGAATTCAGCCCCCTTCCCACCGCAGACCAGACCCCGGATTCCAGGACCTTGTTCGCACCGCCGACTGTGCCCTCGTGTGGTTTGGCCACCGCACTTCGGCTGCGTCGGCCAGACAGAAGCGTTTCCCCCAGCCGTGGCTGGGGATTTGGACAGGGTGACATCAGCTCGCCACGCTTGCCAAGTTCCCAAGCGTACCGCTTCTGTTTTCCGAAGCGAGGCCTGGAACCGGTCCCACCGTCTGTGCCCTGCGGAGGCCCGGTGCCTCTCGCCTGTCTACGTCAGCCTTCCGAGGCCGTGTGGTTGACCCGTTTGTCTTGGCAGCTCTGCTCTCCGTCTGCCCCGTCCTCTTGCGCTTACAGGGCCCGGAGTTGTTCTGTTTCAACACTGGATCTGGAAGCAGCGGGGTTTGGAGCCTCATTCGGCCACAGGCACGGTGGGTGGCCTGAGAAAGTTAGGGCGGCTTTTGGGGGGAACAAAAACGTTCCGGTGCTCTTGAGACCACCATGAATCATAGAGTTGGAAGGGACCACCAGGCTCATCTAGTCCAACCCCCTGCAGAATGCAAGAAATTCACAACTACCTTGCCTTCCCCACACCCCCAGTGACCCCTATTCCTTGCCCAGAAGATGGCCAAGATGCCCTCTCTCATGATCTACCTAAGGTCACAGAATCAGCATTGCTGACAGATGGCCATCTAGCCTCTGCTTAAAAACCTCCAGGGAAGGAGAGCTCACCATCTCCCGAGGAAGCCTGTTCCACTGAGGAACCGCTCCAATGGTTAGAAAATTCTTCCTAATGGACTCTAGACGGAAACTCTTTTAGTTTAATTTCAACCCGTTGGTTCCGGTCCGACCTGAGCTGTTTTCTGTTGCTCCAGAAGGTCAGACCAGAACCAACAGGTTGAAATTAAATCGAAATAGTTTCTGTCTAGACATTAGGAAGAATTTTCTAACAGTTGTCAATTTCCTGCCTTGTGCAGGGGGTTGTCATGACTCTGGTGGTCCCTTCCAACCCTGTGATTCTATGGTCAGCATCGTAATGGGCCAAATGTTTCTTTTTAAAAATTTCTCCATGGCTTCTAGTTGCAGCGGTCAGTGGGACTTGGGGCTTGGCGCCCTGCCCTCCCTTCCACCCCAGGCGGGATGCCAAAGAAAAGCCAGAGAACAAATGGGTTTCTAGAAAAAAAAATGGTTTATTCTATGAAAACATATGAGAAAAGGAGGAGACCCTGAGCCGATGAGGAGGACACAAGGAACGCTGAGAGATTAGTGTCAACTAACCGGAAGCAAGCAGACAGGGGAGGCAGGGCGCCCTGAGAATATTTACTGTGCTAATCCTGGTTAGGGTGGCATTGGGGGGTGGCGGGCACCCCTTCTCGAGGGTCTCGTCCTGGTTCATGCAGGCCTTTCTGTGCAGACCCCTCAGCAGGACCCCGATTCCCAATCTACCCAGCAGCGTTAAGCCTTCTCAAGGGAACGAAGCATTTCGGCGCCCCGATTATCTGGAGCCGGGCTGCTCCGTGCCGCCTGTGGGCCGTTTCCACAGATAGGTCTGGATGGAATCCGCGGTCGCCACTGCCTGGATGTAGCCCACGCCGGGATCGGAGATTCCAAAAGGCACGTCCTTGGGGGACCTGGGAAGAAGAAGAGGAAGAAGAGATGGTTTTTATATGCTGTCTTTCTCTACCACTTAAGGAAGAATCAAACCAGCTTACAATCACCTTCCCTTCCCCTCCCCGCAACAGACATCCTGTGAGGTAGGTGAGGCTCTAAGAGAGCTGTGACTAGCCCAAAGTCACCCAGCTGGCTTCATGTGGAGGAGTGGAGAAACAAATCCGGTCTGCCAGATTAGCCTCCGCCGCTCATGTGGAGGAGTGGGGGAATCAAACCCGGTTCTCCAGATCTGAGTCCACCACTCCAAACCACCGCTCTTAACCACTACACCATGCTCCCTCTCGGTGTGTGTCACTCACTGCTTCCCATATTAAAGGTAAAGGTAGTCCCCTGTGCAAGCACCGGGCCATTACTGACCCATGGGGTGACGTCACATCCCAATGTTTACTAGGCAGACTATTTTTACGGGGTGGTTACCTTGAGCCAAGTTTCAGCGGCTTCTCTGCCCATTCTTAATGCTGTATGCTCACCTGTTCAAGACCACGACAGCCGCCGAACCGTCCGGGCGCAGGAAAGCCGAGGACTCCAAGCTGGTCCATTTGCTGTTCTGGATGCTGATGCGCTGGGTCCCCTCTGGGAGGAACTTACTGTATGAACAGAACGGCGAGTCAGTTAAGGAGCATATCCCGCAACCACAAGTGTGGGTTGTTGTTTCGTTTTGCTATGCTAGGAATTTATAATGAACTGGACAAGAAACATACGAGAAAGACTACAGTGTATAACAATCTATATAGCGTCTAAGCACACATAAAGATAAATATTACAGTCCAACCTCACGTGGAGGTAAATAAGACAGAGAAATCTAGCACGATGTGAAGAATACTGGTGGTCAGGTAAGTGTGGATGCTGAACAATGATAAAAAATGGATCAGAAAGGTCCAAAAGAGATCATAGAATCATAGAGTTGGAAGGGATCACCAGGGTCATCTAGTCCAACCCCCTGCACAATGCAGGAAATTCCAAACTACCTCCCACACACACACACCCCAATGACCCATACTCCATGCCCAGAAGATGGCCAAGATGCCCTCCCTCTCATGAACTTCCTAAGTTCATAGAATCAGCATCGCTGGCAGATGGCCATCTAGCCTCTGCTTAAAAACCTCCAGGGAAGGTCAAAGATCAAAGAAGGTCGCTCCAGATACAAATTAGGAGTCCGTTTCTGCCAAAGGCTTCATCAGTCGTTCAATCTCAGAAGAGTCTGTGCATAGTATTTAATTTTTTCATAGGACATTTAAGCCTCTTGCCATATTAGATTCAAATCATCAAGCTTAGGGTGAATATGTGTGCTTAGACACTGTATAGATTGTTATATATTGTAGTATTTCTTGTATGTTTCTTGTCTAGTTCATTACATATTGTTCCATTCTTTCACCTGGTGTTGTTTTTGTTCATATGCTGGGAATTTGGGCATTTGAGATTTTGCTTCATCCCCGAAAACAACCGCCTCCGTTGACAGTGGGGAGATATTCTACTCAATGAGGAAGAATCCGAAGAAGAGGAGATGCTTTTTATATGCCGTTTTTCTCTACCTTTTAAGGAGAATCAAACTGGCTTGTAATCGCCTTCCCTTCCTCTCCCCACAACAGACACCTTGTAAGGTAGGTGGGGCTGAGAGAGTTCAGAGAGAACTGTGACTAGCCTTAGTTCAACCAGCTGGCTTCATGTGGAGGAGTGGGGAATCGAACCCGGTTCTCCAGATTAGAGTCCACCACTCCTAACCACCGCTCTTAACCACTACACCACACTGGCTCTCTAAATCTTTGCTTTGCTGGCTTGGAGAAAGATTGGGCAAGCTTATTCCCTCTGTCTCTGCATACAAGGAGTGCAAGCAGTGAGTTTGGATATGCAGGGCATGGGAGAAGGGGCAATTCAGATCCAGGAAGGAGGAAAACCCTACAGGGTCACCATATGTTTGCTGCGACTTGACAGCACTTTCTACCACCAATGGGTGGGATGTGCTAAGGCAGGGGTGTCAAACATGTGGCCCACGGGCTGGATCCGGCCCCTTGAGAGCTCTTATCCGGCCCGCAAGGCAGCCACCCCCCACAGCCCGACCAAGTGATATTTATGTTATATCCGGCCCTCGTAGGCTAAGATATTAGCGCCTATAGAGAGTGAGAAACACAAGATCCTTGCTGAGGCCTGGTAGAGACACAGCTTGACCTGGAACAATTTGGGTCTGTGAGTAGGGTTTCCAGGTCCCTCTTCACCACCAGCAGGAGGTTTTGGGGGCGGGGCCTGCAGAAGGCAGGATTTGGGGAGGGACTTCAATGCCATAGAGGCCAATTGCCATGTGGCCAATTTCTCCAGGTGAACTGATCTCTATTGGCTGGAGATCAGTTGTAATAGCAGGAGATCTCCAGCTATTACCTGGAGGTTGGCAACCCTATCTGCGAGCCCCTAGCAAGTGGGTGGGGCTCAAGCAATCTTAACTGACCACAGGGGACGTGTCGTGCTCAGGCAGGACCTGGCTTTCCCAGACAACAGTGGTAATTATATGACTTAGGACTCTGGACCAATTAGCACCAGGGGAGAGGAAGCAGAGGAATAAGGATGGGGAGGGATGGCATCTGGGCATGCCTGTCTCTTGTGGCAGCCCTACTGGGAGCCTTCCTGCAGAGCCAGGCAGGCCGAGGCCCCAGACTCTTGCCCCAAAGCCCTACCTGGTTGTTTCCAGAGAGCAAAAGGGTCTCGGGTCTCTCACCTGAAATGGCCCATGTGGTAGAACATGGGCTGCTTGTAGAAGACGTCGTTGGCTGCGTCGACGATGATCGGGCTGTCCACATAGTTCCTGCTCCAGTTGGGGCCCCCTTCCATGTCCAGCACCAGGTTCCAGTCGGTCCAGCCCGTGACGTAGTTGTTGAGGTTCTGCAAGATACAGAGACCGTGTGGCAGCCAGTCCCACACTTTGTTGGTGTGCCACAATGAGGGTTGCCAACTTCCAGGTACTAGGGGGAGATCTCCTGCTATTACAACTGATCTCCTGCCAATAGGGATCAGATCCCCTGGAGAAAATGGCCGCTTGGGCAATTGGACTCTATGGCATTGAAGTCCCTCCCCTCCTCAACCCCCGGCCTCCTTGGGCTCCACCTCCCAAATCTCCAGGTATTTCCCAGCTAGGGTTGCCAACCTCCAGGCACTAGCTGGAGATCTCCTGCTATTACAACTGATCTCCAGCCGATAGAGATCAGATCCCCTGGAGAAAATGGCCGCTTTGGCAGTTGGACTCTACGGCATTGAAGTCCCTCCCCTCCCCAAACCCTGCCCTCCTCAGGCTCCACCCCAAAAACCTCCCACTGGTGGTGAAGAGGAACCTAGCAACCCTAGCCATAATAAATACGTTCAGATGAATACGAAAAGGCTCCATATTAGGCATCAGCTCCTCTGGAGGAGACAGCAGCATCAGAGGGTGGAGTCTACGGCGACAACGTTCTGCTGAGTTCCCTCCCCTTCCCAACACCTTGCTTCCCGGGCTCCACTCCCAAATCACCAGGAATTTCCCAGCCATGAGTTGGCAACCCTGGTGACAGTTGTACAAGCAATTACAATTTGCAGTATTAACAAGACTGCAGGCTTTCTCAGATGCTGAGGATTGGAGTCTTCTGCCCAAGTTTACTTATCTCTCCACCTGGTTTTTATAAAGACCCCGTCAATTCTCCAAGCCCCAAAGAAAGGCATGGCCCCAGGGTCAAGGTCAACTTATTCCCCAGCTGTGCAAAACTTACCGCGAGAATACTGTGGCTGTACTTGCTGCCACGGTCCCAGCCCCCAAGAACCACGCGAGGCTCCCAAAAGTAGGAACCGGTGGAGGCTTCAGTGGAGATGAGGTAGTACTCGGGGAAGAGATGGTGGGTGATGGACAGCGTCAAGTCGATGGGGGCCAGGAAATCCAAATACCAGTGGATGCCAATCCCATTAACATAGCGGGAGGCCTCGGGGTCTTTGAGAACCTAGAAACAAGTGGAGTGCCGACATTACAGCTGCTGGCCAATACGTCCTTTATTTTTGGAAAATTGCTCAGGGCCAGGAGCATAAACAGCTTAATAGTGCAAAACACAGCTACTCCAGTCTAAGCCCATCGAAGTCAAAGAGTTTAGACTAGAGTAAGTCTGAATGGGATTGTTTTGTGAATCTAATTACTTAGGGAAACGGTAAGTCTGCCAGGCCTCCCGCCGGCATCCCTAGTTGCGAGCCACTGCTCAGAGCAGTGATGGGATACAAGTGTTTTTTTTAAAGGTGACATCGGCCTGTGTCCCTACATCACTTCTGGGGGGAAACTCGTAAGTAACGTAGAGTAGTTCTAGGAATCAACAGAAACATTATGATTTTACCATAGAGTTTCCAGCGATTCCTAGAGCTTCCCTACATCACTTCCTGGTTTTCCCTGGATGTAGCAACGCAGTCATTGTCATGCACCCCCCTATGTCCCCACCCGCCAACCCTCCCTCCAGTTGGCAGTATGAAACCATATGAAATTACTACACTCCCATTACTCTAACAGTCTTCCATGTTTGTCTTTTAAACCGGCATGTTTCTAGACCTCATGAGGCAAATGGAAATGGGAACAACTGATTCAGCGCAGGGAAACCATAAGGCTGCAGTAGGCCTTAAATACATTAATATATTTAAATAAATAAATTACTTTACACATGTGGGATAAGTAGGGTTGCCAACCTCCAGGTACTAGCTGGAGATCTCCTGCTATTACAACTGATCTCCAGCCAATACAGAACAGTTGACCTGGAGAAAAGGGCTGCTTTGGCAATTGGACTCTATGGCATTGAAGTCCCTCCCCTCCCCAAACCCTGTCCTCCTCAGGCTTCACCCCAAAAACCTCCTGCCAATGGTGACCTGGCAACCCTAGAGATAAGGGGACAGAATATGCTCTCCATGAGCATATGAAGAAGGAGAAGAAGAAGAGTTGGTTTTTATATGCCGACTTTCTCTACCTTTTTAAAATCTCCTTCCCTTCCTTTCCCCACAACTGACACCTTGTGAGGTAGGTGGGGCTGAGAGAGTTCAGAGAGAACTGTGAGTAGCCCAAGGTCAGTCGGCAGCCTTCATGCGTAGGAGTGGGGAATCAAACCCGGTTCACCAGATTAGAGTCCACCGCTCTTAACCACCACACCACACCGGCTGTCATATACCCTCCTCTTTATCCCTTTCGAAACCTAACCCGTGACGCTGGGGTTCTGCTGGGGGTCAGCGCACTCACCACTTTGGCCCAGTAAGGCAGCATGACTCGCTGGTCGTCGAGAATGATGAGCTCGATGCCCTTGTAAGAGCTGTTGGCCAAGGCCGGGCCCAAGTCTTGGGCGATGAAGTCCCGCTGGTGCTCCGGGGAGAAGCCCAGGCACTGGAACGGGTAGAAGATGATGTCTCCAGCCGTCGGCTCGTTCCCGGCCGTCACCGCCCAGAAGGTCAGGTTATACTTGGCATATTCGTCTAAGAACCTGTAAGCAGGGAAAGGGTGGATGCCAACCTCCAGGTGCTAGCTAGAGATCTCCCGCTATTACAACTGATCTCCAGCCGATAGAGATCAGTTCATCTGGAGAAAACGGCCACTTTGGCAATTGGACTCTATGGCATTGAAGTCCCTCCCCTCAACAAACCCCACCCTCCTCAGGCTCCTCCCCAAAAACCTCCCGCCAGTGGCGAAGACGGACCTGGCAACTGGCAACCCTATGGATGGGTCACGGAGCTCAGTGTGGGCGTTATGAAGAATGAGGAAACATAAGATATTTTGGGAAAGCCCCCCCCCCCAGTATGGTATGAAGGCAACAGCCCTCACCTTTCTTTCTTCCCACATCTAATATTCAAGGGCAGAGATCCCTAACATCATACCCATGGGCACCAGGGTAGGCGGGCTGCAAACCTTCAGGTGGTACTGGAGAAAACAACAGCACGGAGGCTCCAATGATTTTTAAATAGAACCAGGCATTCTAATAAAAGCCCATAAGTAAAAAAGAGGAAAAGGAGAATTATCCCAAAGAATACTATTCAAACAAATTCAGAATATTGGTGTATTTAAGTCATACCACAATAAGTATATTAACAAAATAAGTGCATAGTGTTGGAAGAATTTTCCTTTTGCCCTCTCCCTCGGTCCTTGATGATGCCACGCAGGGCTTAAGGCAAAGACTATTGTCCATACAGGTTGCAATACTCGGCTCAAGGGGCGGATATAATGTATCAGGAGCCAAAACCTCGCTCCACCCGGGCCACGCAGGGCTTAAACCAAAATGTATCACTCAAAAATGAATAATAAACTAAATTATTAAATGAAAAATGCCACGCAGGGCTTGAAGCAAAATAAGTCACTAAGTACAAAGATGAATAGAAATGCCACGATAGGGCTACACAACCGCTCAAATTGGCAGCAATTGTTTTCAAGGAGATAATCAGAGGCGAACCTCATTCTGATATGAAGAAGAACTTCACTCAGAATATTGAAAGAGTCCAGTTAAGGATCATACATGCGCCCAGCAGGTAGGGTTGCCAACCTTCAGGTAGTGGCTGGAGATCTCCTGCTATTACAACTGATCTCCTGCTGATTGAGATCAGTTCACCTAGAGAAAATGGCCGCTTGGGTAATTGGACTCTATGGCATTGAAGTCCCTCCCTTCCCCAAACCCCACCCTCCTCAGGCTCCACCCCAAAAACCTCCCACTGGTGGTGAAGAGGGACCTGGCAACCCTACTCATTCATCTCCATAAAATCCATTTGTATTTACTGGTGTCCTTCTGTCACAAAGCCTTACACCATCTGGGATAGGGTTGCCAACCTCCAGGTAGTAGCTGGAGATCTCCCGCTATTACAACTGATCTCCAGCTGATAGAGATCAATTCCTCTGGAGAAAATGGCCGCTTTGGCAATTGGACTCTATGGCACTGAAGTCCTTCCCTTCTCCAAAACCCACCCTCCTCAGGCTCCACCTCAAAAACCTCCAAGTATTCTATAAAATATTTTTCTTCTTTTGCATTGTTCATAAAGCCCATTGACATTTAAATAAATAAATTTGAACATTTCCTGATAGAATATATTGTCGAAGGCTGTGTAACCGTGGTCTTGGTATTTTCTTTCCTGATGTTTCGCCAGCAGCTGTGGCAGGCATCTTCATTTGGCAATGTTAAGCACAGCCGTCCTTGGGTTAGCGAATGGATTCTCTTATCTGTAGTTAGGAATTTAGTTTCTGTTTCCCGCTTACGAACGCTAGCGCGTTCCTGAGAACGCCTTCGGGCCACATTATAGGCTATGCTAATTAATGTATTCAGGTATCTAATTGTGTATTGGCTCTTTTGTCTTTTTGTTATGTGAACTGTTTCCTTGTAAGGCAATGTACCTGCCCCGATCGTAAGGTATAAAGGATCCTTCCATCTCTTTGTTCCTTTGTGGCGACTCTCCGCTTTGTATTTGCGGTTAGCCCACGTGGCTCTATTATTTCACTAAATAAAGAACTGACTGCTTCAATCTTAACCTCCTCCTTGTTGTCTGTTTATTGGACTCTACAGACAATCGAGCACTTCAACAGCAGCAGCACCATCCTGCCTGTGTTCCACAGCACCTAATATAACAGGCATGCCCCTCTGATCCTGGAGATACTAGGTATGCATCATGACTAGTATTCATTTTGAGTAGTAGCCATGAATATCCCTCTCCTCCATGAACATGTCAACTCATAAGAACGTAAGAAAAGCCATGCTGGATCAGACCAAGGCCCATCGAGTCCAGCAGTCTATTCACACAGTGGCCAACCAGGAGCCTCTAGGAAGCCCCCAAACAAGACGACTGCAGCAGCACCATCCTGCCTGCGCTCCACAGCACCTAATATATTCGGCATGCTCCTCTGATCCTAGAGAGAATAGGTGGCCATGAAGAAAACAACCATCCTCTGTTCTGCACCGATAGGCATTCAGAGGTAGACTGCCTCTGAACAGGGAGGTACAATTCTTATCCATCCGAACCAGTTCCTTATTAAAATCCCCCTGCTCATTCAGTACAGAGATTAATCTTGCCCTTAACTTCGAAGCTCTACCTACTGAATCTGAGCTGGCAACTCTAGGTTCCAGGTGGCACAAAAAGGGGAGCTTCTCCTGGGTACAGAAATAACCCGCTGGGGGTCGCCAAAGGTTGGCACAACACGGCAACAACTTTAAGCATCATTACCTGATGAAATAATTGGCCCAGGTCTTGTGGTACTTGTCCCCCGGTTTCCCCTTCAGGGTCCCACGGCCCGTCATGGCTCCGTTGGTTTTCATCCAGACCGGGGAGGTCCAGGGGCTGGCGTAGAGGGAGAGGGGCTTTGGGGCCACAGCCTGGGCCTGCTGAAGGATGGGGATCTGGGAAACAAAGGGCCTTGCTCATTAGCCTGGACTTTCGTGCAGTCATCTGGCCTGTATTGCTACCCTTGATCACCCCACCCCACCCCAACAAGTCACATCTGACTTAGAGGCCATTTTTGCATGGTAATTAGCAGAGCGTTCCAGGCTGAATTCCCCCTGCATCTGTGTCACGGCCTGCGTATTCCTTGGAGATCTCCCATGATTTTTAATGGCAGTAATTGTGTGGGGTTCTCATTGTTTTTAATTTCAGCCAAGATGATTCCACAAGAAAGGGAATTTCAAATTGCATTTTAGCCTTCAGGCATCTTTAGGGAAAAGCTATACTCTCACAGTAAGGGTGTGTACAAGTCTTCAATACAATGTGTTAAGCATACAGCTTTTGACATTACGTACAGTGCAAGCGATGAACCAAGAAAATGCCGGTTGATCTTTAAAGCAATGTTCCTAAGGTGCATGTGAAAACGTGTAGAGAATCCCAACTGTCAAACAAGCTTCTAGCCCTGAGGTTTAAAAAGTCCCCCCATGGGTTTCTGGACATTGTGATTTCTTATTTCCCTGGACATAACTATTACAGACCTGAAAGTCACCATACTACCATAAAAAGAAAAAAAACTTCAAAGGGCATATGCAACGTGAAAGTGCTGAATTAGAACTCATCAAAAAATTAAACTCTACATGTCATCCTGGCCTACACAAATACTTGAATTTCCTTAGCCAGCATAACCTCTAATACCTCTTCAGGACCCATTTTTTAGACATTTTAATTGGCTGTTCTTAACATGTTTCATCTTACTATAACCTTGTACTAATATCAGCTAATATTCATGTAAACTTTAGACGACTACTCCTTCAAGTAGTTGTTATTTACCCTACTTATTTTGCTTAGCTTTGCTTGTCTGTTCGAACCTCTGACCTCTCTCATCATCCACAACAGAGCATTTACACTTGGAAGGCTGATTCACACCCAACCTTTCTACCTCAGCTCCTTCCTTTTCCCCTTCCACAGAGAAGAATCTACACTTGAAAGATTCTTGACGGAATTCACATTCAAACCTCTCTGCCTCAAGAGATTCCTCCTTTCTAATCTGTTCCTAAGAAGATTTCTTAATATGATCTCCTTCTTCGGAGGTTTTTAAGCAGAGGCTAGATGGCCATCTGACACCAAGGCTGATTCTGTGAACTTAGGCAGATCATGAGAGGGAGGGCAGGAAGGGTTGTGTCTGTACTTGGCTCTCGTGGTCCTTTCTTACATGCCCAGGGAAATACCGATTGATCGCCACTTTGGGGTCAGGAAGAAATTTTCCTCCAGGCCAGATTGGCTAGGGATCCTGGAGGTTTTTTGCCTTCCTCTGGGCATAGAGCAGGGGACACTGGGGGAGTTGGAGGGGGAGGTAGTTGTGAATTTCCTGCGTTGTGCAGGGGGTTGGACTAGATTACTTTTAAGGTCCCTTCCAGCTCTACGTTTCTACATTTCACATATCTGAAGAAGTGAGCTGTGACTTGTGAAAGCTCACAAGGAGATCAATGTTTTTATTTTTTCAGATGCCAATGGACAAAGAGGAAGGTTGGTTTTTATATGCCAACTTTCTCTACCTTTTTTTTTTAAAGGAGAATCAAACCGTCTTATAATCTCCTTCCTTCCTCTCCCCACAACAGACATCTTGTGAGGCAGGTGGGGCTGAAAGAGTTCAGAGAGAACTGTCACTAGCCCAAGGTCCTCCAGCTGGTTTCATATGTAAGAGTGGGGAAACCAACTTGGTTCACGAAATTAGAGGCTGCTGTTCATGTGGAGGAGTGGGGAATCAAACCCGGTTCTCCAGATTAGAGTCCACCACTCCTAACCACTACACCACGCTGGCTCTCTATTTTGTTTCGCTGCGACAGAGTAACACAGCCACCCTTTGCAATTTTCTTGGTTTTCACCCATGTCATGGGTCAAATGACTGTTACCGGGGATGGGGGCTATATGTCCATCTTTAGAGTCAGAAGCAGCACTTGCCTTCATTTTGGTATCCTCCTCAGTCAGACTGAAGTTTTTCAGCTCAAAATCATTTTCCAAGTCGTCGTACGTATACAGCCTCACGGAGAAGTCACAGCTCGCCATGGGGACACGGACCAAGTTGTACTCAATCCCTACGAGAGAGGCAAGGAAGACACAGAGGGATTGGGAACTTGCAAACAAGTCCTTTGCTCCAGGTCCTTCTACCTGGGCGCTGCATAGGGTTGCCAGGTCCCTCTTTGCCACTGGGGGGAGGTTTTTGGGGTGGAGCTTGAGGTGGGCGGGGTTTGGGGAGGGGAGGGACTTCAATGCCATTTATGCAGGGTCGATTTTGATGCTCGCTCAAAGATGCTTTTTAAAAATCTGACCTTTAAAATGACTATTCATTGTCCTGATGCAAGAGGAGAAAGTCAAACAAACTCCACCTCCCACTTGCCTGCTCCTTCGTTCCTTCATTGGCATGGCCATTAGCAATGGTTGTTTGCATAGCTAAGCTGCGCCTGTGATTTCCCATGTTTCCTTCAGTGAATGCTTCGGTGCGGGGCGGAGTAAATACAAAAGGTTGCGTTAAAGGGGCTCTTAAGAAATGCAAAGCACGTATGCGCCTAGCAGTGACGGCTGGGATGATAGTTCAGCATGAAGATTTTTTTTTTTTAATGCGGGGCACTTCAGCCTGGGACACGCAGCTAATTACCAAGCATAAACGGCCATAGAGTCCAGTGGCCAAAGCGGCCCTTTTCTCCAGGGGAACTGATCTCCATCGGCTGGAGACCAGTTATAACAGCAGGAGATCTCCAGCTAGTACCTGGAGGCTGGAAACCCTACTGGGCAGCCCAATGAGCTTGCCCACATTTGGCTCTGGTGCCTTTATCAACAGCCCAAAGCAGCTAAACAGGCAAAGCTTCCTAATTTTGGCCAGCTCTTCTTCGAGACACACACACACACACACACAGACACGTTGGCGCCAGGAGGGCAAGAGTGCCAACACACGTTTCTTTCCCTGGGCCCATTGGATGTCAAGGATAAGCATCCCTGGTTTGACAGGTGGGGATTCTCTTATCTGAAGTGGGATGCACTTCCTTTCTCCCACGAGCGGGAGAAAGCGGTTTTCCAGGAAACGCCTTCAGGCTTCACTACAGGTTATGCTAACTGATAGATATAGTGCATCCAGTTGTAGATTGGCTATTCTGTTTCTTTTGTTACACGGCCTGTTTCCTTGTAAGGCAATATATCTTCCTTCTGATCTTAAGTATAAAAACTTTCCTTTCCCTTTGTTCGGTGGGGCGGCTCCCCGCTCCATTTATCGGGACTATCCACCTGGTTCTATTGCTTGGCCAAATAAGAGAACTGTTCTTTAACCCAACCTCCTCCCTATTGTCTTCATTGGTCTCTACGGATAATTGGGTCACAACAGAAGCACCAGAGAGCCTTGGCACTTACCTTGCTCCGAGAAGTAAGATTTGAGCAGGTTTGTTTGAGCCTTCGGGGACAGGGCCAGTATATTGATAGCCGCGGAGTCCGTCAGAGCCCCTCCGAAGCCCTTGATTTTCTGATATTTCTGGGTTGTCTTGAGCTTCAGCTGGAGACCGGCTGGTGGAAGAAAAGGGAGCGACGTTAGGAAGAAGACGCCCGTGGGGTTTCTCCCCAGGTCTTTTCAAACCCAGTCCCATCTCAGTGGGCAGTCCCGAGGCAATGAATACAACACGCTTGCATGTTTGGCCTGCATTTGCACATACTGACAATAACAACTTAAACTACAGTGAATAACATCTGGAGCAGGTGCCAGCCCCGTGACACTGCAGCACGTCATGCCAATGCCATTCTAGGCTCCATCTGCGTTGAATAATCCTTTCCCAAACCAGTTATTCTTCAGTGCCCAGAGATAGAGATTTGCATGGAGACATAGAAGAACAACGTGGAGACAAGAGCAAGACTAAATGGAGACAGAACAAGACTAAATGGAGACAGAACAAGACTAAATGGAGGCAGAGCAAGACTAAATGAAGACAGCAAGATTCAATGGAAACAGAGCAAGACTAAATGGAGTCAGAGCAAGACTTAATGGAGGCAGAGCAAGACAATGGAGACAGAACAAGACTTAATGAAGACAGAGCAAGACTAAATGGAAACAGAGCAGCCCTCCTTAGGAGGGCTTGAGGGGATAAACCTAAGTTCCTAACATAATTCAAAACAGCCTGTAGCCATTTTGACTAGAAAATATCTCTAAATATCAGGGGGAAAAGGCCCTGAGAATTCAGATTTCCTTTTAGCCATAAATAAGTGGACATAATACCGACGCTGGCCTCCATCCTCATCATTCCAGTTTCTAATCTGATCCAGGCATTTGAGACACATTTTGGAACCTGTAAGATCGCTCTCAGAAATTTGGATTGGACTCTCTCCAATGGGGCATAACAGGAGGAGGGTGAGCCCGAAAAGGAGCCATATAGGAGCTGAGCCATAGTTTTCGCTTTGTACAGGACTAAATGGAGACAGAACAAGATTAAATGGAGGCAGAGCAAGACTAAATGAAGACAGCAAGATTCAATGGAAACAGAGCAAGACTAAATGGAGTCAGAGCAAGACTTAATGGAGGCAGAGCAAGACAATGGAGACAGAACAAGACTTAATGAAGACAGAGCAAGACTAAATGGAAACAGAGAAAGACTAAATGGAGTCAGAGCAAGACTTAATGGAGGCAGAGCAAGACAATGGAGACAGAACAAGACTTAATGAAGACAGAGCAAGACAATGGAAACAGAGCAAGACTAAATGGAGACAAAGCAAGATCAAATGGAGACAGCAAGACTAAATGGAGAGAGAGCAAGACTTAATGGAGACAAAGCAAAACAATGGAGTCAGAGCAAGACTAAATGGAGACAGAGCAAGACTAAATGGAGACAGAGCAAGATTAAATGGAGACAGTCTTAAACAGCAGACCAACCTACCTGTCTGTTGAGGCTTGTCACTCATGCTCCCTTCGCTACGCTCCATGCGCTTCCCAGCCTTGTTGCTTTCATATTTGACGAAAGAGCCCAAAGGAGGAAGGGAGACAGGCTCTAATGTGTCACAATAGGAGGCACCACATTCACACACCAAGGAGCCATGCCCAAAGTTCCTGGCAGAGCAAGGGCGGCCTCCTGGGAAAGGCAAGCATGTTTTTGTCAGGCGGAAAGTTTTTGCTGAGCTAAATATCAAGTCAGACTCCTCGGTAGGCATGGGTTTTCTCACTCAGGCCTCAGGGAGTCTTGACCGGAATATAGTTTCAGCACCCAAATTTCACCTTGAAATATTTACCAGTCAAGTAGGGTTGCCAACTCCAGGTTGGGAAATTCTTGAAGATTTGGGGGTGGAGCCTGGGGAGGGCAGGGTTTGGGGAGAGGAGGGAGCTCAGTGGGGGTACAGTGCCATACAGTCCATTTTCCAAAGCAGCCATTTTCTCCAGGGGAACTGACATCACTGCCTGGAGATCAGTTGTAACCCCAGAAGATGTCCTGGAGGTTGGTAACCCTAAGAAGGCTCCCTGTCCATTGCATGTAAAAGCTGCAGAATGCCACATCCCAACACGGCATTCACAGCATTTATATTTCAAACAACTAAAGCAAGTTTCTAGCCCACAGGCTTAAAAGTCTGTGGGCTAGGCCTAGTGAAATTTCAGGGGCCAGAGGAGTTGCTAAATAAGATTTGCAGGGGTCAGAGTAGGGTTGCCAACCTCCAGGTACTGCACTGATGGCTAAACGCCAAGGATAATATTTAAAGGACTGTATCGAAACATATATGAATGTGCAATTGTAACAAAGAATATGTTCCAGTAAAGAATGTGTCTCAAATCTATGTGTTTTTTGCAATCTTAAACATTCATGTACTACAATCTTAGGCAATACAAAATACTGGTATATAATCATCACACTCCATGTAATTGTTGAGGCAACAGTCAGCAGCATAATGCAGTCTGGGTTGCAGCAATGGTGATAGGTATGTAACCAACAAGGTCCATATAATTACTGAAGGAACAAACGTCAGCGTGCTGCAGCCTAAGATAAAGCAACAGCGATACGGGCTTCCGATAATCCACCCATTTCACCACTAGGGCTTCATCAGTCGCAAAAATCTTCCAAATGGACTTAGAACTGATACCTGTCCCGTTATAGGATTCGAGGGTCTTTTCAATCAGTCGGAGGGCGTATTAGCTCATCTTGATGCCATCCAACTAATATGCCATCCGACTGATTGAAAGGACCCTTGAATTCTGTAACGTTTAACTATGCAATTTAAAATATTGTCGAAGGCTTTCACGGTCAGAGTTCATTGGTTCTTGTAGGTTATCCGGGCTGTGTGACCGTGGTCTTGGTATTTTCTTTCCTGACGTTTCGCCAGCAGCTGTGGCAGGCACCTTCAGTGTTAGTCCTCTGAAGATGCCTGCCACAGCTGCTGGCGAAACGTCAGGAAAGAAAATACCAAGACCACGGTCACACAGCCCGGATAACCTACAAGAACCAATATGCAATTTAAGTTTGTGCAGAGCTTTGGCTGTGTAGAAGATGGGGCCTGTGGATGAGATTCCGTGGCCCTCTTTTACCTAGTTATTGAACCTGGTCACCTATCAGGGATGATTCACACATGGCCAAGTCTTCATATCCCTCCACATGTCCAGTTGACAGACACGGACTGGGACTTCTGTGCATGGAACTTCATTCCCAGGCATGTGGGGCCCTGATTCAGATCAGGATCAGGTAGGGTTGCCAACTGATTTTCAGGCGACAGATCAGCTCACCTGGAGAAAATGGCTGCTTTGGAAAGTGGACTCTGTAGCATTTATACCCCATTGAAGTCCTTCTCCTCCCAAAACCCCGCCCTCCTCAGGCTCCACCCCCCAAAATCTCCAGGTATTTCCCAGTCTAGAGGTGGCAACCGTAGGATCAGGGCACACAGTAAGACCGGGTTTATGTTTTCCCCTGGCTCTGTTTTTAGGGTTGCTAAGTGCCAGGTGGTGGCAGGCAAACCTCCACCGATCCACCTGGCTGCCTGCCGACCAGCTGAGATTTCAAAGGTGGGCTGCCTCTGGACAGGGAGGTTCAGTGCTTCATTATTGTGTCTGATAGTTACTGCTAAACTGGTCCAGCAACACATTTCCCTAATTCTTTATTTGGATTGCCCTGATGGATTATCAACAAAGTTGATCCAGCTCAACCACTTATTTCTAAACATGGCAGCTGGATTTGGAAGGGGGTGGGAGGAACCCATAAGCAGGGGAGTGAGATCAAGAGCTCTTCCCCGCTGTTTATCCCCAGCACCTGCTGTTCAAAGGTAGACTGCCACTGTATATGGAAGCTTCCTTTAACCCTGATGGTTGTTCAGTGTTGAGAAACCTCCCCCTCCCTCCATGAATTT